>NC_058403.1:202513655-202527934 GCF_002201575.2 Neomonachus schauinslandi
CCCCCTCCTCCCCATCACCTCCTCCCCCTCCTCCCCATCACCTCCTCCTCCTCCCCACCACCTCCTCCCTCCTGTCTAGCATCACTCTCCTCTTCCTCCTCTCCTCTCCCCTTTCCCCCACCCCTCCTCCCTCTCTCTCAGCCCTTGATTCCCTGTCTTTCCCTGATCCTCCCAGCTTTCGCCCCAGCTGTGGCCCCTGCATCTCTCCTCCAGTCTTTGTCTTTCTGTCTCTGTTCCTTAGGCTTTGTGACCTCCCCCATCTCTGGTTCCTTGCATCTGGGTTTCTGCTGCTCCTCAGTCTTGCTGAGTCTCTCCCCACCCCCACCCCAAGTTTGTGCCTTTCTGCATCTACTACCCATCTCTGAACACTGTGTCCCCTTCCCCCACCCTTGTGACCTCCCACCTCCTGCCTGTTGCTCTGGGACACGTTATCTCCTTTTCATGGTCTCTCTGAGCTGTCTGCTATCCAGATCCTCTCCCTCCAGTGCCCTCCTACTGACCTAGCCCCCCCCTTCCTTCCAGAGCAGCCGACACCGGCCTCTGCCTCCTACAGCTATGACTATGACCCAGCTCCCCCAGACGCTGGGCACCTGGCAGCCGGCCATGGCCATGAGGTGATGGACTTGGAGGGGGAGGCAGAGGACAGGTGAGAGCTAAGCCCCCCCTCCCCAACTCCTTCTCCCTAATTGCCCTGGGCCTGACAGGGAGTGGGAGTAACCAATAGACAGGTCAGCCTGCAGGTTTCCAGGAACATGGTGGGGGATCCATTCTCTCTTCTCCCAACAGTCTGTCCAACACACATCAGAGAACAACCTGTACGAGCATGGGGAGGCTGAGCCCTCCCGAGGACACAACCCCAGGACAGACCTGCCCATGAGGCGCCCTGGAACCCCATTAAAGAAAGAAATTATTCACTATACTTGTTAAGATGGCAAGGAAGACTGTTCAAGGGAGGGGACTGGTGATAGGTAGCAGGTCATGCAGTGGGGTCTTGCAGTTGAGGGGAAGACAGGACCCAGCTCTGAATACTACAAGAAAAAGTGGGGGTTTATAGCCAAGGGGTGGGGGGGGTCAGTGGACCGAGAATTAGTGACCGGAAACATCAGGGATGAAGGGGGATTCTGGCTGAACCCACCTAACAGCATTCCCACTAAAGGCAGGCCAGGGTATCAGACAGTGCCCCAGGGCTGGTGGGAAGGAGGAACTCGGTTAAATATTAGATATCAAGGGTGATCAGGTATGGAGTGGGAATTCGGGCTTAAACTGATGTAGAGCGTTCCTGCTATAATTGGACAGTGCTGAGATGAACACCAAAGCCCAGAAGTGGAGACCTAGTCAAAAAGAGTGGAGTTTGATCAGAGAATCTTTGTCACACCAGGGGAGGGAGGAGGAAGTGGGTGGGAGACCAGAGAGCCCTGTGGGGTGAGGCTGAGAAAGGGCTGCCAGGACAACTTCCTGGAGGAGGCGAATCTTTTGAGTCTAGTTACGGCAAACTCAAGAGGTTTAAGCAGCAGGTTGGCTTTAATCAGCTTAGGTAGGTGCCAGCCCCAGGGGCCGGCTGCGCTGTCAGGCCTCGGGCTGTGTCCACCCGCACCCGGCCTGCCTTGGCAGGGTCTCCCCACCGCACGCCAGTGGCAAAGGCAGGTTGTTAGCCTCATTCAGCAAACCTAGTGGAATGCTTTTCCACCAGTACCCAGCAAAGTCCCGGAAGTTCAGGGCTGCATCATCCCACACCAAGCACTGGGGCTTGGTCCATGTGCATCTAAGATAATTATTGGTAGAGCTGGGCTTATGGCTATTGTTTCAGTATTTGTTCTGTTTTGTCCTCCGTGTGCCTCCTTTTGCACGTATGGAATATTTCTTTTAGGATTCCATTTTGATTCAGCCCCCGGGGATTACAACATACATCCTTAAACTTTGCAGCTTACTTGTTCATTTCACCACTGTCGCATCTGAGTCTGCTGTTTTCCCCCACCGGCAGCTTTGTGTCATCACCACCATAGGCAAGATACACAAGAGCTGCCCTTTTATAGCCACGCCCACCCGGAGAGTCTGTCATTCCGGGCATGCTCTGTAAACAGGAATCCTCTTGAGATCGGCTTTTCTCACTTAGCGGAGTTCCCTTGCCATCCACCCACGTTGTTGTGTGGACCAGAAGTGAACAACCTGTCCCATCACCGTGACCCGGTGGGGGTGGGCAGGGTCCTGAGGGTCTTCTCCAGGGGGGATGCACCTGCCCCAATGGGCAGAGGCAGCCAGGCTGAGCCACGACGTGGAGGCAGGTTCAGCAAAAGGCACGCCGGCACCCCGAAGGCCGGGCAGCCCACACTGTGTCTTTCTTTTTTTCTCTCTTCAGTCAAAGTGGCTTCTCTTCCTAACGCTCCGAGCAGGAGGACTTGATCTGGCTGCGTCCTGTCCCTGTCGGCCCCACCGGAAGGCGGCCACTGATGGGAGAGTTCCCTTAACTCTCTGGTGGGCTGGCGGACCCCGCCCCAGGCGACCGCAACCCAGCCTCTAAATGAACCTGATATACAGAACGCAGAGACCTGCCTCGATGGATGACGGGCCTCCTCCCAGCCCTCCCTCAACAGGAGGGTTGGCCTTGATTCCCCCACTTCCCCAGCTGCACCTGGTCCTGGGCACCCCCTCCTCGGGCCAGAGCAGCTCTGCTCCAGGAGAAGGGACGCTCCTGGGAAGGACCTGTGGCCAAAGGCCTCTGTTGGAGGAGACACGATGACATTTAGCCAAATCAGGGACATAGATAAGCATCCATCCCCTCATCACCAACTTCAAAATGAAACAGGCCGCCTTTCTCCAAAATGCAAAGCTTGGGCCCTCTTTGGGGCACCTGGGCTGCCGAACCCCTGGACCTAGACCTCGAATTGTCCCCTAACTGTCACAGTCCCCACACACCCCCATCTTGTCTCACCCCAGGGGTCCCCAAATGTTTGGTGCCGACAGGGCCAGGCCCTCAGGGAAAGCCATATGGGGACTGCCTTCTCCCAGCTTCCTGGCGGGGGAGCCCCAGCCCCGCAACCAGCCCTGCCTTCCTCGGGGGACCCTCCAGCTGTGGTCCCATTCCTCTTTGTGACCCTCAGGGCACACCTGTTTCTGGTCCCTCGCCTGTCTGCTCCCCTGTGCAGTGGTATTTATGGTGGCCAGAGCTGCTGGTCTCTGACCTCCAGCGGGGACAGCACAGAGACCCTGAGGGCGCTGCCCAGCCAGTGGGTCCCCGGCCATTTCCCGCGCCCCTCACCCCCACCAGCCCCGCTCCCTGTGGAGGCCGCTCCCATAATAAAAGCTCCTTTCCAGAGTCACAGACAGGCTTTGGCCTGGGAGGGGGGGGCAGGGGGGCGGCGCAGCACTGAGGGCTGGAGGCCCAGCTCCCGTCAGGCCCCCAGCACCTCTGTTCCCTATCTCCGGCTCAGCCTTTCAGGGCCAGGCGGGGAGGAGCGTCTCAAACGCCTGCACCCCAACCTAATGATAGATTCCCGTGCATTTGTAAGAAATTCTACCGGTACAGAGAGGTCTACTGTCCACCCAGCCTCCCCGCCCCCCGCCCCGGCGGTAACATCTTGGGAAACTCCTACATCATCAACCAGGCTACTGACATGGATACATTTCGCTGGTCTTACACTTCTCCAGGCTCACGGGCACGTGCGTGTGTCCTGGGGCTGCCCACCCACTGGCTCATTTTTCTCTAGACCAGACACATACGGACCCTGATGGGGAGCCCAGGAATGGCCCCCACTCCCCTCTGCCTTGGGAGAGCCTCCCACAGTTGACATCTCCGTGGCTCCAGACAAAGTGCCCCATGCTGCCCCCACCCCTTGCGGTACCCCCCCATTCAGAACGGCTCAGACCCCGGGGTAAACAGCTTGGGGTGGGGGTCGCAGGGCTGTAGCCCCTGCCCGGGCCCTGCTGTCCACCCTCCAGTTGCCCACCCACCTGGTCCTGGGGTGGTGGGGGACGTTAACATCAAGAAGAGTCAGACCTAGGGTTAAGGGGAAGAGGTACACCATCCTGCCTCCAGGGTGACAGAAGGTGACAGTCCTGTGGGTCCCCATGACAGGCCGCACCGGGCTCTGGGGAGCAGAATGACGGCCTCCGCAGTGGTTGTCCAGGACACGCCCCAAACCCCGGAGCCCATCCCAGAGCTAGACGCTGGGCTTTGGGGAAGGAGGACTGCCAACCAGCCTTCCTGGCTGCCTGGGCCACGAGGGGGCGGGCGGCCCGAGCCTCCTCCTAGGAGGGGGTCCTGGAGCGGGTCCACGGCAGCATCAGCCTTGCCTCCGCCCCACCTTGGACGTGAGGGAGCTGGCTGGGCCTGGGAATATGCATTTAACCCCTATCTTCATTTTTTGGTGCTGCTCTAACCAAAAACCACAAAACGGGTGACTTAAAACAACAGAAATTTATTCTCTGACCGTTCTGGAGGCCAGAAGCTTGAGATCGGGGTGTGGGCAGGGTCCACTTCTTTGGGGGGGCTCCGAGGGAGGGCGTCTCAGGCTGCCGTCCCGGCTTCTGGTGGCTGCTAGCGGTCGTCCTGTTCACCCCAGTGTCTGCCTTCGTGATCAGATGGCCTCTTCCCCTGTGTGTACGTGGGCCTCTCCTAATAAGGACACTGGTCACAGCAGATTTAGGGCTTCCCCTACGCCAGTGTGACCAAATTTTAATAACACCTGCAAAGGCCCTATTTCCAGATGAGCTCACGTTCAGGGGTTCCCGGTACACATGAATCGGGAGGGGGCCCCGCTCGAGCCCGCACGGCACCCTGTCCACCTGCCCCGCCTTCCGGGGGGGCCGTCACACGAGGGAGGTGGACCGGGTGCCAGTGCCCTGGGCGGCCCCCTCCCTGGAGGCTGCGGAGGTGCCCCGAGCCACGCAGAGCAGCCCCTCCCGCACCTTGTCCCTGAACTCCACAGACACGTAGTAGTAGATGAAGGGGTCCACGCAGCTGTTGAGGGTGCTGAGCGCCAGGCTGGGCACGTAGGCGGCGTACAGGTCGCCCCAGGCGTCCGGGCGCGGGTCCGAGTAGTGCAGCAGCAGCAGGACGTTGCTGGGCACGAAGAAGGCCACGGCCGAGGCCAGCACCAGCGCGGTGAGCCTCAGCGCGTGGCCGTAGCGCGGGCCGCCGGCCGCCAGCGCGCGCAGGGTGGCCCCGTAGCTCAGCAGCATAACGAGCAGCGGCAGGAAGCAGCCGAGCACGGCCAGGCAGAGGAAGGCGGGCCGCCAGTAGGAGGCCTGGGCGCCCACGGGCAGCGCGTCGTGGCACAGCACGTGGTCCGAGTGCGACAACCGGAAGGTCTGCGGCTGCAGCGCCAGGGGCAGCGCCAGGGCGCCGGCCGCCAGCCAGGCCGCGGCGCAGAGCCCGGCAGCCAGGCGCCCGCCGCGCAGGCTGAGGGCCCGGAGCGGGTGCACCACGCCGAGGTAGCGGTCCAGGCTGATGGCGGCCAGCAGCAGCACGGAGCCGTACATGTGGCCGTAGAGCGCGGCTGTGGTGGCGCGGCAGGCGGCCTCGCCGAACGGCCAGTGCTGGTCCTGCAGGTGGTAGGCGACGCGCAGCGGCAGCGTCAGGGCCAGCAGGAGGTCGGCGGCCGCCAGGTTCATGAGCAGCATGGTGGAGGGCAGCCGCGGCACCCGGGTGGCCAGCACCCACAGCGCCAGGCCGTTGGCAGGCAGCCCCACCAGCAGGGTCAGCCCGTAGAGCGCGGGCACCAGCCTCGTGGGCACCCAGCCCAGCAGCAGGGCCCGAGAGCTGTCTGGGAGCTCCAGGACGTTGCTGCCGTTGTCCTGGAGCTGGCCGGGGAAGCTGCGCAGGTGGGGTGAGTGAGGGGTCTCCTCCTGGGGCCCGCTCAAGGGCCCCAGCGTGCCATCTGGGGGAAAGGGGATAGAGGTGTTGAGAGTCCAGGCGTCACCCCCACCTCCCCCCCCAGCCCCCGCCGGTGCTGCTCCCGGTGCGGCGGCGGAGGGGGGGCGGGGCGCTACAGTCCAGGCCCCGGCTCTCAGGAGCCCTCAGCTTGGTGGGTCAGAGCTGGACACAGACACCCCCAGCCCCGTGGGCTCTGGGCTGAGCTGGAGGACCCCCCTCCCCAATTCCCTGTCTCCCACTCATCAACTCTACTGGGCCTCCCCGCCAGGCCCAAGACAGGGCCCAAGTCTCAGGAGCCCCCAGCTTGGTGGGTCAGAGCTGGACACAGACACCCCCAGCCCCGTGGGCTCCGGTCTGAGCTGGAGGACCCCCCTCCCCAATTCCCTGTCTCCCACTCATCAACTCTACTGGGCCTCCCCGCCAGGCCCAAGACAGGGCTCAAGGTCACTCACCATTACCTGCCCCCGCGCTCCCCATCTCGTCGTAGGTGAGGGTGTTCTGGCTGTCATCTTCCAGGCTGAACCCCAGCACCACGGGCCACAGCAGCACGAGGACCCACATGCTGCCAGGGCTGGGCGCCGGCTGCTCTGGGCTGCGGCCGCTGACCTCAGGCTTCCTGCCTGGCTGACCCCCCACCCCCAGCTTCCTGAGCGCCAGTGGAGGAGCGGACAGGGCCCGTGAGATAAAGCAGCCCCTGCCCCCACAAGCCCGAGGCAGGCCCGCGGTGTGGCCTGAGGAGGCCTGGGGGCTAGCGTCAGTCAGTTCCACACGCGGGGGGCCAGGTGCGGGGCCAGCAGGATGTGGGAGGAGGTTCCAGGCTGCACTCCCCGCCCTCAGCCCCCGTTCAGCTCAGGAAGCCTCTATGGGCCAAGTGGCTACTTCCTGCTATCCCGTCCTGTCTGCAGCCCCTGTTCCCATGACAGCCCGCCGGGTCACGAACTCAGGGGCTCTTGGCCCTTCCTGAAACCTCTCCCCACCTCCTGCCTGTGGCTGGCTGGACCACAGCCCTGCCTCGCCAGGTCACAGACCAGGGCACGTGAGCGATCGTCCCCCTCTCCGAGCACCCCAGGTCCTCCGTGGGGGCTGTCTGCCTTGTTGCCTCTTCACTCACACCCCAGCCCACTCCCCCTGGGCGGGCAGGCCCAAAGTGAGGTGCAGAGACGGGAAGGCACTTTGTGAGACTGGGGTATCTGAGGAGGTCTTGGTCCTTGGCCCGGACCCCCAATGCTGACCACGTGCTACCCTGGGGAGCAGAGAGGAGCCCAGCTTCGGCCCCCTTCGGGCCCAAGAGCTCCTTCTGCTCCCGTCCTGGCTCCATCCTCCCCCTGGGGCTCTTGGGAATGGTCATGGTCATACCTCAGCCTGAGAGTGGTGGTCAGGCCAGCCCGGGACAGAGGGCCCCTGAGCCACCCACCCTGCTCTGGCCCCTCCACGACCCTGCACTCAGACGGGCCCGTGCAGCTGAAAAAACACAGAGGGGCTCAGGGGGGAGGGTACGCCTTCTCTCTTCTGCACACAATGCCCTCTGTTGCCCCTCCGGGGGAGAGGCCTCGACCATCCTGCCCTGGGGAAGCTCTGCATGGGGATTCTCGACCAGTGTGGTCAGGGTTGGGCCATGGTGGCGGTGGGGGACGGGGCGGTCTGAGAGCAAGGGGACCCTGAGGGGTTGGTGGGGGGTCAGGGAAGAAGAAATGAACTAGGGATGGGAGAAAGGGAGCAATGTGGCCATGTCCTGGTCTGGGAGCCTTAATCTAGCCACACACTTGAGGTCACAGAGACCAGCCAGGAAGTGACCAAGCAGTCCTGGACAGAGTCAGTGCAGCTGAGGGTGAGATGCCAAGGTCCCTGCCCCCAGCCCTGGGTGGGGGACTAAGGCCTAGAGAGTTCCGGCTGGGACAGGGTCCTAGCCAGGAGTCTCCCCCATTTCCGGACTGTTTCCACTGGCACCAGTGACAAATTCAGCCACGCCTATGTCTCTTGGCAGTTCGTGGCCAAGGTCACGCTCAGCGCACAGGGGAACCCAGATGAGGACCCCCTCCTGCCCTCCAGGAGCAGAGCTGGGAACCTGTGCACAGGAGGCTGGGGGGCTGGCAGCTGGGCGACTCTGGGGCAGGGTGGACTGGAGCCCCCCAAGGAGGGTGGTTTGACTCAAGAGTCCCGTGTCTGGGAATCGATGGCAGGCACGCGCACACAGGAACTCGCCCGCACAGGGGTATTCCCCGCTGCACAGAGGCGGGGATGCCGATCAACAGCCCCATCACACAAACCACCCTGTGCCAGCCGGGGTGGGGGGACCCCGACACAGGAGGTGCAGGGAGACCCACCATGGTGAGGCACTTTCTGGAGGATGCTGGGGGGCAGCTGCTTTGGGGAGAGGGACTTAGGTGCCTACTTTTCTCCGTGTGGTTTTTTTTGTACTGTTGGAATTTTCTATATCATCTGTCACTTTCCATAAAAACTCACATTTATTTATTTATTTAACTCCATGCCCAGCATGGAGCCCAACGTGGGACTTGAACTCACCACCCTGACATCAAGACCTGGGCTGAGACCGAGAGTCGGACGCTTAACCGACTAAACCATCCAGGTGTCCCCAAAACTCACATTTTTTAAAATGGTAGAATAGTAGCTTTAAAAAGGAGGGAAAATCTGATACAAGCTCTTGCACAACATGGATGAGGCTTGAGGACATTATGCGGAGTGAGATAAGCCAGTCACAAAAGCATCAAAGCTATATGATCGAGGAAGATGAAGTCCCTCCAGGGGTCAGGTTCTCAGGAACAAGAAGGAGATGGTGGGCTCCAGGGGCTGGGCGCGGGGGTCGGGAGTCCGTGTTTCATGGGGACAGAGTTGCAGTTTGGAAGATGACGAGTCCCGGGGATAGAGGGTGGGGATGGCCACACAATCATGTGAAGGTACTTAAAGCCACTGAACTGGATACTTTTTTTTTTTTTTTTTTTTAAAGATTTTATTTATTTAACAGAGAGAGACACAGCGAGAGAGGGAGCACAAGTGGGGGGAGTGGGAGAGGGAGAAGCAGGCTTTCTGCCGAGCAGGGAGCCCGATGTGGGGCTCGACCCCAGAACCTTGGGATCATGACCTGAGCCGAAGGCAGACGCTTAACGACTGAGCCACCCAGGCGCCCCTGAACTGGATACTTAGAATGGCTAAATTTTATGTGTATTTTAACACAATTAAAAACTTATTTAAAATGGTGGGGGGGGGAGGAAGGGTAATCAGATCCGGGCAGCAGCTAGTGCTGGATTCCTTCAGCTTGCAGCCCCACCTGAACCCCCAGAAGCCCCCGGAGCCCCTCCTGGCCCACCTCACTGTCTCCAGTGTTAGATGGAGGTCAGGGCACCAGTTAGAGACTCCACGAGTCCTTCCAACGTGACGCCTCTCGGGGAACCGTCTTGGTGGAGATTGTGATTTCTTTCTGTTGTAGACCAGATTTTCTACCTCCTCATGTTCTTTCTGCCTAAACAACTTCCTTTAAATATCTTCTTTTAGTTCAGGATTGTTAGTGGTAAACTGTTGCAGTATTTGTCTGAAAAATGCCTTATCTTCCCCTTTCATCTTGGAGGATATTTTCATTAGCTATAGACTTCAGGTTGGCAATATTTTTTTTTTCAGCAAATTTCCTTTTGGCTTTTCTGAGAAATTAGTGGTCATTTTCAATTTGCTTTTTCTTAACTTTATTGTGTTTGTGTGTGTGTATGTGTTTACCTTCTGGCTAATTTTAAGATTTGTTTCCTGATCCTTGATTTTCAGCAAATTGATTATGCTGTGTGTGTGTGTGTGTGTGTGTGTGTGTGTGTGTGGTTAGCCTGCTATGGGTTGGCTATGCTTCTCAGACCATTCTTGGAAAATATTCTGCCTTTGGTTTTTTGTTTTTTTTTATTTATTTATTTGAGACAGAGAGAATGAGAGACAGAGAGCATGAGAGGGAGGAGGGTCAGAGGGAGAAGCAGACTCCCCGTCGAGCAGGGAGCCTGATGCGGGACTCGATCCTGGGACTCCAGGATCATGACCTGAGCCGAAGGCAGTCGCTTAACCAACTGAGCCACCCAGGCGCCCCTGCCTTTGTTTCTTCAGTGATTTTTTTTTCTGTTACTCTCTCTATCTGCAACTCGAAAGAATGCATATAAAACTGCTTGATATTATCTCACAGGTAATTGATGCTCTTTTCAGTTTTTGTTCAGCCTTTTTCTTTGTGTTTCAGTTTGGACTGTTTCTACTGCTATGTTCAAGTTTTTATTTTTTATTCTGCAGTGTCCAATATGCTAAACTTACTCAATAAAATTTTCATTTAGCATAAAAAAAAAAGTGGATGGGCACCCACCACTATGCCTCCATTTCCCCTTATTCCCGGACCGGGCCTCAGCCTGTGGGCAGGGACAGTAACCCACTTCCGGCCGAGAGGAGGGTGCTCTGACCCCAGCCGGCTTTGAGGTCTGGCTCTCCCAACCCCAGATGCCCCGTGTCTCCTCCCGGGGACCTCAGTCCCAGCTACTCCATCGGGCCACGCACTGGAGCTCGGACAAGGCGCTGGAAGCCCTGGGGCAACCTTCCAGCAACCGTGGTTGTGGAGGTGCTGGGTGCGTTCAGATCTCACCCCACACCTCCAGCCCTCAGCCTCCTACTGGGAGGTCCTACCTACCCCAGTCCCCACCCCGCCCCCTCCTGAGACTGCCTTGAAGTCAACTTGTTGTTCAGAACAATCGGCCTCCTTCTCAGCCAGGACATCAGGGGTAAAGCGTGGCTTATACCTTGCAAAAGGTATAACAGAATAAGAGGAGAGAAATAATAACAGAATAAATGTGCATCACACCCCACTGGAAAGTCCCCCCCACTCCCCGCCACCTCCCCAAGCATCACATACCTGCTCCCTCTACCACCCTGGGGAGGGGAGGGCCGCCTACCTGGTCCTGCGGCTCGGCCCCTCCCCAGACTTGAAGGAGGGAGGAAGAGAGGGGCGCAGTGGTGAGGATGGAGGGCTGCTTTATTTATCAGGCCTGTTCTTCACTGCAGTGCAATCCAGGGCTGCAGACGCGGTGGCTTGGAACGACAGGCCCTTAGGATCTGGCGCCTTCGTGGGTGAGGAGTCCGGGCCCCACAGGCTGGTCCCCTGCTCAGCGCCTCACCACGCTGCAGGCTGGGTGTCCACAGGGCCAGGTCCTCACCCGCACTGGTCACGCCCCCTTCCCAACAGGGCCAGCAGGAGACCCTCCCTCCAGTTTCTCCTCCAGTGACCTGATCACAGCTATAGGCCCCGCCCACTCTGGGGACCCGGTGCCCTTTCCCGTGCCCTTCCCAGAGGCTGCAGCGGCCAGGACCCGCACCCCAGGACACCCCTCCCAGTGCTTCCAACCGGAAGGCCAGTCCATGGGCACACAGGGCCCTGGGACCCATCCTTGACGTGGGCTTGAGGCAAGGAGGAATCTGGGACAGCACTGAGCCTCATTCACCAAACTCCCCGGGAGCCCCGACTCTCTGGAGGGGGAGGTGTGCAGCACCGGGGGACATCACGTGTGGGGTGCACATGGACGAGGGGTTCCCTGGAAGGCAGCAAGGGCCACTCGGGAGATGGAGGACCGCACCTGGAGAGGACAGGCCCCGTGGGCAGTGCAGTCTCAGCTCAGGGACCTGACTGGTGAGGCCTGGCGGTGGGCACTGAGGGGGAAGTGGGGGGAAAGGCCAGCCAGGAGCCTCAAGGGGTATCCGCTAAGAGGACCCTAAGAGCAGCTGTGGTCTCCCACTTCCTTGGAGGCGGGGCCAGATGGAAGCAGGCCCAGGTGAGTTCAGAAGGGGTGATGACGAAGTCACAAGAGGTGTGCTGAGAGGAAGGGGGCGCCCAGCTGGGAGCAGGGACCAGAGAGCACGGAGGGAGGGTGGCTTTGTGGGGTGGGGGAGGGAAAGACACGGCGCTGGGCAGGCGGAGCAAGCTCAGAGCCAACACCAGTCTTTAAATTGGGTTTCCCACGCACAACACTCAAAGGAAACACCTCTCCGTTCTACTGAAAATAAAAACTGAGTCGGGAATACATTCCAGAAAAGCCTGTGGGTGGGGCGACACCCTGGGGGGCGGGGAACAGGACCCTCCTGCAGAGGCATGGGGTGGCCACAAGGGGGCGGCACTTGAGGTCTCAGAACCCAGGGGGCGCAGGAGCAGATGGGGATTCGCCGACAAGCAAGAAGGACGGAGAGGACCTCATGGAGTTAGGTCAATATTTAATTTTTAACTTTAATGTGCAAATAAATAGAAAAGGAAAACTACATTCAAAACAGCTGCAAAGGAAGTACAAGCCCCAGAACAGAAATTCTTCAAAAACAGAAGAGACGCTCCCTAGAAGCATGCAGGGCGGGGCTCGGCAGGGTGTGGCCCGCACCCCAGACCCACACAGAGGCACAGAAGGGGCCACGGGCTCCCAAGGATGGCGCCGGGAAGTTCTGGTTCAGGAATTCTGGTAAGTTCCCTTCTTACAAAACAAGGATGTGGACAAAGTGCCTGGTAGACTTGAGCAAACAAACACGGGCTAGGAGACCCTGGGCGGGGCACACTGGCCCTGGAATCGCCCAGACTCCGAGTCAAAGGCTTTGCAAACCTTGAGTTCCACAGGTAACTCCTAGAAAACTTCTAGAAACAGGTCTCCACTTCCCAGAACCGCGGATTTGGCACAGCTCAGTTTTGGGAGGGTGAGGGCTGCCGCTGGGCAGAAGGGAGGCTGCACACAGGGATGGTTCTGGGCCCTGCTGTTAGTCGAGCCCCTTCTGATGGTGCCAGGGCCTGGCCAGGGCTTCTCAGGGTGCAAGTATTCTAAAGACCTGGTCCCCGGCCCGAACTGCTTGGCATTCTTGGCACAGAAAACTTTGCACACCTCTGTAGGACAGTTGCCTCAGCCCCTCATGCCCATACCCCGTCCAGGCGGTGGCTGTAGGAAGAGCAATGTCAAGGGCAGGTCTGCAGAGTCCCACGAAGGCGGCTCTCACTGCCCAAGGAACCGTGGGACTTGGCTGTTGCAGAAGTTACAACCACTAAGAGAGCTTACGAATAAATATGTGTATGCATATATATATTTTTCTAGAATGTCCTTCTTAGGTACACGGCCGCACCGCTGGGCCCTCCCAGTGTGGGGCCGCTTGAGCTCAGCGGGAGTCTCGGGCTGAGCCCCCTCCCTTTGAGAGCTCCGAGCGCGGCTGCCAGGTCAATACACGGTTAGGAGTCTCATTTTTTCCAGAGTGCGGTCTTCTCGACAGTTCTGGTGCTGCCCACCCACTTTACATCTTGACAAAGCAGAATCTCAACAGTTTGGCTTGAAAGGGCTCCTCCTGCTTTCAAAGTGACCAAGGACCCCAAGCATCAGCTGGGCCTAGCCCGGGCCCTGACTACCAGATGCAGGCACGGCCCAACTCGGGAAGTTTCTGGAAGCTTTCAGAACCATTCAGGAAGGACGTGCTTTTCAAGCAGCTCCACCCCGGCCCGACTCCTTCGATATTGGGGTCTCCTGAACCCCAACACACGCCCCCGCACGGTTCATCACGGACTTTTCCAGACACCGTATGCACAAAAGGACCGGTGGTGCCCCCGCCTGGGGATTTGGCACGTGTGACGGAAGCGGCCCAGCAGGTGCATAAAGGCAATCACTTGCTCCTGGGCTCGCGTGTGGATCCTCCCCCTTCCAGCAGGGAGCGAGCCCCCCGAGTTCAAGGGCAGGAAGGACTCAGGTTTGGCACAGGACGGGCCGAAAGGAAGCAGGGAAGCCGAAAGGGATGGCGGCACAGGGCCACAGGCCAACACAACCCCACCGCTCTCGGACGCTCGTGGCCTGTAGCAGCAAGGCTGGGGGACGCTCCGCTCCCCTCAGGCTGTTCGTGAGCTCGCTCGGCGCAGCTCCGGGCCGAGGCGGCCGCGGACGGAGTCAGGGCGAGGCCGGGCGGCGGCTGTACTGCACTCGGTAGCGGGTCACCGGCAGCCCGTGCACGTGCGCGGTCTCACAGAGCGTCTTGCAGGGCACCATGTCTTCGTCCTCCTCGCCCATCAGCCAGTCCTGCACCAGGCCGGCCGCCTCCACCGTCACGTTGTCCTCCAGCCAGCGGCCATGCCACTCCTCGAAGTGCTGGTGGTGGCGCAGCAGGACCAGGGGCTGTACCTGTGTGTGGGGGGGGGCAGGGGTGCAGAGTCAGGGCAGCCCCAGACGGCCGGGGCCCGGAGCTCGGGGGTGCACCCCTCCCAGACGGCCGGGGCCCGGAGCTCGGGGGCGCACCCCTCCCAGACGGCAGTGGGCCGGGGCCCGGAGCCCAGGGGCGCACCCCTCCCAGATGGCCGGGGCCCGGAGCCCGGGGGAGCACCCCTCCCAGATGGCCGGGGCCCGGAGCTCGGGGGCGCACCCCTCCCAGACGGCCGTGG
>NC_058403.1:202527944-202585502 GCF_002201575.2 Neomonachus schauinslandi
GCGCACCCCTCCCAGACGGCCGTGGGCCGGAGCCCGGAGCCCAGGGGCGCACCCCTCCCAGACGGCCGGGGCCCGGAGCTCGGGGGCGCACCCCTCCCAGACGGCCGTGGGCCGGGGCCCGGAGCTCGGGGGCGCACCCCTCCCAGACGGCCGTGGGCAGGAGCCCGGAGCCCAGGGGAGCACCCCTCCCAGACGGCCGTGGGCGGGGAGGGGCACCTGCTTGGCCCGGCAGAGGGTCCCGCGGCGGTACATGTAGTCCTCAGAGTTGACGATGAACATCATCTTGTGGGTGCTCAGCTTGAAGCGGCAGTCCACGTTGCAGGCGCTCTCCACCCCGACCAGCCGCTTCCAGGAGCTCTTGGCCTCGCCACGCAGGGCGCGCACCTGCTCACACTGCCACCTGCGGAACTTCTTGAGGTTCCTGGGGGTGAGAGGAGGATCTGCAGACTGGGAAATCCTCCGGGCGCTTAAGCATCGGGAAGGCATCCGACTTCCCCGGGGTTGGAGAAATGCAAACGGAAGCAGTAGAAACCACCACCCAACCCCTCCCACCAGCAACACGTGAAACCCAGGCAGGGCCCGGTGCTGCCCACGGCGGGAGGGGCCTCCCTGGGCCCATGTGGAAGGAAGCACATCTGTGGGTCCTCTTACCTCTGCAGGAACACGGGCTTCAGGAGGAAGCCCTCGGTGGGCGAGCTGGACGCCCCCTCGGTCCCCACGTACTGCTCCACGTACCGAGCCAGATGCTGTGGGGCCAGAGGGAGGCAGGCCTGTGTTTTCATCCCCACCCCCCAAAGCATTAGGAGGATGGCAGCTAGTGAGGAGCGGACGCATGACGGAAGCCACCAGACGGCGGCTCTGGATGGAGCACTCGTCTAGAGCCATGAGTTCAACAGCTGTGGCACTTCATGCTCACGTGGATAAATCCCGGCCACGTCCCATCCTCTCTGTCCGTCACATACAAGCTCACACGGGGAACCGGGCCCTCACACAGAGGAGCGCCGGGTCTGGGGAGCAGGAACGACATCAAGACACACGCAGTAGGGCAAGGCCAGGGAAGAGTTGGGGATGAGCAGAAGGCAGGGCTTGCAGGGGCCGCCTGGGGCTGGGGTGGGCACGGCCTGCAGTGTCCCGTGATGCTTCATCTGCTCGCCACCCTCTAAAAGCCAGACGCTCCTCCAGATTCAAGCCTAACCAAACCACATTTGCTGGAAATTTCTGGAAGGAGCAGGATGTGCAGACCCCCGAAGCACGCAGGAAAGGATGCAGTGAGGGAGCCCCCCGGCTGGCTGTGGTGGTGATGGTGGGGGGGGGCCTGACCCTGTGAAGCCGGCTGGGGGCTTACAGGCCCCAGGACCCCAGGTGGAACATGCATCCCGGAGTGCGGACCAGGGCTCTGGGCTTTGTGCACGGGGAGCGCAGGCTCATGCGCCCCAGGGTCTCAGTGACCATGCTGAGCGCGGGCCCAAGTGGGGCATCACAGTGTTGGCGGCAGGTGGGAGGAGCCAGAACAGGGTTGTGTGGGGAGGGCGGTCCGGCTCTCGCATGGCCTCCTGCCCTGGGACACCCCCACTGGCTCCCCCTCAGGCTTCCAAGGACAGCGTTCAGGCTGCAAGTGAGGCTTCTCTGGGTGGACATTTGGCAGCCTGTGCTTGGCCAGTGTGTGCCCAGGGCTTGTGGCAGGGGCGCCCACAATGCTGCCCGTGGGACAGTGGGTTCAAGGTGCAGAGCACGGGGCTGAGGTTCTCACCTGGACCTCCACGGGGTCCTCTGTCTGCGCCTCCTCGGTGTCTAGAAGCTCGATGGTCATGATCACCTGCCCTTTGCGCTGGAGGAACATCACCTAGGGAAGAAGGGGGACGAGCAGCTGAAGCCACGGGGAGGGCCCAGGCGAGACTGAAAGGGCGCCTACGACTGCCTTCCCCGGCCTCCAGGGCCCAGTAAGAGTGTGTGGTTATCAGGCAGGCTGGCAGCCACGTCAAGGCCCGGCCCCAGCGTGCCTCCCGCGCCCGAGCAAAGCCGCCGGTCCTCCCCCGTCCCCGTTGCGGGCGCCCCTCCTCGCAGCCCCGGCCTCGTGGGGGACAGAGCGCGGCCCCCACCTTACCTTGAAGCAGTTCTCATCGGCCATGCACCGCTCGGCCTTCCACTGGTAGCTGGTCTCCCTGGCGGCACGCACGCAGCGGGAGGACAGGTTCCCCCCCGCGGCACCCCGCTTCTTCTCGTTCAAGTAGAGCTCCACCACCTTCAGACAGACGTCGTCACTCACGAGGTGGTGCAGCTGCGGGGAGGGAGAGCCAGTGGGCGCCCGGCAGGCCGCCCCCCGGGGAGGGGTGAGGCACAGCTGCCGCCCAGGGAGGAGGTCCGCCAAGTCCATGAGGTGGCCCGGAGGCCGGGGTCCGCCGGGCCGTGCTGGGCGGCCACTGCGCTGGGGACAGGCGGCCCCGGACCAGATGGGAAACCAGCCCAGCCTGGGCGTGAGGAACGCACAGAAAAAGGACCGAAGGAGAAGTCCCCAAAATGGGGACGGGGATTACCCCAAGGTGGTGCCGTGGCAGGTAATTTTCCCTAAGTGTTCTACTATCAACACAATTAAGTCTTGAAATCCCTACAAATGGACTTAAAACCCGCAGGTGCAGGAAGAGAGGGGTAAGGGAAGCAGCCGGCGGCGGCACCCTAGACAGGCTTCCGCAGACTCAGGGCCTTCCCCGCCGCTGCTTTGTTGAATAAATACAACATGTGGCCACACGTCAATCTCACACGGTGCCTGGCACACGGCAAGGTCCCAGTAAACACCGGCTGCTGTTACTGAAAAGAAGAAATGCTGATCAAACAAGGAAGAAGAGGCAAAGAGCACCAACAGGGCCCCGCAGGCTGCCGACGGAGGCACGGAGGGCCTAGACAGCATCCAGCCAGCTGGAAAGTGGGGAGCTCGGGGCGAGGGGTCCTGGCCCCTACCAGGACTTGAGCTAAATAGCCCCGTTTTTCTAGCTCCTTTTTAAAAAAAACAAAACAAAACAAAAAAACGAGTTCTACAGGAGACATTTGTGGAAAGGGGAATTAAAAAAAAAAAACACACAACATTCATCAGAGCGTCCGATCTGGTCCAACCCTCTGGGTGCTACAGACGAGCCTGCTGTCCCCAGAACGGGGGCCCCCTGGGGGACGCCAGCCCCGGGACGCATGCCCAGCCCTGTTAACAGCCTGAACACCGGGGGCTGTCCCCGTGCCAGAGGCCAGGCCGCGGGTGCCTGCCCGTGGGGAGGGCTGAAAGGAGGCAGGGCTGAGGCTGTCCGGAAGACCCACCAAGCTGCACGCTTCGGATCTGGGCACGCTTCTGGGGGTGTTTTTGCCTCAAGGAGAAGTTTGTAAAGCCTGAAAAGAAATGCCATTTCTAGCAACCGTATCTGGGTGGGAGGGTCAGGACACTATTCTTTCCTCGGCTTTTTTGCTTTCCGGCAAATAGCCTTCCTGGGCAAACAGGAAACCAAGTCAAGCTGAACAACAATTCTGGTGGTAACTGAGCAGGACTTACATCCCAGGACCACATCTGCCTCATCGGGGGTTTTGCTGTTTATAATAACGTGACTGATTCACGTGCCTGACTTTCTCTCATGGACACTCAGCTGTCGTGTCTTTTTTGCTATTCTCAGCGATGCGAGTAACTGGCCGACAGTCTCCCTCCAGGAGGAGCGGGCCGTGGTTCCTCACGTGTCGCTACCCTCAAGAAAGGTGTGCAGACAAGGAATCAAATGAATCCTTGTACAATCGCCAAAAGGTGGCAACGAGCCACACGCCCATCCGCAGGCGAGTGGATGAACCAATGTGGTCCACTCACTGCCACTGCTCTGTTCACGTGACGTCGGTGAATTCTGTGTTACGTGAATCCTACCCTCCGTAAGAACAAAAGGAAGGTGCTGACCCTGGGGATGAAGGCAGGGCCTCTCCCAAGGGGCTTGAGGCCGCCCGGCGCACGCTCACCTGCCTGGCGATGCTCTGCACCAGCTTGTCCATGGTGAAGCCCACGTAGGCGTGGATGGTAAACATCTCACGCAGCGTGTCCTCATACTGCGTGGGGTCGATGCTGCCCTCCAGCAGGCTCCGCACCATGTCCAGGAAGGCCGGGTAGTACTCCTCCAGCTCTACCTCACCTGAGGGGCGGGGACAGCCATCACCCAGGGCCAGACACTCGCGCGGCCCTCCCGCCACAGGCTTCCTCCTACCGGCCCTAACGAGCCGCCCACGTCCCCGCCCGGTGGGGGGAGGGGAGCACCCACGCAGCACCCCTGGGGGCCCCAGGCCTTACTCGGCTGCTTCAGCCGCAGCTCCATGGCGGGGTCATTGCCCTTCTCGCGGCGGCCCTCACAGAGCAGCTTCTCCCGCTCCTTCTCGGTCCGGTACTCCAGGAGCTGCTTCTGCGCCTGGCGATAGATCTTCAGCAGCCTGGAGCACAGGGTCTGGTGGAGGCGCAGGAAGAAGTACCAGTTGTTGTTGGCGAAGAAGAGGCTGTACACGTCGTCCAGGGGCTTGTGCTGCTGTGGCGGTTGCTCGGCGGCCGGCGGCTCGCCTACGGCCCCCTTCTCCTCTGAGGGGCTGCTCTGCGGCCCCGGCGCTGGCTTCTTCCGGTCACCGGGGTCGGCGCTCTGGCCCTGGGGGCTCCCCCGGCCCTCATCGGCAGAGTCCTCGGACGCGCCCAGGTCCAGCTGCTGGGAGAAGAAGAGGCTGGGCACGAACTGGTGCACCAGCTGGTGGATGGTGCCCTGGTCCTCCTTCTGGATGGCTGGCTGCCGCTTCACGTAGTAGCTGATGAGGGCGGCCGCGTCCTCCAGGATCTGCCTGTCCTCATACACGAAGATGAGGTGTGGCTCGCTGGAGGGGGCACTACGGCCCTCGGAGTGCTGCTCCTGGTGCTGCGGGGACAGGGGGCCATTAGGCAGGAAGTGACCAGCTGGGAGAAGTCCAAGATGGGGGGGGATGGGGCCAGGGCCACAGGGCTCTAAAGGCATCACACTCTGGTCCGGGTGCAGCCCAGCGCCTCCCACCTGCCTGGTCCCGTTCCCCGGCCTACTCCGACCACTGTGAGTCTAGAGTGATTTGACCTACAGGAGCATGGTCAGCCCTATCACACCCCCCTAGGCCTTCCTGCACTGCTCATGACAGGACCACAGTCCCTGGCATGTTGTCCTGCAGCCCCCCCACACCTGGCCTCTTTCAATGCTTCAGGGGTGCTGAGCTCCCTCCTGCTGTGTGCGGGACCTTTGCACATGCCCCTCTGCTCCCTGGCCCTGGAAAGCCACAGCCCCTGCTCAGTCTTTATCCAGCTCGTGACTGCTTCCTGCGAACCTGTAGATGATCATATTCCCTCCAGACTGCCTTGAACTGCCTGCTGAGGTCAGGCCCGACGACGTGCTCTCCCGGGTGGCACTGATGCCCAGCACCAGGTACCAGGCACCAAGGCTGACACACACCCGGGCTCTTGGAAAAGTGAGCGTGGATGCCGTCCCTGCAGGTGGGGAGCTCCCAGGGGCAGGGCCGGGTCTCTCTCACCTCTCAGTGACCAGTCTGCGGTACAGCACTGAGGGGGCTCCTCGAACAGCCATGGGAGGAGTGACTTACAGACAACAGGTGCAGGGCCAGGGCCTTGGCTTTCCGGGGTGGGCGACTCCTGTCTCTTTCCACCAGAGGTCGTGCTTCCCCAGTGCCACTGAATTCTGCCGCAGCCCGAGACCGCCTTCCCCCCACAGGGAGGAGTCCTCAGAGCTGGTGTGCCCAGTGCCTGGCTCTGGCGTGACCTTTCTGCTACTGCTTTGTGAGTCCCGATCTCATTTGTGCCACAGACGCCCTCAGAAATCTTTTCAAGTCCTTTCCCTGGGGCAAGTTCCGAGGCACGGAATACAGAACTGTGCTCTGCTAACACCCAACCACGAGGGGCCAACCTCCCTATGCACGAAGGGCTTGCACATGCAGAACTCATGAGGCTGGTGGGCCGACCTCTGGCCCCAAACAGTGCCCTGTCCTTTCCTCTTGGCCCCTAGGGCAAGAGTGAAGGAACTCAGCGGTGACTGTGGTGGGCCTCATGGGTCACCTCATCAACTCTCATTCTGACGATGTCCCACGGACCCTATTTGGGGGAGTGGGGGTGGCGCTCTCAGGCTTGGACCACCGACTCGAGGATTCAAGTGAGGAAGCTGACTAGCTGCAGGTGGGCCCTGCGGGGCCGAGGGTGGCCCAGGGCAGGGAGGCAGGAGGGAAGGAGCTTCCTATCACAGGCCCTTGCAAGTAGCTCACTCCCTGCACGCATTTTTCGATGCCTAAATCCTCGAAGCCTGGCCCCAGCCCTGCCTCAGGTCTGTGGTGAAGGCCCCATGAGCCTGACTGTGCCAAAGTTGGCAAGAAGGCACAGGGCAGTGGCTAGAGGCAGAGCCCTAGGGCCCAGAGCCCTGGTTGCCTGTGACCGGCCTCGGCAAATGGCCACCTCTCGTGCCTTGGTTTCATTGCTGCTAGAACCAGGACAATGGTACCGCATCGTAAGGTCTGTGAGCCTGAGACAGATGGAACGTTCCTTCTCAGGGTCTACCTGCGCCAGGCACACAGCTGGCAGCAGAGACAGGAAAGCTGAGGTCACCTGAAGGAAGGTCCATCGAGGCCCCGGGGGTAAGCGGGGAGGTGAGAGTCCCCTGCCAGCCACAGCGGAACTGCTACAACCCTCCCCCTGAACCCATTCTGGTCTGTCACAGAAACATCCCCTCCACCCCTACACAGCCCTGCAAGAGGGATGCTGGGGAAACAGAGGCACAGAGAGCCGGCAGCCTGCCTGAGACTGGGAGAGCTGGAGGTGGAGCCGGGACCCCTTGCCCACTCAGCCCTGCACAGAGGGCCTCACCTCGTCATAGACGCTCTCGATCTCGTTGAGTAAGCTCTTGGAGCGAAGGGCCTTGGTGTCGTTCTGTTTGAAGTTTACGGCCTGATGGTCCAGGGACTTGAGATATGCCTTCTCGTACTGCTCCCGCCAGATCTTGTTGAAGCCCTGCTGGGCCTCCCGCCACTCCTCCTCCTTGGCCTTCAGCCTGCAGGGTCAAAGGGGCTCAGCATGGGGACAACCCCGGCACCCACCATGGGCAGCCTGTCATCCACCCACAGGCCCTGCCGAGTGCATTCCAAACTCGGGAAGCCGGCTCCCGGCCTGGGCCATGGGTTCTGTGCTGAAGAAAAGAGGACGGGAAGGAGCAATGGCTCTGTAGAACCAATGTGGCTGGTTTTACAGTTTCTCAAAATACTGCTGCCCCAACACCTCCTCCCTGCCCCGGGCCATGGCACTGCCCACACTCTGGGTAGGTGCTGGATCAACCACGGGGCTCACTCGCTTGACTGCAAGCCCCACCAAGAAGGGACTATGTCAGCCTGGCTCAGCTCTACAACCCCAGGGCTGAGCACAGCATGTGGTCAAGGGCAGCCACTTAATAATTAATACCTGTTCACTAGCACAAAAACGGTCCCAGAACATACTGCTAAGTAAAAGACAAGCTAGGGTGGTCCTATTTGTGCTTTAAAATAGTAACTTTTCATGTTTACATAGGATTACGTGCATGGTGGGAAGTTCTAGAAGGACACAGACAATTGTTCAGTTGTGCTTTTCTCTCAGGAGTAGAACAGGCGATGAAGAAAGACTGGAAACCACACTAAGCCAGCCCGAGGCCCCGGGGACCCCCTCCCGATCACACCGGTGACAAACAGCACTAATGAGCTCCCTGGGGACCGCCTACGGCAGGTGGGGCAGCCAGAATCTGGAGGACACCTTTTCAGGACGACGGGGACAGCAGTGACGGGGTTTTTCTTGAGGCTCTCGATGATCTCTGGAGCCTTGTCGCCGTAAATGCGGTGGATGGCGCGGCGCTGGATCACCTCCGACGTGCCCCCCAGACAGTCATCCAGCCGGAACTTCTCCTGATCTTCAGGTGCCATCCGCGAGAGCTTCTTCTGCACACTTTCCAACACGCGGATCGTGGCCAGGTTGGTCTCCAGGACGACATCTAACTATGGAAAGGAAGGCAGGGGCCGGCTGTCGGGGGGGCAGCGGGGCCCTGGGGACTGGCCTGGGTCGGCAGAAGAGATGTGTAGACAGAACTGATCAACTTCTGTGTCTCGGGGGTGGGTAGGGGGGATGATGGATGTCAGGCCGTGGAGGCCCTGAAGCGGCTCCAGGGGCCAGAGCAAGAACGGCTGGTTACGGGGCTGGGGTCCGACCCTGGCAATGGTGCAAGCCAGACGCCCACTAAAGAAGACTTGTGGGCCCCTTCCCACTGCACGAACATCCAGTGGCTAGAACACAGGTGGACCCATCTGAGGAGGGAAACGGTCCCCGGGCGGACCCACTTCACGGGCAACAGCGGCAATAAGGGAGGACTCGCGGTACTCAGAGCCCTGGGGAAGACTCTCCAGGGCACGTGCTGATGGGGAGCCAACCCCCAAAGGAACACACTGTGTGATTCCACTTATGACAAAGTGACAGAGCTGGAGGGTAAGTGAGTGGTTGCCAGGGGTCGGGGAGCGGTGGAGTACCTTAGTGGTGGAGAACACCCACACGTGCACACACGCACCTCACACACGCGAACACGTGCACACACACACAAACACAAGTTCAACTATGGAGATGTGAGTAAGATCTCAGGGTGAGTCAATGGCAACCTCCTGGCTGGGACACTGTGCCCACGATTTTACAAGCTGTGACCACTGGGAGAAGGGTGTCCGGGTTCACTTGCTGCATATAAATATACAACGATCTCAATAAGCATTCCAATGAAAAAAATTAAGGTAACTTGAATTAGTTAATTAAATTTAAAAAAATATATGTATTTAAAATCGAAAGAAATAGCACCATTGCCTAGCCAGCCTAAAAGCCAGCAAGGCAGGAAAGGGACACTTTTGGGTGCTGCCCCCTGCTGGAAAGTGCCGGAATCCCAGATACTGGAAAGGAGACTGGGGAGGGTGCGAGGGAGGATCAGGAGGGAGAGAAAGACAAAGTGGAGAAGGGGGTACAGGCTCGCTCGCACTCCACGCCTCCCTGATCCCAGCAACACCAGCACACACACCTCAAAACGCTCGTCCTCACAGCGGTGCAGCTGCTCTTCGTAGGGGGTCTTCTTGGAGCTGACGAAAGTGGAGTCCTCTGACCAGGAGGGGAAGGAGACCCAGGTGTCATTCAGCACCTGCATCAAGAGGAAATGCTATGACCAGGGTGGTAGGCCTTGGTGGCCAGAACCATTTACTATGCCGCCCAGCATAAAAGATATGGAGACAAGTAACATTGTAATCCGCATTTTACAGGAAATTATCTTCTCATACAAATAGCAACCTTAATTTTAAAGTGGTTTTAAGAGAAAACAGGACTTTGGTCAAGTAAACAAATCGTACTATTTCAGGGGTTGGCAAACTTTCTCTGTAAAGGGCTAGATAATAAGTATTTTAGGTTTTGCGGGCCAGCCCATCTGTCAGGACGACTGAACTCTGCCTTTGTCCTGATAAAGAAGCCACAAGCACTATGTAAATGAATGAGCATGTCTATGCGCCAATAAAACTTTATTTGCAAACACAGGCATAGGGCCAGATTTTAGTTTGTTGACCCCTGGACTATATATCCTGAAATCAGCAAGCACTCTTGAATTCCGGAAACAGAGTAACAGCCTGTCTACTAACCTCGAAAAAGTATTCCATGGTCAGGCTAAACAGAGACACCAAGGGCAGTGAACCTGGGACACAGCAGGCTCCTGGCAGAAATACACATAAATCTAGATGGAGGAGAATGCCAAAGCCAATGCCAAGGCCACGTGCTCTGCGGCTTGCCAAAGCTACCAGTAGGGAAGGAACCACCATCTCAGCTCAGGCATTTTGTCTGGCCGCATCCCAGCACCGTCTGTTATTCAATATTTAGGGGGCCGACACTCAGTTTTCATGTAAAACATGGGGGTGATGGGTGTTTTTGCGGTGTGGGGGGTGATGCACCACGTAAGCTGACATGAGCCGCCAGGGAGCACTACCTCCTTGCAGATGGCCGTCCTCCCACTGCACTTGGGCTGCTGGTAGGTTTTGGGGAGCGCTCGGTAGCTGGATCCAATGCGCTTGCAAGACGCGTAGTCAATTTCCCGGCTTATTCCATCCCCGGATCTGTCGCTCATGGGTGGGGCGAATGACAGCTCTTTCACCCCCAGGAAGGACTTGAACTGTGCAAAGAGTTCTGGAAATTTCCTTCAGAAATAAAGACAAACAGTAAGTTGGCCTCCCTGGGGCTTTCTGGGAGGGACCTAGTGCTTTTGGGATGGCCTCCTGTAAACGCCCCCTGACGGTGGTCAGAGAGGAGGGCCGAGGTGGAACCAAGCATCAGATGTGTGTAATGTCCTCAAATGTGTGAGTAAATCTGCCTCCCGCCCTTCTGTCACCTGCCAGGTCCCAACACTAACAGGAGAGCCTTGGAACACGCTGGAAGAGACAATTCGGATTGGCAGAAGCTGGGGCTAGTGATGTTCTTTAACTGGAAAAGGCCGGGCATCAGGCTGGGGATCGGTAAACTACTGCCAGGCTGCCCATGCCCGTCCCTGCAAATAAAGTTTTATTGGTACACCACTGTGTCCATTTGCTTGGTGCAGCCTGCTGCTGCTCCAGCACGAGTTCAGCGGCACCGCCCCTCGGCCCCGACAGGTTGTCTGCCAACCCTCGCTCCAGAGTCGTCCTACCTGAGGGGATCCCCTCCCAGACACCATCTCACAAGTGATTAAACGATCTGTGATTAAACGAGTACCAAATCCTACCGAGGGGCGCCTGGCCGGCTCAGTCGGTGGAGCGTGCGGCTCTTGATTTTGGGGTTGTGAGTTTGAGCCCCACGTTGGGTGTAGAGATTACTTAAAACAATCTTAAAAAAAAAACAAAACAAAACCCGACCGCAAGGAGGCAGGTACTTGGACGGGTGGCACGGCGATCCTGCCCCCCGCAGCCCCCTTCTGTCGTGGACCACACGCTCCCCTCCTGAGATGGCAGTCCACTGTGCCCCACTGTAGGGACCCCATGCCAACTCCACTCACAATGAAAACCCACGAGCACACGGAAATGCAGGGAGGGAAGACATCAACAAAACCCATGCGGAGGACATCTGACGTTGCAGCCGTGACAAATGCCCACTGTGAATGCTCCGAAGGGGGAGCGGTCACTCCGACACAGCCCACTCCTGCCCCGACTCTGGCAGATCTCGGGGCCCCCGTGCCTGGCTGCCCCTGGGCGTGCAAACCCAGACCGAGGCTCACACCTCGAGAGAGGCCTTGTCGGGGCGACTGCTAGCCCAGCAAGGGAAGCGAGCAGAGGCCCGCTGCAGTTCCTCATTGCACATCCCCGTGGCCCTTCCCCGGCACTGCTCTCGGTGCGTGGAAATGGGAACTGCGGGCCCCAACCCGACACTGCCCACCCGTTCAGCACCTCAAATTTCAAGCTCCTTCATTCTTCTCCCTTAATCCCTCCCCGCCCCCAGCCCCCGACACTGGAGGGAAGTAGGTTTGGCCATTTTGCAAACAACATGCTGCTGGTAGGAAGCAGGGTCCCAATTCGGACTTGGGGCTGGTGACGCACCCAACTGGGCATGCCCGCCCTGCCCAGGCCTCCGCGGGCCCGTCGCCCACCACAGCACGTCATCGTTCCAGCAACAGCACCCACTCCGCAGCGGGACCCAGACCCAGAGCACTGGATTCTGAGCTCACAGACACACTGCTGTGGGAGTGAGCACCCAGTTCGAGTCCATATAAAAAGCCAGCCACGGTTTAGCCGAGGCTGTGTAACAGCGCCATCCTGCTCTGGGCCATTTTTCGTTAAGAGATCCCTACCAGCCTGGGAGAGTGAACCCAAGTGAAAAGGTCACCCTGACGTGTGTATCCTCTCAGGATCTCAGGAAGCACTGCCTGATGACCCTAACTTGACCTCTGAGTATCCCAACCTATGGAGCATGACCTTAGCACTGACTATAGAACCTGGAGACAAACGCCCTTCATTACAGACCCTGCTGAGAAAACCACGATTCGTACAAGTAAGGGAACAGTATGCAGTCGCTACCAATGATCATGTAGACTCACATTTCACACTGAAAGACATCCAAGAAATACCAAATTAAAAAAAAAAAAAGGATGCTGCAGCCCAGCCTGATAGCATCGTGTCCTGAGGGCAGAGGATGAGCGAAGGGCCAGCTTCTGGGCTGGGCCACCCCAGACCCACCCATCACCACGGCAACTACTCTTTGAAGAGTCGTCTCTGAGTGAAGTGAGAGGTATGCACTCTGGGCCTCAGCCTCCTCATCTTTAAAATAGACTGGAACAGGGGTGCCTGCGTGGTGCAGTTAGTCAGGCATCCGACTCTTAGTTTCAGCTCTGGCTGTGATCTCGGGGTCGTGGGATCAAGCCCCGTGCTGGCCTCCATGCTCAGCGGCGAGCCTGCTTGAGTCTCTCTCCCTCTCCCTCTGCCCCTCCCGCTCGGGGTCCCTCTCTAAAATAAATAAATAAATAAATCTTAAAAAAGAAAAATTGAAACACATTAAATGTGTCCATGAGCCCGTATGATGCTTTATAAAAAGAAAGAAGGAAAAAAAAAAGAATTGGTCCCTAATTGGTCCTGGTATGACAGGAATGTGACTCATCAACCAGCCATTATAATAAAGGCAGAAATCAAGCATCTACCCTGGGCCGCCGAAAGGTGAAAAATGCTGTTGAGGGTCTCTCTTTTGCAACCCCCAATGAACCCATAAATGAATCGAGCCACAGAAAGAATGTGGACACCACTGCCTCCTGATGGACAGAGGGACGTGGCGGCAAGGGCTGCAGGTGTGGGGGGCGCCACCACAGAAACAGCAGGGAATGAAGCGGGAGGGAGAGACTCACAGACGTGCTCTAACACAAAACCCAGACGAGGCAGCAAGAGTGAGCCGTGTGCTGGACGGTACCTGCGCCATCCTTCGGGTAGGGAGGCACTCGCTCCCAAGTGATACTTTTGAGGGGGGAGGGAGCACAATGGGATGGCCCAGGGAGGGGTTCCTGGGGGCTGGCGAAGGTCCACGTGTGACTTGGGTGGTGGGCACAAGGGGCTTTGCCTACAAATGATTCATCAAGTCATCCATCATGCGGATTCCTGGATCTGTGCTTTATTTTGTATTTAAAAAGAAAACTTAAAAAACTTTTTTTAATTAATAGTAAAGGGCTCAGGAAGCGCCTGTCCCTGGGGATGACTTTAGGGCTAAATAAGCCGCTACGCAGTCATTATACAATGTGCACTTGCCACATCCCAGACACTATTTTAAAGGTCTTAAGTGTAGGGCCCACCTGGAGCGCTCTGAAACTGTGTGTGGTATCTCTAGAAATCCCCATTTCCTAACAGGAAAACTAAGACTCAGACTGTCTAAGAAACTTGCCCGACGTGACAGAGCTGATGAGCTGGAGGCGATGCTGGGGCCGGCCCACTCCCCTCCTAAAGCGCACTGTGCATGTGCATTCACCTACTAGAGAACCCCTGCCCTGGCAGCGGCCGCCCCAGCCCCCAGGGTCTGCCCATCTCTGCCCACAATCTGCAGCAGCCTGTGCCGAAAGCAGGCCGCTGACCCCACCAACAGGGCTTCTCTCTGGCCGGCAGGGGTGCCGAGTGGCCATTTCCTTCTTCCTGGCAATTTCTGATTGGCAGAATTTTTAAAAGCACGTATCAAGTGAATCCCCAGAGGATTACACTGGGTGGAGAAAACCCAATCCACAAAGGTTATGTACTATGTAATTCCACCTACATAACACTTCTGTTATGTAAGTTTTAGAGTTGGAGCGCAGATTAGGGGTTTGCCAGGGGTGTGGGGCCAAGATCGGGGCGGGGAGGAGGACGGACGTGGGTGTGGGTAACACAGGTCAACACAAGCATCCCTGTGGTTCCGAAGCCGCTCAGTATCTTGACTGTTGTGGTGGCCACAGGAGCCTTCGCAGGTGACGGAGCTGTACACACGCACACACACACACATACGCGTGCACACGCGTGCACGAAGCGGGAAAACCTGACAAGACAGGTGGACTGTGCGAGTGTCAGCATCCTGGTTGTCGCCGTGGGAGAACAGGGCCCAGGACCTGTCTGTGTTCTTTCTCACTCTACTGCGGCTCAATCTAGAATGACCTCCACCACCATGGCAATTTACAAACAAAAATCAAAGAAAGCATTTACTGTTTCCCGAAAGCGACAAGCAACAGAAAGGTGGACAGAGTTTAGGGATGCACAGCCTCGCGGAGGTCCCGGGAAGTATCACTCACCCAAGAAACGGGCTGACGAGCTGGAGGAGCTCGGAGCCGGACACGAGCTCCTGGTTGAAGAGCGCGATGCAGCGGAGGAAGTTCTCGTAGACCTCCTGGCTCTTCAGCACCCTGCGAACCTGCGGGGAGAGGGAATGAGGGGGCCCTGGAGGGCCAGGCCCCACCCGCACTCCCCACTCCACCCCACCCCTCCCTCAGCTCAGACATCACTAGGAGAGCACGGAGTCACCGATGCACGTGCTCTCAAGTGACCAGTTGTGGTCAGCAGGGCAAGGGGCTCCAGGCAACTAATTCACGGCTCAGAAGGTATGCATGCGCGGGGCCAGCTCGCTGGCTCCTGTCACTGACCCTGGGCGGGAGCCCCATAACCACCCCGTTTTTAGAAAAGCCACACAGCTTCAGGGAGGCCAACATGTGTCTTCAAACCTGCGCGGGTCCCAAGCTCTGCTACCTTCTGCCTGCACCGCTGCCCACAGTGTGAAGCTGGGTGGCGGCCCCTTCTCCCCAGCCTACCCCAGCCGCTGCCCAGCCTACCGGCTCCCTTCCCACGGGCTGTCCCATCCTGCACACCCGCGCTGGGTGAGGCCAGCCTCGACGGCTCACCTTGTCAAAGAAGGAAAACTCCTGCAGGGTGCCGTACTTCCCCACGGCAGCGATGGACAGGTCTTTGGTACCTCGGAGTTTCATTTTCTTCTGTGGAGAGAAATTCCATGCTATGAAGGCTCTGGGCATCTTTGTCAGAGTTAGGGCGTCGCCGGCGCTGAGCTCCCTGAGAGCAACCGCCCCAAGGGGCTGGATGGGGTCTGCCCAGGACCCCTGTGGAGGAAATCTCAGGACCACCCATCTCAGCCTCCGTGGCCTAGTGAAGGCTGCTCCACCCACGATCTGGGCTCTAAATTTCAGCAGTTTAGGGCTTCTGGTAATAGGTGGGAGCATCACAAAATTGGAACAGCAAGGGAGATGTATCCTGGGATGTAGTATCAGAAACCTCTCCCCCTGCCTGTTTTGTCCTGTGGGCTGTAATGGGGTGGCAAGGGGATAGAAAGAAGACAAGATGATCCTAGAGAAGCCTGAGTTTTAAATCTCTGTTAAGAGTTTTGCCTCTAAGCTGGACTTAGCCCAGAAATTGGCTGCATGCTTGAGGCATCGAAGACCCTACAAAACCATCTCCCAATGCGGGGGATATGTCCAGAGGACACAGAAGCCAGCTCAAAGGGGCCCCATCGGCCAAATCTGAGACAGTTTAGATGCCAAGATGAACAATGAAAGTCACAGATTACAACCCAGAGTCCCTGCTGATGTAGGTGCCCAATAAATGGGGACGAAGGAAAAGCTCTTCCTTACAGTAGAAAGCCAACTAGTAAATGCACAAAAAATGATGGAATTAGAAAGTCACCATCATGGGTGATGAGTGCAACAGGAGATGGATCTCAGCCCCTCTCACTCCTCAACGGGGCTTCTTGTGCAGTGACCGACCTGCACAACTGCACATGGTGGCCTGCCCATGAAAGAGCATGGTGAAAAGGAGAGGACCTAGCGGTACATCCTGTTTCTACAGGAAGAAGTGACACTCCTCATAACAATCCTGTGAGCCACAGGTAATGAGTGAACAACCACCTCAGAGGTGAGCAGAACTCCTAAGGTCCCACAGCTGGTGAATTCCAGTGAGACCAAGGTCCAGACTCCGCCCATGCCTGGGCACACTGCTCCCTAGGTCGTCTACAGAGAGGACCCGGTTGCTGGGGGTCCATATAGGTGGACATCTATGTGCACAGCTGATGGTTACCTTGGCTGGTGCAGACACTGGACGGAGGAGCGAGGGCCGAGAGCGCTTTTTGCTGTGTTCCAGATTCTTCTCATGTTCACTCTTCTGGACACTGTTCATTTCACATGGCCCATTTCCTGTGAACTACAAACACAAACACAAGAGGTGATCAGTGCTGGAGAGATATAGCTGGGCCCCTCAGTACTGGCTCTTGGTGTCTGGGTGTGTGGAACCACCTTGGGCTCAGCCCATGGCCCCAGTGAATGCTGCCTGCCACAGGCCAGCAGGGGGCCCCGTCTGCATGCGAGGCAACTCTAGCTCTTCAGATGTTGTTTTTGTTTTGTTTTTTTTAAAGGATTTTATTTATTTATTTGAGAGAGAGAGAATGAGAGACAGAGAGCACGAGAGGGAAGAGGGTCAGAGGGAGAAGCAGACTCCCCACCAAGCAGGGAGCCCGATGTGGGACTTGATCCCGGGACTCCAGGATCATGACCTGAGCCGAAGGCAGTCGCTTAACCAACTGAGCCACCCAGGCGCCCAGATGTTGTTTGTTTTATTAGAGGAGAGACCCGGGTACCCAGATTATCACAGTTTAACATGGCTGTGATGGATGACGGTCCTGATAGGTGAAGGAGGGCACAGTGGAGAGACATGAGAGTTGGGCTTTGGCGTGCAGGGCTCACCCAACAGACCACTGACAACAGGGGTCTGCCTGCATGTTTGTGCACCCCACAGTAAGAGAAAGCATTTCAGGCAGGGGACTGGCACGCACGAAGCCCTGGCAGCGAGAAACAGCCGACGGCCACCAGCTTACTGGGGCGGCGGGGGGGGGGGGCAGCGGGGGGTCTTCCAGCCAAGTCTGTATTCTTTTCTATGAATGGAAAAACAGGTCTTGAGGAGTGTCATCACTCACTGGCAGGCTCTTCACTGGTCCTCCCAGGCTCTATGCTTAATAGATAGAAACGCTCATCACAAGTGGGGTATCTACAGGGTGTTGGCAATATTTATGAGGAACAGTTCTGGAAGAACAGTTCAGGATTACATTTATGTGAATGTGCCAGAAAGCTGAGCAGACATGGGGAAGGCAGACAGACCTCAGGTTCTCTGCAAGATGTGTGCTGGGACAGGGAGGTACCTGGCAGTTACCCCATCACCGGACCTGGGACGTGGAGACACCACCTGAAGGGAGTACTGCTGGCCCAAGGTGTGGGCTGGGTGAGTAAGCTGTGGTGTATCCAAACAAAACAGCCAGGAACTACCAGATACCAGTGTGCTAGCTCTGTGTCTGGGGACAGGCAGACCTGATACATTCTTACAGGAACAAGAAAAAAACCCTAGGGGCAGAACAAACAGGATACCATTTAGTTTTTCTTTAGGATAAACATTTGTTTGCCCCTGTGTAGGAAATTTCTGGAAAGACAGATAGTATAAGATACTTGTAAGTACCTAACTCTGAAGAGAGCAACCAGGAAACTGAGACAAAGAAGGAGAAGTTTACTTTTCAAGCCTTATGTTCTAACTAGTGCTTGATTTTTTCATTAACACACATGGTTTTTGTATGACAATAACTGTAACAATAATATTAAAGACCTATCATTTAATGACAGGCAAAACCTGGCCCTCAGGGGATTACGCTTCTCTGGAGAAGTTTTCTGAAGATTCAAAGCTACTCTAAGAACCTGAAGTGGAAACATCTTCAACTGCTATTTCTTGTTATAGATGCCAGAATAGGTGCAAGCACCAACTCCTGAAGGAGGGGGCCAGGTGACACCGTGAGCGCTGAGTGGGACCAGGGCCCTCACAGGGAGACCCACTGCTCGCCCAGCCACGCCTTCCCCAGCTGGAAGGCAAGCCCAGTCTCACCCAGTTTCCTTAACACTTCAGACAGTTCTTACTTTTTATAGTTACATGTCACCATTTGTGACCGTGTCAGTTAGATGGACCCTCAAAGACCCTTTGGGCATACTCACCATGCTCGGCCTGTTTTTGTAAATAAAGTTTTATTGGCACACAGCCATGCCCACTGGTTGCCATACCATCCAAAGCTGTTTTCCCCACCATAACCCCACAGTCAAGTCTTTGTGACAGAGACCCACTGGCCTGCAAAGCCTAAGACACTATCAGGCCCTTTACCAAAAACCAAGAACTTTTAATCAATTAACTAAAAAAAAAAAAAAGTTTCTCGACTCTGACTTAGGCCAATTGTTCATTTAATTAGAACAATATCAGATTTCATCTTTAGTTTCTTTTTCCTGCTGTTTTAATAAAAATTCAAAATTTAACATAAAGGACGGTGAGGATAAAGATCAAATTATACAACAGATTCTTTGTGGGTGTTTTTAATAATTTTTAAAGAATTGATCCAATCGTTTGAAATGTACAAGATGCTCTAATCAATGAACTCTGCTGAATTGGTAACAAAATGCTATTTCAAGAAACTGTGTGGGCAGGTGCCTTTCTGAGGGAGATGCTTATTTTTCCCCAGGCCGGCTTTGTCGGGGTCCAGCACCGTAAGTGCTGAGTGGTGCCCAGCAGGGGGAGCTGCAACCACAGCAATCAGAGGACGGGGGCTCCGCTGCCCCCTGCAGCCCGCCCAGCAGAGTCCTGGACACCAGGAAGGCTGCCCTCGAGGCAGGCCTGCAGAGCTCCCCGGCGAGTGTCTGCAGTGCACTGCCCCCCACGGCTCGCAGCCCCTGCCTCACCCAGGCCTAGGACTTTGCTGAGGAAACTTCCAGCGGGCTTAGGGGGAGACATCCTCATGGCCGCTTCCCAGAGGAGGAACTGAGGCTTGGTGACGTGACCTGCCAGGGGTCCCTCCCCATGCACCCTTGCTCCTTGCTCCAGCTCCCCCCCGCCACCTCCTGTCCAGGCAGGCCTGCTCTCTCCAGCCTCCTTGGGGTGTGGAGAAAGGGCACGTCTCTGGGCCCTTGATCTCTGCCAGAGCGGGCAAAGCGGGCCTGGGACTCAGCCAGGCCTTTCTTCCCGCGGCGGGGTGGGGGGGGCACTGCCCCCGGCTCCCGTGCTGCCCCCAGCAAGGGCAGGGTTCAGGAAAAGAGCTGCCATAACAGGGGCTGGAGCCGAGATGTAAGAGGCGGATCCAAGAGGACGAGTCAGACAACCCACCAAGCGTGCCCTGGGAGGGGGCGAGTCAGGGCTGGCCGGCATGTGGCAGTGCGCAGCTCCGGCTCCTGGGGGCCGAGGAGGCCGAGCGTCTGCAACTGACACAAGGCTGCGCAGCGGGAGGGACGCGGCAAGATCCCTCTGCTCCTCGTCTACGGGGCCCCTGGAGCCAGGAAGGCGGCTCTCTGGCAAGCAGAGGAAGAAATGGGAGTGATCCTAGGGTGGCCCAGGACATCATTTGGGAAAAGGGGGCCAAGCCCAAGGAGGGACGCTACGCTTGGGGGGTGGGGGGGGTGGCGCTGAGAGTGGACGTGTGGGTGGGGACACGAGGAGGTGGGCTCAGCTGGGAGTGCAGCTGCCTTTGGTGCAGGTGAGCTCCCTGTCCCCCGGGGAGGGGGTCAGGAACTCCACAGGATCGCTTTGCTCAGCCCTCCCCAGGGGCCTCCCTCAGGCCCGGCAGCAGGCTGGTTGGTCCTGGGGAGGCAGGCGGAGGCCCTGCCGCCTGGGTGGACACTGGGGGAGGGCAAATGGGACGGACGACGTTGGCACAGGGAGGGGGTGGGGACAATCCATCTGGATCCTCCGCCTGCTTTTCCTTAACAATCCCAGCTCTTCTTTCCAGAGCACTGCACCTGTGCTGGGCTGAGCGCGAAGCACTTAAGAGGATGCTGGCTCGCCAAGTCTGAGCAGGAAGGCCGTCATCCCCCGTGTGAGAGAGAAGGCAACCAGGCCTGGGAGGTGAGTGAGGTCGCTGGCTCAAGCCCTCCTGAGCGCCTGCAGACGTGGAGTGAGCGTCTCGGCTTGGACTGTGTGCTCCCGGGGCTCTGCCTAGCCCTCCAGCCCCTGAGGATACCCAAAGCTCGAGGCAGGGTGAAGGACAGGCGACAGCTCCAGGACCTGATGTCAACCCCACGGAGAGGCACAGAGCTTCTCTGACTTTGACTCAGGAAGTGCTTCCAGGTGGCATCCCGACTTTGAGGTGGCACTCATGGGCGCTGGAAGGCCATGTGACTCTTGGTGGTACCCAAACCCAGACCCCTGTACCCACCCCACCAAGCCCCTCCCACTTCGAGACTGCTGCCCCCCAGCCCTGCCCCCCCACTGCATCTTCCTTTAGAAGCAGGACCCAGGAGAGGTGGTAGTGATGCACTTCAGTGGGGGGTGGGGGGACCTCTCGTGTGCGCAGGCCCCAAGTCACCATCCGAAGCAGAGAAGAACAAAAAGAGGAAAAGGAACAGTCAACAAACTAGGAATAGAAGGGCGTTTCTTCAATCTGATTAAGGGGTATTTATTTATGAAAAGCCCACAGCTCCCAGCACACTCAGGTGCAAGATGGAAAGCTTTTCCTCTAAGATCAGGAGCAAGACAAGGATGCCTCCTCTCACCACTTCTATTCAACTCAGTACTAGAGGCTCTACCACAGCAATTAGGCCAAGAAAAAGAACTAAAAGGCATTCAAATTGGAAAAGAAGGAAAATCATCTCTATTAGCGGATGGCATGGTAACATGCATAGAAAAAATCCTAGTGAATATACAAAGACTATTAAAGCTGATAAACAGACTCAGCAAAGTCGCAGGAAACACAATCAACACACAAAAATCAGTGGTATTTGTATACACTCATGACCAACAATCCAAAAATGAAATTAAGAAAAAAAAGAGTAAGATATTTGGGGATATATTTAAATAGGAGGTGCAAGACATGTACATCAAAACCCACAAAATGTTGCTGAAAGAAATTAAAGATTTAAATAAATGCAAAGATGCCTCATGTTCATGGATCAGAAGACTTAACATTATCAAGATGGCAATATTCCCCAAAGCAATCTAAAGATTCAATGCAACCCCTATCAAAATCCCAATGGCTTTCCCCCCCTTTTTTGCAGAAATAGAAAAGCTGATCTTCAAATTTATATGGAATTCCAAAGGGCTCTGACTAGCCAAAATAATCTTGAAAAAGAACACAATTCAAATCACTTCTTCATTTCAAACTTATGACAAGGTTATAGTAATCAAGACAGTGTGGTGCTGGCCTAAGAAGAGACGTGGGGGATCAATGGATTGGAACTGAACAGTCCAGAAAGAAATCCATACAACTATGGCAACCGGTTTTCAACAAGGGTGCCAGGACTATTCAATGGGAACAGAAAAGTCGCTTCAATAAACGGTGCTGGGAAAACTGGATCTCCACTAACCAAAGAATGAAATTGGATCCCTACCTCACACCATTAAAAAAAAAAAAAAAAAATTAACTCAAAATGCATCAATGATCTAACTATGAAAGCTAAAATTATAGAAACTTTTAGAGGAAAATACAAGGAGAAACCTTCCTGTCCTCGGATCTGGCATAGATTCTGAGACACTAAAAGCATGAGCAACAAAAGAAAAAACAGGTAATTGGATTTGATCAGAACTAAAAACCTGTGTGCATTAAAGGACACTGACAAAGTGAAAATACAACCTACAAAAAAGAGAAAAATTTTTAATAAGGGCCTAGTATCCAGAATATATATAAAGAACGCTTACAGCTCAATAATAGACAAACTAAAAAATGAGCAAAGGACTTAGACATTTCTCCAAAGAAGATATACAAATGGCCAACAGGTGGGGCGCCAGGGTGACTTAGTCGTTAAGTGTCTGCCTTTGGCTCAGGTCATGATCCCAGGGTCCTGGTATCAAGTCCCACATCAGGCTCCTTGCTCGGTGGGAAGCCCGCTCTCCCTCTCCCACTCCTGCTGCTTGTGTTCCTGCTCTCGCTATCTCTGTCAAATAAATAAATAAAATCTTTAAATTAAAAAAAAAAAAGGTACCAAGGATGCCTGGGTGGCTCAGTTGGTTAAGCGTCTGCCTTCATCTGCCTTGATCCTGGGATCAAGCCCCGCATCAGGCTCCCTGCTCAGCGGGAAGCCTGCTTCTCCCTCTCCCATTCCCCCTGCTTGTGTTCCTTCTCTCGCTGTGTCTCTGTCAAATAAATAAATAAAATCTTTAAAAAAAAGAAAAAAGAAAAAAACCAAATGGCCAATAGGCACACAAGATGCTCAGTATCATTAGTCATCAGGGAAATGGAAACCAAAACCACAATGAGATACAACTTCACAATGACTAGACCATAATTTAAAAAGAAAACGGAACACCAAGTGTTGGTGACAGTGTGAAGTACCCTGCTAGTGAGAAGAGATGGTACAGCTACTGTGAAAAGCAGTCTGGTAGTCCCTCAAAAAGTGAAACACAGAGTCACCATATGACTCAGCAATTCCACTCCTAGGTGTAGACCCCAAAGAACTGAAAACAGGGACTCAAACAAATCCTCCTGCACGCATGTTCATAGCAGCATCATTCACAATCACCAAAAAGAAACAACCCAAATGTCCACTATCGGATGGCTGGATAAGCAAAATGTGGTCCATCCACACAACAGAATATGACTCAGCCACAAAAAGGAATGAAACACCGACGCACACTATGATGTGAATGAACCTCAAAAACATCACGCTGAGCGAAAGCCAGACACTAAAGGCCACATGGTGTAGGATCCCATGTATATGAAATGTGCAGAACAGGTCAATCTACAGAGACAGACGCAGATTTGTGGCTGCCAGGGGCTGGGGGAGGGGGAATGGGGAGTGACTGCCCATGGGGACGGGGTCTCCTCTGTGGTGATGAGAATGTTCTCGAACTAGACAGAAGAGCTGGTTGCAGAACACGGTGAATGTACCAAATGCCACTGAACTGTATACTTTAATGGTGTATTAATGTTATGTGAATTTTACTTCAATTTTTAAGGAAGTCTTACGTTCACAGAAAATACAATGAAAAGAGGATATGGAATGCGCAACCCAGCAGGCCTCAGGCTGTGACAGGAGGAACGAGGCTGATGGTGCAGGCTGCACCCCCAACCTCCCCAGCCCAGGCCCCTCCTCACCCTTCTCTGCCCTCCAACCCCCAGCCCACAGTCACTGCCAAGCCTCAGACTGCCCCCACCGGCCCCTTCCTACAGGGCACTGGTTACAAGCAGGTCTCCACAGCAGGATGCTCTCCACCTCCCAACCGGCCCTCACCCCCCGGGGCACTGTTCTATAAGAGAGGCCCTGCTCAGGATCTGCTCCAGCAGGATGTGGAGGTAAGCCTGCACGGAGGCCTAGGGGTGTCTGCACGCTGTGTGGCTTCTGGGAGAACCCGGCGTGTCCCCGGGGGACAGATAAGCCCAGCCTGGTCTTCGGGGCTGCACTGAGAAACAGGGTCCCAGCTGAGAGGAAGGTGGCCCTCTGGCCAGGGTGGGCACCCCATACTCACCAGGGACCGCTTGGCTTCAGGCAGGAACTGTCCAAACTCGGACAGCAGGTCCTCCTGGCCCCGGAAGAGGTTGGCCACCTCGGTAAACACCTCCTCCTCAGACATGCCGCGGAATGGCCGGCCCTTTGTGCTCAGCTGCTCCTTCTGCCGATTTTCGGGAAAGGGAAAATGAGTCATTAGCCAAGGAACGAGGCACCCCAGGCTGTGACATTCAGGCATCCCACTGTGGAGGAGACAGAGGGACGACTCACGAAACAGAGAACCGGCTGGCAGAGCCCATGCCTACCACCACTGGGAGAAAGGAACCCAGTCCACCACACTGTTAACAACTCGGGGTGCCCTGCATGCCTCTGTCCTCGTCCCACCCCACAACACAGCCTGAGCCCTGGCCAGGGGTGGGGCTTACGTGGTAGTGTGGAGGGGATGTGGGCAGGGGCACAATCATGAAATGATCTGGCCTCAGTCCTTGCGTGTCCTCAACCAGAGGCTGGGGAAGTACAAGGTCAGGGACGAACCCGTGGACAGGGGGCAGGGAGTGTGGGGCTGGCGCTGGGCCTTGGAAACAGGAAACAGGGTGACAAGGGAAGGAAAAGGACTACCAGGACAAGGGACCATGCCACCCAGAGTCAGAAAGACCCCGAGAGTCGAAGGAAGATGGCCTAATCCAGAGCTCAAAGCAACAAGATGAGGACCGAAGGGGACCCGGGTCAGGGGGGCAGGAACTCAGGATGGCCATTAGAAGCAACGCCATCAACTTTACACCCGAGAATGTGGCAGAGCTGGGGCCCTCCCAAAGCGCATAGCTCCAGATTCCCACTCCGTGGTGTGAAGGGAAGGAGACGACCCGTCAAGAGCCCTTGCTGTCTGACCCCTCCCCTTCCTCAGGTCCCCTGAAGCTGGCTGGCTGCCCTGACCCCCAGGACTTTGCATGGGCTGTTCCCAGCACTGAGAAAGTCCACCCTTTTTCTATACTCATTTGCCTGGTGGTTCTGACTGATTTCTCAGGATTCAAGCTAACTCTGCCCTTCCTGACACCCTCGCCCCAGCCCCCGGTCAGGGTTGGCAACTGTGAATCCAGACACACTTCTACATGTTTCCCTTTTTCCCCACCCCATCCCTCTCTAAGTCTCGTCCACCTCCAGACTGAACTAAGCAGCAGCCATTCATCTTTGCTGCCCCGCTGCCTGGCACAGGGCCCACTTGTAATCCACTTGTAATCTGCATCAACAGAGCGTAGCTGTGTTGTCAAAACACTAGCGAAGCCGTCCTAAAAAAGACCATCTTCTTAGGTTCTTTTTAAATCCCCGTACGGTGTGTTTCCTAGTACTCTTCCTTGGGATGTAGAGGTGCCTCAAGGAGCAAATTAAAATCCTAACAACTCCAACAGGTATCCGGATGCCCGTGTTCACAGCAGCATTATTCACAAGGGCCAGAAACATGGAAGCAACCCTGGTGCCCATCAATGGATGAACAGATAACCCCAAGTGGTGCATCCATGCCATGTTCTCCAACCTTAAAAAGGAAGGAAGTTCTGACCCAGGCTACAACATGGATGAACCCTGAGGACATCACAGTGAGCGAAAGAAGCCAGACACAAAAGGACAAGTACTGTATAATCCCACTTATAGGAGGTCCCTCGAGTTGTCAAACTGACAGACAGGAAGTGGGATGGTGGGCGCCAAGGGCTGGGAGAGTTACTGTTTCACGGGGACAGAATCTCGGTTTTGCATGATGAGCAAGTTCTGGGGCTGGATGGTGGGGAAGGCTGCACAACATGAATGTACTTAATGCCATGGAACTGGATACTTAAAAAGGGTTAAAATGGTAAGTTTTAGGTAAAAAGAAAAAAAGCACATCGGAATTGTACAGGATTTCCTGAATTCAGACTAGAAAATATGACCGCCTCAGACACACCCTGAAGAGTGGGATGGTACCACCAGCACCCACCCAGTGTGCCGCGGGGCCTCTTACCTGGTAAGTGTGCAGGATCTCCAGGAATGACCTGTAGATCTCTGGGTGGTCTAGAAAACGGGTCTTAATCTTGTTCACGTAGCTAATGGCGTTGTTGAACTCCACGGAATCCGACTCCAAGGGCACCTGCGGCTTGTCCTCCTTGTACAGCATCTGTGGCTTGAAGTTCTCCGCACAGTCGCTGTGGTTGTGTGAATTCTCCTGACAACAGCACGACAGTGAGTTACTGGCAGGCCTGACCCCGCAAACAGACGTGAGAAACTCCAGACAGAGCCATGGTCTGTCTGAGACCAAGCAATACCCAGCACAGAGCCAAGGTTTTCAATGAGATGCAGGAGAACGTTCCTTGTGGGGGCCTGGAGGGAAGGAAGCGGTGGGCGGGCACGCACAGGCAGGTAATTCCTCCCTCACCACGCTGTGCGTCTGCACCGTCCTGGGTGAGTCTCACGAACCCACCTCCATCTGATCAAAGAGCATGGGAGTTTGATGGATACCCAACACCTTGAAAAATGAGCATACGGGAGAGATATATGACAAGTGGATTGTTTAATCCCCTCTGGAGTGGAGTTTGGGACTGTGTTTACAAAAGAAGCCTTCCACACCTCCTGCCAGCCCATTTCAGCAAGACTGTTTTGAGGCATGAAAGCACCTGCTGTCAGCGGTGCTGAGCAAGTGGGGGCCCTGGAGGTAAGGGGGGCCCACAGCCCAGGTTGTCCAGGACTGCAGGACTCTTGGTGCTAAGCCGGGGTTAAGTCACTTGAGAGAAGAGACAGGTCCTGACCGGTCATCATGCTTGCCCTCCATCTGTGGGCTTTTCTGTCCATACAAATAAAAATAGAAAACAGACACCCAGTCCCTCCTCTGGGCACCCAGAATCCTGATTTTGGGTGGGACTGACCTACCCCCTGGAAGGAGGAGATGTTTATATTTCTAAACTGAAATTTTATGCGTGGTTCTGATGATTCCCCACAAACTACGACTGAGATGTCAGGGGCGACCCCCCAGGCATCCTGTGGGTCCGATGCACACAGGGGCTGGTTCTCGAGCAGGTCTCAAACCCTCCAGTGCAGCTCCAGGCGTCTGTTAGAAGACACCTTCTCAGCAAGTCTTCCAGAACCACCCAGCGCCAAACCAAAATGTCTGTCTCCCAGCACTGTGAGCCCCTTTCTCGCTCGATTTTCCTCCGTGGCACATGTCACCTTCCGACACACACATATTTTACTTATTTTATCATCTGTCCACCCCTGACCAGATGGCAAACGCCCTGAGAGCAGACAGTCCACACTGTTCACCACCACAGCCCAAGTGCCTGAACAGTGCTTGGAACAGAATGGGCTCCACCCACTTTGGAATAATCAGATGACCAGAGGAAGGAACAAAGAGCCCGGGGTTCCCATCCCCCTTGGCACGGGGCACCAACCGCGGACCTGAAGACTCCAGCGGGATGGGGGACGCTGGGCACAGAGCTGCAGAGCCGTCACCGGGAAGGACACGCCTGCTGGGCACGCTCGCTCTCATTGGGGTGGGGGTGCGCTACTCCGCTCAGGCGGCCGTAACTCTGCAGCCTGGGCGGCTTACACAACAGAAACGTTTCCTCACAGTCCTGGAGGCTGAAGCCCAAGATCAAGGTTCAGCAGAGGTGGTATCTCCGGAGGTGTCTCGGCTCGTGGGTGGCCCATCTTCTCGCTGTGTCCTCACATGATCGTCTCTGTGTGGGGGTCGCTCCCCGTGTCCAAATGTCCTCTTATAAGACACCAGTCAGATTGGATCAAGGGACACCCTAAGGGCCTCGGTTTACCGTAATTACCTCTGTAAAGGTCTCCGAAAACAGTCACATTCTGAGTACTGAGGATTAGGACTTCACCATATGAATTGGGGTGGGGTGGGGGTGGAGACACAATTCAGCCCAGACTGTGGGTGAGGGGCAACTCTAGAAAAGTCTGAGCTGAGACAAGCAGACATACAAAAGACCCAAAGCAGCCACAGTTCTAAATACCAGCTCTCCCTGGCAGTGGGATGCATCCTAAGGCCCTCTGGGGGCTCTCTTGCTGATTACCACATTCCTTCCAGGTGTGCTGGCCTGGCAGTGGAAGGAGCTAGGAGCCAGGGAGAGGCGGGGGAGGGAGCAGGCTGGGAGTGGAGACTTGCTTCAGAGGCGGCTGTGAGCTCGTGGGAACTCCCCACCGCTCCTCGGGGGCATTTTCTAGCTCCGTGTACCCTTTCCCATGCCCTGGACGGAGGTGCGGGGACAAGATGGAGAACCCTCCTCAAGGCCAGGGCTTGGCAAAGAGGGCCAGACGGTAATGGTGCACCTGCTGAAGCCAACAGCCTGGCGGTTCCTAAGTTAAAAGTAGTTACCACGTGACCCGGCAATTCCACTTCTGGGTATCGACCCAAGAATCGCAAACAGATGTGCAAACGACCCAAATGTCTACCAAGCAGTAACGGATTAACACACGTGGCGCATCCCGACGGTGGAATATTCTTCAATGTAGGAAGGAATGCAGCTCTGACACAGGCTACAATGAGGATGAACCTTGACACTGTAACGCTGGGCGCAGGAAGCCAGACAAGAGAAGTTACACGACGCCACTGAAACGAAATGTTCACAACAGGCAAATCTGCAGAGACGAAGTGGATTAGTGGTTGCCAGGGGCTGGTGGGAGAGGAGAACTGTGCGATATGGTTTCTTTCTGGGGTGATAAAATGTTCTGGAATGGGGGGAGGTGTTGTAAGATACTGTAAATATGCGTGAACCTGCCGAATTGTATACTTTAGTTACAAAAAGTGAATTTATGCTACCGTGAATACTGTCACAATTTAAAAACATTTTTTAACGTAATCTCTGGAAAATGTAAAAAGCACTCTCCATACAAATACGAGCTGGCTTTGGATCCTGGGCCAACCCCTGCTCTAAACGTTCCGGAACAATCCAGTTTTTTCTCGTCTGTGCCTGCCCTGGGTGGCCTAATCCGGGCACAGTCAGGTACACTCTGAGACACCGAGGAGCAGCCCTGCACAGCCCCACCTGGGTATGTACGAGACACCTCATCAAACAGCACATTCCCCACGCAGAGCAGCACCCCTGCCGCCCCCACTGCTCCCAGGCCCCCCTTACCCTAAGCAGGTGCTGCCACCTTCACCCAGAGGCTGAGGCATCCTGGAATCTCCTTGGACTTCCCACTCTGACTCCCCGCCCCTGGTCCACATCACCGCCCACTCTGCCTGGATCACCAGGGGCCCCTCGCTGGCCCCCAGATCCTCTCCTGCCCCCCTAGAGTCCACTTCTGGCACCACAGCCAGAGCCGCCTTCCTGGAACTCTCCACGGGTTCCCCATGCTCCTGACTCTCTCCCCCCACCCGCTTACCTCCCCACCTCGCAGGCTCCCTGGCTGTTTCTCAAGCACACCCACTCATTTTGCCACCTCAGGCCTTTAGACCCAGCCCAGGAAACCCCCGCCCAAGACACAGGCAGGGTTCCTGATCTCTCACACGGCCTCTGCCCACGGCCCCTCATGCCCTGCCCAGGCTTCACTCACAGTGCAGTATTTCTCATCTGTCCACCTGTATCTCCCGAGTGCCCCGAGAGCAGACTCTGAATAAACCCCAGCGCCTGGCACAGAGGTGGTGGTCGACACCTGCTCTGTGGGTGACTAAGACACAAATACGAGGCGCGACCCACTAGGGACTCACTGAACTTCCAGATGACCCTCCCCCCAGAGAGAGAACACGGGAGGCCTGCCTCTCAATGTAAAGGTGCCACTTACTGGACGAGCTAAAGGTTTAACCTTTACCTGTGTTCAAGCCGGCTGTTCGTCTAGCCGGCCCTAAAGGGGCTGGCTCCCAGGAGGCAGGGGCGGCTCTGAACGGAACCTGGGAGCTGAGATTCATCACCTTCCCACCAACACGAGGTGTCTTGCTCCTCCAACATGTGCCTGGCATGGCCCCGGGACAGGGACACAGTCGTGAACCAGACAGACAAGGGTCCTGCCTGATCTGGACTCAGTCTGCCAGGCAAGGCAGACCAAGACACGTTGGATTTCTAATTTCAAACCCTGGCTTTGCAATTTTACAATATATAAAATGGGTGGCATGCGTATAACCCAGGGATGGGAGTAGAGGGCTCTCTGGGGAGGGATGCTACAACTGAGGCCTGATGACCAGCCCCAACATGCTGCTGACTCAGGAGGCTGTAGCCCCAGCAAGGTGACCTTCTTCCCACCATGCTTTCCGGGCCTGTCTGCCTGTCTTCCTCTTAGACTTGTGTTCTCAGTGAGGCTGATTCTGTCACCCAGGGGGCACTTAGGGACTCGTGGAGCTACTTCTAGGCTGTCACATGGTGGAGGGTGGAGGCCGGGGATGCTGCTCAGCCCCGTAGAGTGCATAGGACAGCCTGCTCCAGATAAGAACAATCTGGTCCCAAGGGCAATTGGGCCAAGGCTGAGAAACCTGCACCAAGGGCTCCCCACAGCCTGGGACTCCCCCGTTTTCTCTTCCTCAGCACCTCAGAGCTACTCCCTCCCTGCCTGGAGTTGACAGGACTCACGAGATGAGAAATGACAAAAAAATGAAGGTGCTCCTTCAAAACATGAAAGCTAGAAAAACCAGTAAAACAAAAAAAAATCACCGGGGTGTGGCATGTAGGGAGCCCTGAGAAGTTCTCGGGCTTCCGTGGCCTCTCAAAGGACTCCAGGACACCAAGAGGCCGTCTCGCCTATGCCTGGCAGGAAGGAGCTCTGAAAAGCAGGGCAGGAAACCCGGCAGGTCAATCGATGCGGACAGAAATGGAGTGGGCAGCGGAAGAAGGGGGGCCCTAGATGTCGTGGCTTCGGGGCTCTAGCAAGACCATAAAGCCGGGTTAAATAGTAGCTGCAAAGTCAGGGGGAGACAGGGCTGGTCCAGTCTCGCTGTGTCCACAGCACCTCTCCACGGAGTGAGCACAACAACAGGGGCCTTCTGGCTACTGCCCAGAAGGGCCACCTCCTAATGCAACCACGGTGAGGTTCGCATCGAGATCCAGCCCCGCAAGCCGAGTTACTCCAACAGTCGGGGATTGAGAAAGGCGATTTTCGTAATTGAGGTCTCCGACCTCGGCTCTTTATCAGGGAGTGATGGTCACGACACACCCGTGTTCAGACTCGTCGAAGTGCTCCCCTGCGCACCGCTGCAAATGAGCCTGCTTTTCTTCCCAGCCTCGATTGTTGGGCAGATGAATCCCGCTAAGGCTTGTGATCGTCTGGAGCAACGAGCCCTACATCTGGATTGAGCTCCATTTGTAAATGTGAAATGGAAGAAGCTCTTTGGAGTTCAGTGGACACGCGCTTCCGAGTTCCTTTTCAAAACGGAGACGCTCTCCTTGGCTTTAATGAGGCAACATGCTGGTGGTGGAGCTTGCCTTGCATAGAAAGAAGGCAGAATTTACATGGGGGTCCCTCTCAGAGAGGGAGGTCACTGTCACACTGCCTCTGGCTGTTCTTCCAAATCTGACTCCTGCATTGATATGAAACTGCAATCTCTGTCATCGGAGGCGGAACCGAAAGAATGCTTTCCCGGGTAGATTTTTATATTCCCCCGCTAAAACCCAAAGCCCTGCGGCAGAGACAGAAGAGGCTTAAAGAGCTGGTTCACGGAGATCAGGGGTTCTTGATGGAGGAGCGATGTGGCTCCCAGGAGTCATCTGGCAATGTCTGGGGATGTTTCAGCTGTCGCCTGTCGCCAAGGGGTGAGGGCCTTGTGGGCGGAGTCAGGGATGCTGCTAAACATCTCCAGATGCACTAGAGGGTCCCCCGCAGCACAGCATTACGGCAATGGGGCCAAGGTGGAGGAAAGGCAATGGCTACTTTATAAGAGTAAAGCTCACATAGACTTTCACTTTCTCAGGGGCTCTGGTGGGCTCGGGCAAGAAGGGACCACAGAAACAGAGGCAGCAAGCCACCACCCGAGACAGAAGGAACCAAAGCCACAAGCCTAAGCTGAGCCAACGACCCTGGTGGCAATGAAATGCGGCCCAGCGACAACAAAATGGCTATTCCCACACACATCTCAACTGCTTTATTTTGTGGCTGGCACCTGGGACGATCAGAGAGACCCCATGCCTGAGTACAAGTGCGCCTGCCCTGTGTGCTCACGGGGAGAGCCTCAGAGTAATAAGAGCCTGGTGCTGGTGGGTGGTTATTTTGACAGGACATAGAACTGTTAAGAGAATGCCCCTGACACAACCAACCACATCCACTCTTGATGTGAATCCTCCAAATGGATCGATGTGGAATAAAGAGGCTGGCTGGGTAGGGATTTTGATCTATTTTGACCTGTGCTAGAAGGGAGCAGAGTGTCTAGAAAAAGACTGGATCTTGACTGGCTTTCCGCAACAAGATGCACAAGACGGGCGGCCTGACCTGGGTACCTGAGTACCAGGGCGCGCCGTGTTAGGGCCAGATCACTCGGAACACCAGAGCAGCATACCTGGCTGGACAGAGGTGACTGTATGTTTAACTTGCCGTTCTTGGGAATGTCTATTCTGTACCCGAGGGGAAGGAAAGCGTTGAATCCAACAATGAGGTCAGGGTGTTCGTGGAAGAGCTGCGACACGCGTCGGATGACTCCAGGCGTATCGATGCTGGAAGAAAAAAGATTGAGAGTGGGCAGAAGTGTCCTGGGGAGCACATGGAAAGCAAAATCTACTCCCAACTCGCTTGACAGTGCCACCTAATGGGCTTCTCGAAGGACAACGAAGCACCCTGCAATGTGACCGTGTGATTCAGCCAACGTGTTACGTGTCTTCTACTTCCACGGCAGCCAGGCTCGGGCTCCCTATGCCCTGCTAGCGAGAACCACAGGATATTTGCATGGCACAGCTCCCCTAAACACTCCAAGCACGCACACGCTCGGTTCTGAAAATGTCAGGAGAGCCAAGTCAAAGTCCGGGACTCCAAGCAGTGGCAGGAAGCCACAGCCCTCTAAGCAATGTGATGAACCATGACACGGGTGTTGATCCCAGCAAGTGATGGCAAGGCATGAATACCAAAGGCCCTGCAAGTATGAGTTGCACATTGCCAGGGGTCTCCCTCATGGCTGGTGGGAGGGGGCCCTCAAGGCTTTAGCTTGTCTCTCCTGGAAGGAAACCAGGCCAGCCCTGCCACACTTCCTCAGAAGGCGTAAGCAGCCTGGTGGAGATGTGACCACCGAGAATCTAAGAGTCAGAATGCCCACGTTCTAGTCCTGACTGCCCCTAAGGTTGGTCTAGGCAAGCCCCTGGCCCACTCTAAGCCTAAGTGAGCCTCCTGTTGGAAGATGGCATGATCTCCAGGTCCTCCATCTAGCTCTAACCCTCCTGTGTGCCTGCAAAATCAGCCAATGTGTTTTAAACCCTTTCTATGTGCCAGGCCCCTTACAAAGCATTTTATGCGCATTTACTGTCCAACAGGCCTGGGACTAGGGTGCCACTGACGGGTGAGGCACTCACCTTGGTGACAAGATTTAAGGGGGAGAGGGCGCCAAAACATTCAATAATCAAGGCAAATAACATTTTAATGTAGTGCTTAAAAACATTAAAATTAATTAAAAAAAAATCCTTGGTGAACAAAATTCATTTAAAAATCATTTTGAGTAAAGACAGGACCAGACTCTCCCGCTTGCAGACTTCGCTCTCTTGCTCTCTCCTCACCCCATCCCTGCTCTCCTTCCAGGAATCCCCACAACAGCTCCACAGGGGTGGGTACTCTCCACTCCCGTTTTTTAGAAGGAACTGAGGCTCTGAGAGGTTCCACGACCTGCGCAAGGTCACCCGACTGGGGCGGAGAGGCAGCCGGAATGGGGGGGTTCCCACCCCGCTCAGCCGGATCGCGGCCCAGGACGGACCCCCCGGGGTGGGGAGGGCTCCCGCGGGTACCTCTGGCTTTTGAACTCCTTCATGATCTCCAGGAAGCCGTTGTAGGTGGCAGGGTCGCTGCCGAAGCGGATCTTCACCTGGTCCAGGTAGGTGAGGGCGTCCTCCACCTGCAGGGAGGTGGAGGGTCCAGGTGGGCGGAGGTCGGCGGAGGAGGGGACGGAAGACAAGGGACCCTGGAGGGGAGGGGGACGGGCCGAGCCTCCGAGGAGCCGAGGTAAGGGGTCAAGGGACTGGGGTCCGGGGCCGTGAGGAGTGGAGGCCGAGGCGGGGCCGGGTGGGGCCCGGACGAGGGGCTTCGGCCCGCGGGTGCCGGACGACAGGGTTCCCGAAAGAAGGTGGGGGCAGCACTCACGTGCACCGGCAGCTTCTCGTGACCCGCGGAGCCCGAGCGACCCCAGCGGGCGCCGCTCAGCCCCCGGCCCGCGGGGCCCCCGCCGCCGCCGCCGCTGCCGCCGCCGCCGCCAGCGTGCGCCATGTTGGAAGTCGGAGCCGCGGTCCGCCCCGCCCCCGCCCGAGGGCCGGCCGCGCATGCGCAGGCTCCGCCCCGGAGGGGGCGGTGCTTGATGATGTGAGGGGCGTGGCTCCTTGAAGGACTTGCTCCGGGTTCTTACTCCAAAATTGAAATGCTAACCAATGCCTTATATAGTGCGAACGAGCAAACCGAGACCTGCCGTTTGCTTTTGTCCGGCTCCACTAGCGAATTCATAAGGGTTTTCACATTTTTTAAAGTTGGAAAATTTTCCAAAAAGAAGACTATTTTGTGACACGTGAAATTTCTGAAATTCAAATTTCAGTGTCTGTAAAATAAAATTCTATTGGAACACAGGCACACCCACTCGTGTACCCATCATCTGTGGCTACTTTCGTGCTACAACAGTAAGGTGAGTAGCTGTGACAGATCCTAAGATGTGCAGACCCTGATATATTTACTAAAAAATATTTGTGGACCCCTGCTTTATAGGGTTGATGTGACAATGGGCCAAGAGCACACAGCACCACAGGGGGCCTTTCGAAGTGCATTTTTGCTAACTGGCTGTTGACTTAGTTCCCCTTCTCTCTTCACTTCCCTAACCCTGATCGCATCATTTCCCCAGTGGACCAGTTCAGGAGCCTCTTAAGAAGAAAAATTATTAAATTTCTCTAATACTTACAGCCCATTGACAAGTCCTTGAAACAGGCAGAGTGACCTTTCTCTAGGGACTCAACTGCCTTAATGTTAATACTTTGTTAAGGGCAAAAAGCAATCTTAGCCCGACCCCCAGAATCATGTAAGTCTACTTTAACATATAAAAATTCCGTTGGAAACTTCCTTTATCTCTACCCCCCAAGATATATGTTGGCTATCATCCCGCAAGCATATGACCCACCGATACACATCTGAAGGGTCTCATGACTCAGTTTTATTAGATGTAATAAATGACTTCCCCAGCAATAGCTAGACCCCTCAAGGTCCTGGAAACCTTGCTTCCAAAATTCCTTAGAGACTTACACTATGCCTAATGCCCTCCCAAACTGGAAGTATATAATCAACCACTCCTCATGACCCCGGGGCAGCTCTTTCTGCCTATGGGTCCCACCCCATGCTTTAATAAAACCACCTTTTTGCACCAAAGACGTCTCAAGAATTCTTTCTTGGCCGTTGGCTTCGAACCCTAACGTCTTTCTTACGTCAGCAAGAACCTGGCCCTTACAAACCTTTTCTTGCAGAATTTTCCACCCACCCTCTCTGCCTGCCCAGCCATGCTGCTTCCTGGCCCCATGCATCAGCACATACCATTTCCCTGGTCAGAAGCCCTGTCCTATCTCTTCATTACCCAGAAAACACCTATGCATTCTTCAAAACACAACCTAACTGATCCCTCCTCTGCCTTCCCACCATCCCCTATACATCACCTTATTTTTATGCTTCAACTCTAACACAAATTCCTGCCATAGAGCCATGTCCCTGAATATGTATCAAATGAATGAACATTCAAGCAATGACCAAATATGTGAGAAAGTGCGGGAAAGCTAAGAATACCTTGGCAGGGAGTGCATCATTTGCCAAGCTCCATGTCAGGATTGGAATGGTGAACAAATCAGGCAAGACTTCTGCGCTCATAGAGGTTTCAGTATTTCCAGAAAGATGGGGATGAAATAATCACGCACACAAAAATGCAGTTTGAACTGTAAAAGAAAAGGTGCAAGTGTTAACACTTACTGTTCCAGTTAACTGTGGCTGAGTACCAAACCACCCCAAGATTTAGAGGATTAAAATGGCAACATTTATTTGCTCTGCAATCTGCAATTTGGGCAGCTGGGCAGGGACAGCTCATCGCTGGCCCCTCAGTGTCCGCTGGGTGGTTGGAAGGCTGGGGCTGGAATCTTCCGAGGGTTTACTCACTCACACGTCTGTCAGTTGCTGTGGCTGTAGGTGGAAACCTGTTCCCAGGAGCACCTACCTGAGGGCTCCGCATGCAGTCCTGAAGCAGGAGAGCGAGGTTCTTGTCTCACAGAGTCGAAGAATGAGTCTCGTGGACAAAGGAGAGTGAGCAAAGCAATCGAGTTTTATTAAGCAAAGGTACAGAAAAAGCTTTCAGGAGTGAGATAGGGTTGCCAATGAGGGCTTTTCATCTCTGGCCTTTTATTAGGACTTTACATCTGGAACTAGACATGACGCTTATACATTGTGTGAGAATCTTTGTTTCTTGTGACATCTGTGATCTATAGATATGTTTTGCTAGGTCTGGTTAATCTTTATAGTTAACTTCTCCTTTGAGGCCTGATCCTTTTTGTAGTTAATTTCTATTTTCTGTGGTTACAGTGTAATTACTAGAAAAACATGTTACCCCTAGCAGTTGGGACAGGGGTTCTGGTTTTTGTTCCCTACCTCTATTTTTGTTCTGTCCCTGTATCTGGATACCTGAAATACCCTCCCAGCCTAGTTGGGGCCCCTGTTCTTTCCCTACCTGAAGTCCCTCCCTATTCAGCCTGAGCATTGTGGCAGCTGGGTTCTAAGAACGATTGTCCTGAGAGGAGCTGGATCCCTGTTCTGATCCAGCCTCAGAAGTCACACAGAATCATTTCCATGGTAGTCTTTCCACAGTGGCTGTTACAAAGTCCCTCCCGAATTCAGGGCATCTGGGTGGCGCAGTCGGTTAAGGGTCCAATTCTTGGTTTTGACTCAGGTCATGATCTCAGGGTCTCACGTTAAGCTCCACACTCAGCATGCAGTTTACTTGAGACCCTCTCTCCCTCTCCCTGCATCTCCTGCTTGTGCTCTCTCTCTCTCTCAAATAAATAAATCTTAAAAAAATAAAATAGGGCGCGTGGGTGGCTCAGTCGGTTAAGCGACTGCCTTCGGCTCAGGTCATGATCCTGGAGTCCCGGGATCGAGTCCCGCATCGGGCTCCCTGCTCGGCGAGGAGCCTGCTTCTCCCTCTGACCCTCCCCCCTCTCATGCTCTCTCTCTCTCTCATTCTCTCTCTCTCAAATAAAAATAAATAAAATCTTAAAAAAAAAAAATAAAATAAAATAAAAAATAGTCCCTCCCAACTTCAAAAGGAGGGCAAACAGACTCCAGAACCTGGGGAGTGACCAGGTTCTGGAATAGCATAGGGGACAGGAAATATTGCCATGACCATTTTTGGAAAATACCACCTGCCACCCTGGGGATTTAACCCAGGCTAGTAGGGGATGCGGAAGGCTTCCCGGAGGAGGTGGCATTCTAGATGAGTTCTAAAGGTTGTGTAAGGCATTCACCATGAAAGTCAGACGGAACAGCTGTGCGAGGGCCCATCGATGGGAAGCAAGGTGGTTCATTTGAACTTAGAAAGCGCGAGAGACAGAGACGCCAGGGTTGTGGGACTGCAGAAGAGTCAGGGGGTGGGGTGGGGGGCAGGAAGGTGCAGGATAAATGTGCCAAGGTCAGAAGAGGCAGACCACTCATCCTTATGGGAATGAGTTAAAAATGTTGGTCTTGGCACTTAGCACTGGTAAAAATCACGCATGGGTTTTCTGCGAGGAGCTGCTTGAGCAGCTTTGCATTTGGAAGCAAATGCCCTGGTTGCTCTGCAGGGAAGTGATTGGAGGGCAGCCAGGGAGGGTGCAGGGAGGCTGCTTCATCATTTAGAAGGATGATGGTGGCTTAGGCCAGGAGCGGGGGCAGGGGAGGTGGAGAGAAGGAGGTGGAAGGGAGCGATACTCAGAAGGTGAGGCAGAGAGAATGTGGTGCTGGGTAGATGTGGGGGGTGAGCAGGAAGAAAGCTTCAAGGATTCATGGCTCCCAGCCCAGAAAGGGATTCAGCTCAGTTTCAGCACATTCCTGTATGAACCTCAGCTAAGGCGGCCTGAACCCCTTGAGGCCACCAGATGTCCGGACCGTCATTCTTACATCGGTGCCCTCCTGGCAATCTATTCATCACTGTCCTGGAGGGCCAACTGTACGTGTGGGCTTTTGACACGCCGTGGGGTCCTCACTCATTGCCTCCCCGCCTCCAAGGAGTATGAGTCTATTCACATTTCAAGGATCACTTTTAGTTTTCTGTTCTTTTTACAGATCTCATGCGATCTGAGGAAGCCCTCACTCATTTGGAGAACAGGAAACCACAAGCCAGTTCTACCTTGGGTATGTGTGCATGCCTGTGTGTGTGTGCACGAGTGTGTGCATGCATGTGTGTGCGTACATCCAACATGTAGACAATAGTACACAAACATCTCTCACTTTTATTTTTTTAAAGATTTATTTATTTATTTATTTGACAGAGAGAGAGAGAGAGATAGCCAGAGCAGGAACACAAGCAGGGGGAGCGGGAGAGGGAGAAGCAGGCTTCCAACCCAATGTGGGGCTGATCCCAGAATCCTGGGATCATGACCTGAGCTGAAGGCAGACGCTTAACGACTGAGCGACTGAGCCACCCAAGCGCCCTCTCGCTTTTATTTTTATAAAGCATAAAAATGCTGAGTTTTTTTTCCTTTACTGTTTTCATCTACACAGATGAAATTAAAAACCTTAAAGTTGACCGCTTAGATGGACCAACACACATTTCCCACCATTTCACAAACTTGATAGCATTATGGTAAACTTCATAGGTAGGTCTTTCTTTGGACAGTATTCTGGCAAGGTTAAAAAGACAAGATCAAAAGATCCTACTTTGAACTGAGTCTTTCCAGATGGCAAGCATTATGACCAAAATCTCTAAAGTCCAGAATCACGTGTTGTGGCAGAATTCTAAAGCAGGCCCCGAGATTCTCACCCTGGTGTGTGTACCCTGCCTAATCCCCCATCCTGGAGTATGGGCAGGACCGGTGAGTATAATGGATGTCACTTTTGCAACTAGGTTACAGCATGTGGCAAAGGTGAAGGGATTTTGCAAGTGGGTTTAAGGTCCCCTTGAGTTGATTTTGAGTTCACCGGAAGGAAGATTATTTTGGGTGGGCCTGACCTAATCAGGAACATCCTTTGAAAGACAATCTGGAGGTCAGAGCCTCGAAACAGCAGAGGTGGGATCCTGCCAGCCTTAAAAGAGGAACCAGCTGTGTCATGCCTGCCTGTGGACAGAGGCAGCCTTTAGGAGCTGAGGTCCACAGTCTTGCGGCAATGAGGAGCTCAGTGCTGCCAACAACCTGAATGAGTGTGGATGAGGGCTGTGAGCCTCTCATTGAGATCCCAGCGCGGCTCGTGAGACCCCGAACAAAGAACCCAGCCATAGTGAGCCTGGACTCGCAACCCACAGAAACTGTGGGATCATACATGGCTGTTATATGCAGCTGCTGAGTGTGCGGTACTTTGTGCAGCGATGTATAACTAATCTTTATGAAGTCATCTTGCCAAAAATATTTACCTTGTGATTGTGATGTGTTAAAAAACAAAATTCAACTGAGTAAATTTAAAGATCAAATTTACTTTATTCAGTGATTCATGAATTGGGCAGTATCCTGTCTAGCAAACAGAAAAGAGCGCCAAGGAGGTGTAAAAAATGGAAGGATTTTATAGACAGAAGGGGGCAAGAAAAAACAGATTATCTTATCTTTCTTTGGGGGACGGAGGGGGTCCATCAGGTGGATTACCTCACTAGTGCTGACCAGGAAATTCCAGACTGACTGGTTAAGATTCCAGTCCTGGGAAGGGCTATTAAATTAGATATTAAGTCTTGGTTTGTTGGGGCGCCTGGGTGGCTCAGTCGTGAAGCGTCTGCCTTCGGCTCAGGTCATGATCTTGGGGTCCTGGGATTGGGCTCCCCCATGGGGCTTCTTGCTCAGCGGGGAGTCTGCTTGTCCCTCTCCCTCTGCCCCTCCCCCCATTTGTCTGTGCATGTGCGCACGTGCTCTCTCTCTCTCTCAAATAGATAAATAAAATATATATATATTTTTAAAGATCTTATTTATTTGAGAGAGAGAGTGACAGAGAGAGAGAGAGCACAAGCTGGGGGGAGGGACAGAGAGAGACGGAGAAGCAGATTCCCCACCGAGAGGGAGCCTGATATGGGGCTCCATCCCAGGACCCCAGGACCATGACCCAAGCCCAAGGCAGACGCTTAACCATCTGAGCCACCCAGGCGCCCCTAGATAAATACAATCTTAAAAAAAAAATCTGTTGGGACTCCTAGGTGGCTCAGTTGGTTAAGCATCTGCCTTCAGCTCAGGTCATGATCCCAGAGTCCTGGGATGGAGTGCCGCATCAGGCTCCCTGCTTCTCCCCCTCTGCCTGCCACTCCGCCTGCTTGTGCTTGCGCTCGCTTGCTCTCTCTGGCAAATAAATAAATAAAATCTTTTTTTTTTTAAGATTTTATTTATTTATTTGAGAGAGAGAGAATGAGAGAGAGAGCACATGAGAGGGGGGAGGGTCAGAGGGAGAAGCAGATTCCCTGCCGAGCGGGGAGCCTGATGCGGCACTCGATCCAGGGACTTCCAGGATCATGACCTGAGCCGAAAGCAGTCGCTTAACCAACTGAGTCACCCAGGCGCCCTATAAATAAAATCTTAAAAAAAAAAAAAGTTTCCTCCTGTCTTATCCTTCTTTAAAAAAAAAAAAAATCTGTTAAAGTTTTACCTTGAATCTAATCAAGCCTTAACACCAGGATCAGCACACTTTTCTGTAAAGGGCCAGATTGGCTTTTGGAACCATACATTCCGTCACTAATGAAAGCTGCCATAGGCTATATGTAAATGAATGGGTGTTGCCATGTTCCAATAAAACTTTATTTACAAAAACAAGTGGCACGCCTGCTCTAGAATTTAAGAGACAAAACAAGGGGGTGCCTGGGTGGCTCAGTCGTTAAATGTCTGCCTTCGGCTCAGGTCATGATTCCAGGGTCCTCGAATTGAGTCCCGCATCGGGCTCCCCGCTCAGCGAGAAGCCTGCTTCTCCCTCTCCCTCTGCTGCTCCCCCTGCTTGTGTTACTGCTCTTGCTATTTCTCTCTCTGTCAAATAAATAAATAAATAAAATCTTAAAAAAAGAGAGAGAGAAAACCACGTGCAACACATGAACAAATCTTGATTAAGTCCTAGTTTGAAAAAAAAAAACAGCTATAAAAGATGTTTTAGGGCTGATTAGGGATGCCTACTGAAGGATATTAAATATTAAATAACAACTGTTCATTTTCAAAGGTGTGTGGTTATGTCCGAGAATAACTATTCCTGAAAAGATGTCTCCTGATGTATTTTGGCAGCAAGGTGTCTTGACATCACCAGAGCAGAAATGAGGGTGAGGCAACTGAGGCAAGTTCACTCAAGTGCAGGGTCAGATCCCATCTTTAATTTAAAATGTTGATATTTTGTTTAACGTGCATTTTTTTAATCCATTTTGAGTTTTTTAAGAATAGTAATAAAATATTACTTACTTTGATTGCTGAGTTTTTTGGTGCACCTTTAAACCTTGTGCCTGAGGGGCACCTGGGTGGCTCAGTTGGTTAGGCGTCCGACTCTTGATTTCAGCTCAGGTCATGATCTCAGGCTCGTGGGATTGAGACGTGTCGGGCTCCACGCGGAGTGTGGAGCCTGCTTGGGATTTTCTCTCTTCCTCTGCCTCTCCCCCAATCCTTGTGCTCTCTCGCTGTCTCACTCAAAAGAAAAAAAAAGCTCTGTGCCTGAGATGAGACCCTCACTATCCTCACCCAGTCCTGGCCCTCACTTTGAAATGTCTTAGCAGAAGATTGACAGTGATAGGACAACTGTTCAGTCCTGATGGTGAACAAATGCATGTTCATTGTCCTCATATTGCAACTTGGCTGTAGGTCTGAACATATTCATGTTGGGATAAGTGAATAAATAAAAAGTCTGTAGACTTTTATTTTATTTTTTTTTGTAGACTTTTAAAATAAAGTAAAATTTAAAAAATAAATTTAAACTTAAAACTTAAAAAAATAACCCCCAAACTTATAGATACAGAAAACAGATTGGTGGTTACTGGAGTCAGAGGATAGGGATGATGGGAAAAACGGGTGAAGGTGGTCAAAAGTTGTAAGATAAATCCAGTTATAAGATAAGTAAGTCCTGGAGATGTCATGTCCAGCACGGTGACTGTGGTTTATGATACTGTAAGGTATATTTGAAAGTCTCTAAGAAAACAGATCTTAAAAGTTCTTATCACAAGGGGCACCTGACTGGCTCAGTGGGTGGAGCACGTGACTCTTATCACAGGGAAGGTGAGTTCAAGCCCTACATTGTGTAGAGATTACTTAAATAAATAAATCTTAAAAAAAAATAAATAAAGGGCGCCTGGGTGGCTCAGTTGGTTAAGCGACTGCCTTCGGCTCAGGTCATGATCCTGGAGTCCCTGGATCGAGTCCCGCATCGGGCTCCCTGCTCGGCAGGGAGCCTGCTTCTCCCTCTCCCACTCCCCGTTTGTGTTCCCTCTCTCGCTGTGTCTTTCTCTGTCAAATAAATACATAAAATCTTTAAAATAAATAAATAAATAAATAAAATATTTTTTTAAAAAGTTCTCATCACAGGAAAAAAATTGTAACTGGTGCTGGATGTTAACTAGATTTATTGTGGTGATCATTTTGCAATATACGCAAATATCAAATCATTATGTCATTTACCAGAAACTGATACAGCGTTATATGTCAATTATATCTCAATTTTAAAAAGTCTCTGGAATTTCATATAAATTAATTCCTGCTGCAACTAGAGGGGTGTATATTCCAATCATCTTGGGACAATCCAGTTTTTTTCAGTTGTCAGGAGTAATCTTTTAAAGCCCCACCTTTTGCTCTCAAAAGTGTCCCAGTTGGGATGCTATGTTACATGGTCCTGTTTAGTGTAGGAGAGCAAGGTGGGGATTGCGATAACCTTGTTTTCATCCTGGTTCGGCCATGGCTGGAGGACCTCGGCTAAGTTACACCTCCTCAAAGCACAGCGCTTGTCAAACATTCATAGCAACCCAACTCTTTCTCAAATGAGAGATCACTGCAAAAAACTCCAACAGAACAACAATTCAGAGTTGCATTTTATTAGTAAAATTTCTCTCCTACCTTCAAAGTAGTATTTACGTACAAGCAATGGATTCTCACTGTGGCTGTTGAGACGGGCACACACATTTTAAACTCGAAGTTGTAGCTGAAATCTTACTCTGTTACAACATCCACTTTATTTCTGCATTGGGCAAAGCCCCTGGTTCACAGAAAAGTGGTGGCAAAGAGTAGTTGGGCTCCCATCAAAATCTTAGTTAAATGAAGGAGAATCCCAAGTTAGTTATCTCCAACACCTTAAAACCTGCTGCCTCACCCAGCTGGCCATGCATTTTAAAATTCCAGTTTAAAATATTTTTTCGAAATGGAATTTGATGCTAACATCTGCAGAACTGCCAAAGCCTCCCTTGGAACCCTAGTTTGGGAAATGACTGAAGAAGACAGTCAGTAGGGTCACACCCAGCTTCAGAGTCTCTGTTTCTAAGGTTGCTTTTTCTGAAACTCTCTGGAATCCAACAAAGAGGAGAGAGAATAGCACCTTGAAGTTTGGACTTTCCTATCTTTATAGCAAAAGCCCCAGAAGCAAGTGGGGGCTTTTGGAAGGCTGCATGCAAAGAAGCAAGATCCATTTTAGTGGAACAGAAAGAGTTTCTCTGTTGAACTTGGGGAGAGCAGAGATGGTCCAAAAGGTCAGCAAAGAGATGTCGGTAGGTTTTTTTGTCCACTTCCAAGAGCCTCCAGGTTTTGAGATAAAAGAGCATCTTTATCCTCAAAGTTTGGGAGCCAGGGAGTAGGGATGGAAGAACTACAACAGGTTTATTGTTTTCACGCTGGCTTGTGTCATAAAGTCAGCTCCCGATGTAGAGATACACAGGCTAAATGTGCCTGTGGATGTAAATTTGAACCAATCGACAACTTTTAAAAATGGGAACATTTTGCATAAAAGCCTGGATTTCTGGCTTTGCTTACAACAATAGGAAGCTCTTGCTGTTTTTCCCCACGGCCATTCTGAGTCAGAGTCAGGGTGCCCATGTCCACCCTGGAGGGCAGAGCACGCATCCTCCACATGACCCATGGTCTCCAACATTCTCTGCTGCTCTCCGGTGCACGGCAATCATCTAGATTACTCGCTGGCCCCCGGGGGCATTGGAGTCTGTCACCTGTGGAATGGTCATGCTTCTGAGACTAAAATTAGAGGGAGGTGGTCCAACAGGATGGGGGCAGGATGTCTCCTGGCTCTCTTTTCCCAGAGCTCTTGCACCTCAGGCTTGTGAGCTTGAGCAAATCACAGCTACCTACCAAGGCTCAGTTTCCTTGTCTGCAAAATGGATGCAGAAACTCCTGCCCTCCCTGAAGTATAGGCTGTGACAAGGATCAGACAATAGCACCTGATGCTTTAAAATTATAAAGCTGTATGGTCCACATCTGTGGTTTGATCAGTTTCACATCCATCCATCCTCCCTTTGCCTTGTACCCCCCGGCCCCAGCTCCCCTCCTGGGATTAGCCTCTCCCATTCTCTGGCAACATGGGTGGGTGGTATTGACTCCATCCTCAGCCTTGGTGGGCACTGGGTCAGGCTGGCCAATCACAGCACAGCATTCTCCCAGAGACAGGTGCAGGAGCCCACAGGGGCCAACAGAATCAGGGCCAGCACTTTGATTCAGTCTGCTGGCAAGGGGAAGGTCTCTTTTCTACTGACCTTGGCTGTCATATTCCTAACCTGGGGGTAGCTAGTCTTTGACTGCAGCCAACAAGGAGAGAAGAATGGAAGGGTGGCGAGAAACAGGTTCTGAGTCATACAATCTGAGGCTTTGGGTCCAGATATACATCAACACATACATACTCTTTGCATCAGCCATATTGAATGGGTCTAACTGGAGTCCCATGCCCCCATTGGCGGTTTCTACACTAGCAGGCAGATTTGTGAGCGTTTGTCTGATTTACATTCATTTCCCTGGGTACTTGCTGATCTCAAGTCCTGGGGTGTTCCTGCAGCAGCTGCTAGCTCTTCTCTCTGTCTGGATTTGACCTTCCACACTGCCTTCTTGAAGTTCTTGAGAGGGTCCTGCTGTGACTTTCTTGACGAAGGGCACTGGAAACGCTGGCGGATGAGATAGCCGTGTCTAGTGGGGGCAACGAAGCCATTGGAAGTTGGGATGATCCTGTTCACCACAGCGTGGACAAACTGGACAGCCAGCAGGGTGCCTTTTGGGGGTGGAGGGCAGGGCATTGATGAGAAAATGGGTGCTACAGAGATCCAGTCTCACCCATTGGAGAGTTGGCTGCATGGGGTCAAATCCTTCCTATGCCCCTTACTAGCTTACGCACAAATTCTAAACTCTTGGAGTCCCTCTTGCTTCATCTGCAATAGGGGGATGACAACTAAACCCACCTGCAGAGGGGAATTCTAATATTTGAAGAGGTCACCTGTGACAGGTGCTTTAGTATTGGTTTCAGCCCAGAGTGAGCTCAGTAAATGTCATTAGTGGAGGAGGAGGAGGAAGAGAGGTTGTGAACCTGCCTGGGGTGGGCTTGTAAGGCCACCCTCCACAGATCTCAGCTTCTGAGCCATCTGTGACGTTTTGCCAGGCATCTTTGCCATGAAGTAGTAGACTACGATATATTTGATTGCCTTGTATTTGATTACAGTGCATTAAATCTACCTGATCTTCATTCACTCACTTGCTTTGTGACCTTGGACAAATCTCTTAACCTCCCTGAACATCAGCTTCTTCACTTTGGCACCTACCCCCCTTCCAGTGTCATAAGGGGTCCTTTCTCTATAGGAGACCATGTAGGAGGGTGACAAAGGTGACCATGGGGACCAGGCAAACCAGCTGCGAACCACTGCCTACCAGTTACTCATTGTGTGACTTTAGGCAAGTCACCCCATTTCTCAGAGCCTCAATTTTTGCTTTGTAAGATGAGGTAGCTGTCAAGAGAATTAAATAGCTCAGTGACAGTACCCAGTACACAAGAAATGCTCAGTCATTAATATGCCTTTAGGGTAGTACTGAGCAGACCAAGAGATGTGGGGTTTTCAAAGTGGTTGGTCTTAAGCAAGCTGCCCCTATCATTTACAGGGCCTGGGGCAAGAGAAGGAATCAAGGCCCATATCCTATAAGGCACAATATGTAAATGTTGCAAATCTAGCTAATAAACTATTAAGTGAAATTTGCTCTATCCTCCTACACTGATGGATGTACCTTTGGAACCACCTGGAAGGTCATGTTTGGGTGGAGAATTGCCAGGCTTCTCAGTTCCATTATAGAATGTAATGGTGTGGGAGAGACAGTCCCCAGCTCTTTGCAGCTTGGTCCTCTTCTCTTCCCATACCCGGCTCTGTCTTGCATTTCTAGGGCCCCTCACATATGCATGCGAAATGCCTACCCAGCTCACACATCCAGACTCCATGCTCATCACACATGGCCACCCCCCAAGTCTAGGGGTGCTCACAATAGGGGGCACAGTCCACCCTCAGAAGGATAAGCCTGGGGAAGAGGCCTGCCCAGGCCCTAAAGAGGGCACCATCCCAGGTGGGGAGAATGTTTTGTTCCAGGTACCCAGAGCATGGGTCTAGAAGAGGAGATGTAGCTCCAGGGGGGGCCTGTCCCCTTGACCTGCAGACACCTCTCTCTAAGTAGCTCCCCCCAGCTAGGGAAGGCCAGGGCAGGGCCCTCCAACATCCAGAGCCCAACACAAGGCCTCCTTCTCCAGATCTAAGCTCAGTCTTGCCCTCGAAGCAAAATGACTCACCGTCTAGCACACTCCAGACGATGATGGAGCAATCTTTCAAGCCCGCATACACATACTTGTCATCCATGGAGAAGCAGACACACTGGACTCCTCTACAGTAAGAATTCTGTAGAAAAAGACAGTGTGATCTGGAGTTCATACTGGGACACCCAGGAGATCCACCGCAAGGCATTTGTGTCAGAAGTCAGGCATGTAAGCCTCCCATGGGGATGGATCAAATGAAACCCTGAAGAGATGGGTATATTGCATCACCAAGATTCCCAGGACCAAAACATGTTTTCATAGGGATTGGACTGAGAGGTTTGCAGACAATTTGCACTGGAGAGCAGGAATTATTGGATTTAATATCCTAAGTGACCTCAGTTCTACAAGCATTAGCTATCATGGTCTTTAGTTAAAGGCTATATGCTAAACGCAGCACAGCATCCTAGATTGGATCCTAGACCAGGAAAAGGAAATTCACTGAGAAAAACATATGCTCCCAATGAAGTTGGTAGCTTAGTTAACAATCCTGTCCCCATGGTAATTTCTTAGTTTTGACAAATGTACTCGAGTTACGTAAGATGTTAACATCAGGGAAGCTGGATGAGGAGGAGGTAGAGGGGAACCTCTGTACTATCTTCACGACTCCTTTGTAGATCTAAAATCATTCCAAACTTAAGTTCATTTAAAAACAAAAATGGTGGGGGCACGCCTGGGTGGCTCAGTCTGTTAAGCATCCAACTCTTGATCTCAGCTCAGGTCTTGATCTCACGGTCCTGAGTTTGAGCCCCATGTTGGGCTCCATGCTGGGTGTGGAGCCTACTTAAAAGTAAGTAAGTAAATAAATAAATAAATAAATAGGGGCACCTGGGTGGCTCAGATGGTTAAGCATCTGCCTTCGGCTCAGGTCGTGATCCCAGGGTCCTGGGATCGAGCCCCACATTGGGCTCTCGGCTCAGCGGGAATCTTGCTTCTCCCTCTCCCCCTGCTCATGTTCTCTCTCTCTTTATCTCTGTGTCTTTCATTTTTTCAAGCTTATTTATTTATAATCTCTACACCCAACATAGGGCTCGAACTCACGACCCTGAGATCAAGTGTCACATGCTCTACCGAATGAGCCAGCCAGGCTCTACAAGACTTATTTGACCTTCCTAAATAGCAGCCCTTGCCACCCTACCCCATTTACCTTGCCCTGTTTTTTTCTCAAAGCTCTTGTTGTTCCACAGCCCATCATGTATTTGCATCTTTGTTTTTATTTCTTTTTTTTTTTTTTTTTTAAAGATTTTATTTATTTATTCATGAGAGACAGAGAGAGAGAGAGGCAGAGGGAGAAGCAGGCTCCCAAGGAGCAGGGAGCCCGATGCGGGACTCGATCCCAGGACCCTGGGATCATGACCTGAGCCGAAGGCAGACGCTTAACCATCTGAGCCACCCAGGCGCCCTTTGTTTTTATTTCTTTTATGTTATTTTTTTAAAAAGATTTTATTTATTTGAGAGAGAGAGGGAGAGCCAGAGAGAGAGCATGAGTGGAGGAGAGGGGCAGAGGGAGAAGCAGACTCCCCACTGAGCAGGGAGCCCGACGTAGGGCTTGATCCCAAGACCCTCAGATCATGACCTGAGCCGAAGGCAGATGCTTAACCGACTGAGCCACCCAGGCGTCCTGCTACTTTGTTTTTATTCCACAAACACTTATGGAGCCCTGAGGACATATCAGGAGCTCCCCTAGGGATGGGGGCCACCTCCGTAAGCAAAACACAGAAAGATCCTGCCCTCCCGGAGCTCACACTGTGTCCCCTCCGAGAACGTGGCTCCAAGAGGCAGGACAGTGTGTGCCCTGGCCACGGCTAGAAAGGGGCCTGCCACAGACCGGGCAATCAAAACTGTCAGACGCAAGAACAGGGGTCAGGATTAGGGTAGGGAGGGTGAGGCAGGGGTGTGCCAGGGCAGGATTTGATCCCATCTTTATTTAAAATGATATTTTGGGGGGCGCCTGGGTGGCTCAGTCGTTAAGTGTCTGCCTTCAGCTCAGGTCATGATCTCAGGGTCCTGGGATCGAGCCCCGCATTGGGCTCCTTGCTCAGCAGGAAGCCTGCTTCTCCCACTCCCACTCCCCCTGCTTGTGTTCCCTCTCTCGCTGTCTCTCTCTCTGTCAAATAAATAAATTTTAAAAAAATCTTTAAAAATAAATAAATAAAATGATATTTTGGGGGCGCCTGGGTGGCTCAGTCGGTTAAACATCTGCCTTCGGCTCAGGTCATGATCTCAGGGTCCTGGGATCGAACCTGGTGTCGTTGGGCTCCCTGCTGCTTCTCTCTTTGCTCCTCCTCCCTGCTCTTTCTCCCTCTGAACAAGTAAATAAAATCTTTAAAAAAATGATATTTTGTTCTTTGTGAATTTTTTGCATTTCTTTCGATCTTGGTAAACATTATATTAAAATAGCATCTCTCTCTCTTTTTTTTTTTTTTTTAGATTTTATTTATTTATTTGACAGAGAGAGAGATCACAGTAGGCAGACAGGCAGGTAGGCAGAGGGAGAGGGAGAAGCAGGCTCCCCGCTGAGCAGGGAGCCCGATGCGGGGCTCGATCCCAGGACCCTGGGATCATGACCTGAGCCGAAGGCAGATGCTTAACCGACTGAGCCACCCAGGCGCCCCAAAATAGCATCTCTCTTGATTGCTGAGTCTTTTGGCTGCCCCTTAAACTCTGCTACCAAGGTGAGCGTCTCTCACTGGCCTCACCCCGCTCCTGACCCTGGGCTGTGGTCCTTGGTGTGCACTTAATACAGGACACCTGTCCTCAGCTTTCTAATGCCAGGACCTCGTGTCACGTGGTGTGTGGGCCACGCACCATGTAGCTCATCTGGAATCTCCACTTGCAGGCCTGCAGGTCCCAGAGACACAGCAGGGCTTCCTCGGACCCGCTGACCACCAGCTGCTCCTTGTGGCTGACCTGCATGCAGGTGACCTGGCTCCCGTGGGCCTCCAGAGGGAACACTTTGGAGTTCGCACACTCGTAAAGGAAGAGGTCACCACGGGTCATGCCGTAGATCACGCGGTAGTCAGCCAGCACGGCCACGCTGGATATGGTCTCAGGCAGCTGGGTGTAGAAGGTGTAGGTTGGCCCGTCGATGACGGGACAGGGATCCCCAGGGCTGATGTCCAGCACCAGGACAATGCTGTCATAGGCGATGGCCAGGCGCTCCTCGCCTTTACTTAGGGCCATGCATCTGATGGCTTTCCGGGCCTCAGGAGGGGGGATGCACATCACATCCTGTCTGGAATTCAGGGGGAACACCAGGACGACCCCCGAAACGAGGCCGGTGAAAAGGAGATTGGCCTGCTGGGCAACCTCCAGACACCTGACCTCATTGGAGGTGTCCAGGGCATCTTGCTCTTCCCCTGCCACCAAGAGAAGACCATGTCAAGAACAGCTCAGGGGAACGCTCGTGCCACAGTTTTCTTATTTTTAAGGATTCAAAAAAGTGCTTTCATGATCCATACTCCCCAACTTCTCCACTGCAATCCCCCTGCCTCCACCCCCCGTCCTCCCATTTCCTCAGCGCCCTGCCTAACACCTTCCGAGGACTTCCCGCTCCCCATCAGGACAGATGGACAAACAGACATGCATGATCTCTCATCCCAGACTTTCCCTTTACAAACGTCTGGAGAAGGTCAGAGAGTAAATATTTTGCCTTTCGGGCTGTATGAACTCTGAGTGCAAGCTCTTAACCCTGGTAGACAAATGGGCTTTAGCTGGCGCACGTGTATCTCACGCCCCACCGTGCCCCCTACCTTTGTGCTCGGCTTCGCCCCGCAACTAGCAGGCAGGCATCTCAAATGTTGTAACCTCACCCGTCTTGCTCACTGCCAACCCCAGAGCCTGGCTCGACGGTCAGCACTAACCAAACATCTGCCAAACCCATGAATGCAGGAAGGTGAGAGTGAATCTCTTTTCTCATAATATTTTATCATTAACAAGGAATTTCTGTACCTCCATTCGCCCCGTGGAGGTTACAGCAGACACAGTTGGTGACGTGCCCAGAAGCCCGTTACTGGCCAGGGCACCCAGCCCCCAGGCTGCCCACTGCCCTCAGGGGAAGGGAGCCCCTCATCTCAAAATGTTTGCGGGGCCGTGCCCACCGCCCAGAATGGGCTGCAGCCAGTGACTGCCTGATATGGGGATACAAAAGATGGGCCCTCTTGCTTCACGATGGAACAACTCTGAGCTGCAATTTATACTCCAGGGCCCCCCTGGGATCAGGCTGAGCCCACCTCCTTGTTCAGTCCTCTCCCTGCCCCTGCCTGCTTCCCTCACTCCCTTTTGGGTTTCTCCGAGAGCTCCCTCAACCCACCCCTTGTGCAAATATCCCCATCACATGCCCTGCTTCCCGGGATTGACAACCGGATGGTCGATGACCCGCGTGCTGGAAAATTTACAAAATCAAGTCCTGATCTCTGGTTAGCCACTTTCAACCTGACTGGAGTTATGGGGGTCTTATGGACTGAGTGTGTCCCCCCATATTCACACGTCGAAATCCTACCCCGTAATGTGATGGTGTTGGGAGGTGATGAGGTCATGAGGGCAGAGTCCCCACCTTTATACAAGGGCCCGGGGAGCTTGCTTCCTTCTCTATGCTCCTGTGAGGACATAAGAAGAAAGGGAAAGGGGCCATCTGCAGCCAGGAGGCCGGCTGTCACCAGACACCGATCTGCCAGTGCCTTGGCCTTGGCCTTGGCCTTCCCAGCCTCCAGAACTGTGAGAAATAAACGTCTATTGTTTAAACTGCCCAGTCTGTGGTGTTTGGTTCTAGTAGCCCAAGCAGACCAAGACAGGGGCTCTGGCTCTTCCCCACATGAACAACCAGGCTTATATCTCACCGACCTTCTGCCGAGTCCCAGATGGTGACTTTGTTCTTGTCCCCAATCTTGGGGAAGTAAATGTAGCCTCCATTGTGTGACACTGCAGTGAGGCCGGTGCGGTCCAGAAACGGGGTGCAGGCCCTCGGCTTCTGAATGTAGGTGAGATCCCAGACTTTAAAAGACGAGGACTGCTGGGAAGCAGATGCCACCAAGGCCCCACCCCAGGCCAGCAGGCTCATGGGGGCCCCGACGCCTTCCAGAATGTCCAGCAGGGTCCCCTGTTCCGACAGACTCCACACCTGAGGACGGACAGCAGAGGGCCAGAGCTGACTTCTTCCTTCTGCTGTCACAGCGCAGAATATCTGCATCTATTTGTCCACCTAAGGTGGAGTCTCAGGCTGCAGTTCAAGGGCCTTCACCAGCCCCTCAAACTTCCCCACACCTCACCAATCTGCTACCACAGCAATTCTCAAAGTGTGATCCAGGGAACCCCTGGAGGGTACCTCCAGGCATCTTCAGGAAGGCATGCAAAGGCAAAACGGTTTTCATAGTAATTCAAGAAGTTGTTTGCCTTTTCTACCCTCTTCCTCTCATGAGTGAGCACTGGAGTTTTCTAGAAGCTACGGGACATGTGATATCACAACAAATAGAATGCAGAATTAAATATGAGAAACCAATTCATCTTCTACTAAGCCAGACATGAAAGAGATTTGTCCAAATGTGCACCAATGACACTCTTCTCATGAGTTGTTTTGTTTGTTTCAGAAACTATAGTTATTTTCATAGAAGTCTGTTATTACATTGACGTGTAATGTTCATGAATCGATGGATGTGTATTTTTGGATTTCCTCATCTCTAATTTTTAATATGCTAACTACCAATAGATACTAACTGCAACGTGGGATCCCAGATTGGATCCTGGAAATAAAGAAAAAAAAGGGCATTGGTAGGAAAGCTGGTGAAATCAGAACAGAATCTGCAGATCAGTTAATAGTATTGTCCTAATGTAAATTTTTTAGTTTTGATAAAGAGCTCGGTGGCATGAGATATTAATATTGAGCAAGCTGGGTGAAGAGTAGATATTTATATATGGGGGCTCTCTGTGCTTTTTTGGGCAACTCTTCTGGAAATCCTAAAATTATTCCAAAATAAGTCTTTGTTAAAAAAGTATCAATCAAATTGATGTAACCCACATAAACAAAAGCTCTTTGGGGTCCTCAATAATCTTTAGGAATGTAAAGAGGTCCTAAAGCCAGAATGTTGGAGAACTGCTACCTTTTTTTTTTAGAGAGACAGCATGTGCACATGAATGCACATCCATGCATTTAAGCACAAGGCAGTGGGGAGGGGCAGGGGAAGAGAGAATCCTCAAGCAGACTCCCCGCTGAGTATAGAGACCCATGTGGGGCTTGATCTCAAGACCCTGAGGTCATGACCTGAGCTGAAATCAAGAGTCAGATGCTTAGCCGACTGAGCTGCCCAGGTGCTCGGAGAACCACTACTTTATCGTGAGCACTTGGAGCTCAACGGGCATTTTCCTCCATGTCCCCCCACCCTGGCCCCACTCTGAAGCCAAAATCCTCCCAGGTTTTCAGGTTCGGTGGGAAGGCTGTATCCTTTGTTGAACATTTTGGTAACTCCTGCCCCCCCACCCCCAGGCCTGTTGAGGGGTCTCAGGGGATCCCTCCCCCACCTCCTCCCAATGACCTGCCCTGTTTCACCTGCACTAGTTTCTGTCTCTCTATTTCGAAGCCAAAAGACTCCTAAGGAATCATACTTTCTATTCCAGAGGCAGAGTGAGGATGACCCCTCACCTGAATGAGTGCATCCCGGGACCCAGTAATAATCAGATTGTTCTCAGGACCAAAACCGGCTGTCTCTACTGTGTCCTCGTGTTCAAGGTCGGTGGCCATGAATCGATGAAACCCCTGTGAGTCAGCCAAGAATATCCGCACAGATCTTCCAAACCCTGAAATGGAAGGCATGGGATTATCCCTGTCATTCCTGGAGGAGCTCGAGAGTAATTCCATCCAGTCAACAAAGATTTTTCTGAGCACCTGCTATGAGGAGGGGGAAGGCATACAGTGTCGAACGAGAGAGACATCCTCACCTAGTGTATAGCTTCGGGGAGGGGGGCAGCTGACCACAGGGATCAATAAGCTCACAGAAAACAGCCAAGTTATTTATTATCCCAAGACTCTTCTTTTTCAGAGGGCTGGGACTGCCTGTTTGGGCTGCTCGTGGCGTCCCAGAACCCAGCACAAAACTGGACATAAGGCAGATACATTTTGAAGACAGAAGGGAGGGAGGAAGGAAGACAGGAAGGAAAAGAAAGCAGTTACAATCTGTGATGAGGACAATGAAGGGGCAAAATAAAGGATTCTTCTCTGGAGCCTTTGGAGGGAGCATGATTTTGGACTTCTGGCCTCTAGAACTGTGAGAAAAGAGATTTCTATTTTGTCAAAGCGACCACGTTTGTGTGGTCATTGGTTGCAGCAACCACGGGACATTGGAGCGGACATTTGAGAAGGGGATTGGCACTGGAAGAGTGGGGAACAGCGTGGGATGAGCGGGAGGTAGGAAAGGCCTGGGTATGTCTCAGGAGCAACACAGAGACCAGTGTGGCTGGAGCGGAACGAAGGAGCAGGAGATGAGGAAGAGAGAGGGAGAGGGTTGCTAGATTTAACATGAAACAACCCAAAACCAAAAACCCAACGGACAGTTCAATTAAATTTGAATTTCAGATAAACAGTGAAATTGTGATTAGTATAAGTGTATCCCAAATATTACGTAGTATATTTTTATACTGAAAATTTGATTTGTGATCTATCTGAAATTTAACTGTATTCTGTATTCATTTTCTCTGGCACCCCACCCAAGGCGACTTGCTCATGTGTGTTCCAGATACGGGCTGGGTGAATGCTTTGTTAAGAGGACCCCTGGCAGTGCAGGAAAGTGGGCTAAGTCCAGATTATGCAGCTCTTCATGGGCCTGCAGCCCTGGGGGTGGTGCTGTGGGACTCTGGGCTATGCACCTGGCCTGCACCAGCTCAGGTCCGTTTCCCGGAAACCCCAGAATCAAGTCAGCACAGGAGAAGCTGGGGGCTGAGAGTCCATCTTACTGCCTCTCCAGGCCCTCCGTGGAATTGTTTTACTGAACTCCAGTTGAACCTGAGGCTCCCACAGAAGGATGTTATGGGAAGCGGATCAAGTGCATCAGGGTATCTGCTATCCAAGGATATCCGCATTCCATTCTTGTGCGGTAGAGGATTAACTCTGCTGGCCTGGGCTGTCCACATCCTGCACATGAATGGTTTGGCCCTTGCCGGGCTCCTGAGAGGTGCCCTCTAGGCCCCTAGAATGTGCTGCTTGATTAAAGTGTCCTTGTTGCCTGAGGCCTTGGGCCACACGGGATGGTGTGTGCTCACATGTGATCTATGGTGGGACACGCAGTATCGGATGGACCTCAGGGGGTATTGGAGACCGAGGTCAGCTGTGCAGGTGGTCAGCTGGGTCTACATAACCGACCCCCAGTAAAAATCCTGGACAGCAAGCTAGGTGAGCTTCCCTAGTTGGCAGGACACTGTCGTCACACCCTGTGGCTAAGAGAATTAAGTCCTGTCCATGTGTCTCCACGGGGAGGGGACACCAGGAGGCTCGTGCCTGGTGCCTTCTGGACTCAGCCCCACGCACCTCTACCCTTCATTGATCTTCATCTGTGTCCTTTGGCTACAATAAACTGTGAGCATGAGCCTTTCTGAGTCCTTTGAGCCCTAGCAAATCACCGAACCTGACGGTGATCTTGGGGACCCCTGAGCTGCAAGTCCGTTTATGACACTTGGAAGAAATCTCTGCCTGATCTTAGCTGAGTCGGGATCGGGGTACATCTCCTGAGCAACAGGTGGGTTCCCAACACTGTGGATGGAGAACCTGCTCAGGCTTCTCCTCACTGGCTGCTGGACAGAGCCACACTTGAGACCCACTGTGACAAGGTTCTAGGTCACTGAGGTCCTCGGTGCCTTTGGCCTCGGTCCTGATTCCATGTTGTGCCTCTACCCTCCCCCCATTCCCATTTCCCGTGCTGCATTTCGCACACACTAATGCCACCTAAAATTCTTTTGGATACACGATGGAAGATGCATTATCAGTCAATCATCCATCAGTCAGCCTCAGAGGCTAAGTGTCTATTTATTAGACCTGTGATCTCTGTGTAGGTGTAGTCACCACGAGCCATGCGTGGCTCTTACTGTGGCTGAGCCAAGTTGAGATGAGCCGTCAGTGGACAACACATGCCAGGTTTCATATCCTTTGCAATGTGAAATAGACCGTTAATAATTTTTATATTGATTTCATGTTGAATTTTTGGATGTGTTGGATTAAACAAGATATATTATTAACGTGAATGACACCTATGTCATTTTGCCTTTTTATTTTGTTAAAAGATTTTATTTATTTATTCATGAGAGACAGAGAGAGAGAGAGAGGTAGAGGGAGAAGCAAGCTCCCCGCTGAGCAGAGAGCCCGATGCGGGGCTCGATCCCAGGACCCTGGGATCATGACCTGAGCCGAAGGCAGACGCTTAACCATCTGAGCCACCCAGGCGATCTCATTTTGCCTTTTTAAATAGGGTCATGAGGACATTCGGTTATAAAGGTGGCTCACGTTTGTGGTTTGCCTTACTGGACAGCACTGGTCTCCCGTTGTCTTTGACCCCTGGAAATGGATTTATAAAAATCACTGGGGTGCCTGGGTGGCTCAGTCGGTTAAGCATCTGCCTTCGGCTCAGGTTATGATCCCAGGGTCCTGGGATGGAGCCCTATGTCAGGCTCCCTGCTCAGTGGGGGGTCTGCTTCTCCCTCTGCTCCCTGCTTGTGCTCTCTCACTATCTCTGTTATTATCTCTGTCTCTCTCTCTTAAATAAATAAATAAAATCTTAAAAAAAAAATCAGGCTGATTTTAGGGCAATGCAAATACCCTATTGAGATTATGATGGTAGATATATGTCATTACATGTCTGTCCAAACCCATAGAATGTACAACACCCAGAGTGAACGGTATGATGATGTGTTGATGCAGTTCATCATTTATAGCAAATGCACCACCCTGGTGGGGGGAGGGGGGAGTGTTGATATTGGAGGAGGCTGCGAGCGTGGGGGGGGGTGTAAGGGGTATATGGGAAATCTCTGTACTTTCTGCTCAATTTGGCTGCGAACCCCAATCTGATCTTGTTTTTTTTAATATTTAGTTATTTAAGTAATCTCTACACCCAAGGTAGGGCTTGAATTCACGACCCTGAGATCAAGAGTCACACACTCCTCTAAAGAAACCAGCCAGGTGCCCCCCCAAAACTGATCTTTAAAAAATAGTCTTTTAAGGGGCGCCTGGGTGGGTCAGTCGTTAAGCGTCTGCCTTCAGCTCAGGTCATGATGCCAGGATCCTGGGATCGAGCCCCGCATTGGGCTCCCTGCTCAGCAGGAAGCCTGCTTCTCCCTCTCCCACTCCCCCTGCTTATGTTTCCTCTCTCACTGTGTCTCTCTCTCTGTCAAATAAATAAATAAAATCTTTAAAAAAAAAAAAGTCTTTAAAAAAAAAATCAGGCTGCGGAGTATCTGTTGGTCACCTCCCAGGAAGCCTTCTCTGACTGTTTCAGACTAAAGAAGGGAACCCTGTCACATGCTCCCATAACCCCTGAATCTTGTCTGGTCATCACACCAACCACTCTTCCTCGTGGCTACCTTACCGTCTGCTAGCCTGGGAGCCCCTAAACGCAGGGGTCGCATGGGCTGGCTCACCCCTGAGTGCACCCCATCCTCCCAGGCGGCCCCCCTCCATCCGTGTCCCTGTGTGGCAGGGATAACCACCCTCATCTCAAAGATAATGACCAGGGGTTGGCAAACTATAGCCGCCGTGAGCTGCGACTGGCCCGCCATCTATTTTTCTATGACCCATGAGCTCAGAAGACTTTTCACATTTTTAAATAGTTTTACAAAAATAAAAACACAGGCGCCTGGGTGGCTCAGTCGGTTAAGCGACTGCCTTCGGCTCAGGTCATGATCCTGGAGTCCCGGGATCGAGTCCCATATCGGGCTCCCTCCTCAGCGGGGGTCTGCGTTTCCCTCTGACCCTCCCCCCTCTCATGTGCTCTCTCTCTCTCAGTCTCTCTCTCAAATAAATAAATAAAATCTTAAAGATTTAATTCTAGTAATGACATGACATGTTAAAGATTTAATT
>NC_058403.1:202585512-202601024 GCF_002201575.2 Neomonachus schauinslandi
CTAGTAATGACATGACATGTTAAAGATTTAATTCTAGTAATGACATGTCAATTTTTTTTTAAGATTTTATTTATTTATTTGAGAGAGAGACTGAGAGAGAGAGAGCACATGAGAGGGGGGAGGGTCAGAGGGAGAAGCAGACTCCCTGCCGAGCAGGGAGCCCGATGCGGGACTCGATCCCGGGACTCCAGGATCATGACCTGAGCCGAAGGCAGTCGCTTAACCAACTGAGCCACCCAGGCGCCCTGCAAATACTTTCTATGAGACCAGGATAAGCTTTATTTGAAAACCTGACAAGGACACTGTAACCAAGAGAAATATACTGACTCATCACTCTTATAAAGACAGATGCCAAATTCTTTTTTTTTTTTTAAAGATTTTATTTATTTATCTGAGACAGAGAGAATGAGAGACAGAGAGCATGAGAGGGAAGAGGGTCAGAGGGAGAAGCAGACTCCCCGCCGAGCAGGGAGCCCGATGCGGGACTCGATCCCGGGACTCCAGGATCATGACCTGAGCCGAAGGCAGTTGCTTAACCAACTGAGCCACCCAGGCGCCCATAAATAAAATCTTAAAAAAAAAAAAAAAAAGAATACAACCATGAAGAGCAAAAATTAAAAAAAATAAAAACACGATTCCTGTTTTGTGACAGGTGAACATGATACGAAATCCAAATTTCGGCCTCCATAAACGGGGTCTGAGGGGCACACAGCCACGCCCACGTGAGATAGCATCTGCAGCGGCTTTCACATTACAGGGGCAGGCTTGATTTGTGGCCACAGAGACCACTGGGTCTGCAAAGCCAAAAATGTGTACTGTGTGGCCTGCTGCAGAAAAGGTTGCCATCCGCTGGTCTAGGGCTGTCTCTCCAACACTCCTCCCACCCCCCAAGCCCCTTTGCTCTTGCAACCAAATCTGGAGTTAGCTCCTCATGGCTCCGAATAAGAGCTAGACGCTACCTGCAGCGAGAAGGGCCTCATCTTCAGAGAGTATAAGGAACCTCACGGCTTCCGGAAGCTTCTCCAGCAGGCTGTCTCCTTCAGGGGAAACCTGTGCAAAGTCAAGGATGCCCATCAAGCATTTCCACAGGGTGAAAGGTCCAGGGCCAGGAGCTTGGCGGCAAGGCTCTACAGCTCACCAGCTTTGAAGCAAGTGCCTTAGCCCTTGGATGCCTTAGTTTCCTTATCTGTGAAATGGGCGATGATACAGGACCACCGCATAGGGCCATCATGGGGGGCTTCCCAAGGTCTGTTAACCATCTGCCTTCGGCTCAGGTCATGATCCCAGGGTCCTGGGATCAAGCCCTGCATCGGGCTCCTTGCTCAGCAGAGTCTGCTTCTCCCTCTCCCTCTGCCTGCTGTTCCCCCTGCTTATGCTCTCTGTCAAATAAAGAAATAAAAAACCTTGGGGCGCCTGGGTGGCTCAGTCGTTAAGCGTCTGCCTTCGGCTCAGGTCATGATCCCAGGGTCCTGGGATCGAGTCCCACATCGGGCTCCCTGCTCGGCGGGAAGCCTGCTTCTTCCTCTCCCACTCCCCCTGCTTGTTCTCTCCACCCCCCCTTCACAAATAAATGAAATCTTAAAAAAAAAAAAATTAAACAACAATCCTGTATAAGATGAAAAAAAAAAAAAAAGAAGTATCCAGAGCACACCATGAGCACCTCTTCACCTTTCCTGCCGTTCTCCCTTCCCCCCAGAAGGGACTGTTGTCTGCTTTGCTGCATCCGTTTGCATAGATCAGCACTTACACGACCATGCTTTTTTGCACCATCCATCAGAGACACTGTTCTGCAAGTTTTTCCCTGAATGTGTCCAGGGCAGTGGTTCTCAAGGGGTGGGGAGGGCAATTTTGTGCCAACCCAGCCGGCCGAGGACAGTTGGCTATGTCCAGAGACATGAGTGCCAACAGTGACCCACATTGGTCAGCCCCCAGGAGACACCAAGAGATGTTTCCTGAATCACGCTGAGTTAGTTGCAAATCCCTAAATTAAGAAACCAAATGTCATTTATGAAAAGATCAAAGGGGAAGTGGTTTCTCCCAACTTCTAGGACATCTGAGCACGTTGGAGCTGAGTGGTGTGGGCATCAAACTCAGGAGAGAGACTTACCAAAGAGATGGAGCCCTTGCTAAACCCGGCCACCAGCTTGCCTTGCTTCTGGACCGAGACCCCACAGGTAGGTGTTTCTTCTTTGATGCTGGATAAGTGTTGCCTCCCCTGCAGTTTTCCTGCGGCTGAGCTCCACAGACTGACCACGCCAGCCTCAGACACGGTCAGCAGCATGGCCCGGGAAGCCAGCACAGCTGCGCACATCCAGCGGTCAGACACATCTCCCAAGATACGGAAAACCAGCTCTGCAGTTGCCAGATGCCAAGCACTGACCTGATGGAATCATGGAAAGGAAGGGCAATCTCACCAAGAGACCTGGATTGCAAGTTTTCCGGAGTCAGATGCAAAACCTGGGCTTTTTCAGAGGGCATGCATTTTATTTTCAACACTGTTAGTTCCAAAAAAAAAAAAAAAAGGCAGAGGGGAGAGGTATCCTGGATTAGATCCTAGAGCAGCAAAAGGACATTTGTGGAAAAACTGATGAAATGAGTAAAGTCTGAGACTGATAGAAACTTTACCAGTATTAATGTCTTAGCTGTGACAGATGTACCCTGGTTATGTAAGATGTTGACATGACTGAAGACTGGATAGACGGGCATATGGGAACTCTCTATAATAGCTTTATAACATTTCCATGAACCTAAAATTTCTCCAAAATAACAGTCTTAAAAATGGGGAAAAAAGTCAGCCGTAACGTATGCATTCACGTATCTGTTCACTACAAATAATTCTTGATTACGGCAGGTTTCATATTTAACCTCACCAAAAAAAGTACCTTTTAAAATCAATAGTAACCAGGGCACCTGGCTGGCTCAGTCGGTTAAGCGTCTGCCTTCGGCTCAGGTCATGATCCCAGGGTCCTGGGATCGAGCCCCGTGTCAGGGGGGAGCCTGCTTCTCCCTCTCCCACTCCCCCTGCTTGTGTTCCCTCTCTCGCTGTCTCTCTCTCTCTCTGTCAAATAAATAAATAAAATCTTAAAAAAAAAACTATAGTGGAGTCAGTGCAAGGACATCTCACGAAATCACTAAGCCTGCTGATTCTGAAGAATGTTTGAGGTTATGGGCAAATAAAAATAGATTATAAAGCTGCACACCTAGCTTTCTATATGGTTTTATCCCCATTTTGTGTTATACTTACACACATGTGCACTTGTATGTGCATACCCACACACCACAAGAGACAAACTCATGTAAATGTAAAACAGTGGTTGTCTTTGGGATTAACTATTATTATCTCTTATCTCTTTTAAAAAAGATTTTATTTATGGGGCACCTGGGTGGCTCAGTTGGTTAAGCGACTGCCTTCGGCTCAGGTCATGGTCCCGGAGTCCCGGGATCGAGTCCCACATCGGGCTCCCGGCTCAGCAGGGAGCCTGCTTCTCCCTCTGACCCTCTCCCCTCTCGTGCTGTTTCTCTCTCTCTCTCTCTCAAATAAATAAATAAATAAAATCTTTAAAAAATAAAATAAAATAAAATAAAAAAGATTTTATTTATTTTTTTGACAGAGAGAGAGAGAGAGCACAAGCAGGGAGAGCGGTAGGCAGAGGGAGAAGCAGGCTCCCCGCTGAGCAAGGAGCCCCACCCGGGGCTCATCTCAGGACCCTGGTTCAGGACCTGAGCTGAAGGCAGATGCCCAACCGACTGAGCCACCCAGGCGCCCCTATTTCTTTTTTTTTTAAGATTTATTTATTTTATTTTTTTAAAGATTTTATTTATTTATTTGACAGAGAGAGACACAGCGAGAGAGGGAACACAAGCAGGGGGAGTGGGAGAGGGAGAAGCAGGCTTCCCGCTGAGCAGGGAGCCCAATGCGGGGCTCCATCCCAGGACCCCAGGATCATGACCTGAGCGGAAGGCAGACGCTTAACGACTGAGCCATCCAGGCGCCCCATTGCAACCATTTTTAACTGTCCAGTTGCGGGACATTAAGCATATTCACACTGGCATGCAGCCAACCCCCTCATCCATCTCCAGGACTGGTTCATCTTCCCAAACTGAACCTCTGTCCCCATGAAACACAGACTCCCCACCATTCCACCTTCTGTCTCTATGGATTTGACCACTCTAGAGACCTCATATAAATAGACTCATATGGTGCTTGTTTTTGTTTTGTTTTGTTTTGTTGTTTTTTAAAGATTTTATTTATTTATTTGACAGAGAGAGACACAGAGAAAGAGGGAACACAAGCAGGGGGAGCAGGAGCGGGAGAGGGAGAAGCAGGCCTCCCGCTGAACAAGGAGCAGGATGCGGGGCTCGATCCTAGGACCCCGGGATCATGACCTGAGCCAAAGGCAGATGCTTAACGAATGAGCCACCCAGGTGCCCCAAGATTTATTTGTTTTAGAGAGAAAGAGAGAGCAAGAGAGAGTGTCTGAGTGTGGGGAGGGGCTGAGGAAGAGAATCCAAGCAGACTCCCCACTGAGCGCCGAGCCCAAAGCCGGCCTGGATCTCACAACCCTGAGATCATGAGACCTGAACCGAAACCAAGAGTCGGACACTCAACCCAATAAGCCACCCAGGCACCCCTATTATTTCCTATTTCTTTACTGTGTTTTCCAAACTTCTGCTGATAAACAAAGTGATTTCTTTAACCAGTTTTGAAATCAGTCAACACCTCCCTAATATTTAAGCCTGCACTGTCAATAACAGTATAATGTAAAGCTGCGTGACTTCAAATTCTGTATTCGTCCCTTTAAAAAAAAAAGTAAGAAGAAACAAGTGAAATCGATTTAAATAATATATTTGGTTTAGCCTTATGTCCAAATGTTACCATTGCAACACATAATCAATATCAAATCACTACTGAAATCTTTTACATTATTTCTATTTACTAAGGCTTTGAAAGCCAGTGTGTTTTGTACTTACGGCACATCTCAATTCAGAATAGGCACATCTCAAGTGCTCAGTAGCCGCATCTGGCTGGTGACCACCCATATTGGACAGCACAGTTTATAAGCTACCAATATTACTTATGTTAACATCTGCCCGTTACTAATAAAATATAATAATAGCTATTAAGTATTTGGTGCTTACTATGCACCAAGCACTATGCCAGGTGTTTTAGTCATTATCTCATCAGGTAGACGAAGAATGGAGGCAGAGAGGTACGGTGATATGATCAAGATCACTCAGCTTACAAAGAAGTCAACTGGGAGTTAGGTACAGATTTTTTCCCCACGCCTTTAGTTCCTAAGCTTTCACCCACTGTTCTACTGCGTCTCTATTCATCACATAATCAGATCACAGGGTTGTAACTGACATAGAGGAATAACACAGCAGAACACAAATTGTTTTCAGATGTATGTGGAACATTTACCAAGAGAGACCCTAAAATGAGTCTCAATACATTTGACAGGATTCATCATACAAATGAAATTAAGTTAGGAAAGAAAAAGGTAAGCTACCTGGGAACCTTTCAAATATCTGGGAATAAATAGCACACTTCTAAAAAAGATTTTATTTATTTATTTGAGAGAGAGAATGAGATAGAGAGACAGAGCATGAGAAGGGGGAGGGTCAGAGGGAGAAGCAGACTCCCCGCCAAGCAGGGAGCCCGATGCGGGACTCGATTCCAGGACTCCAGGATCATGACCTGAGCCGAAGGCAGTGGCTTAACCAACTGAGCCACCCAGGCGCCCCAGGTCCATGGGCTATTTAGAAGTGTGCTATTTAGGGCGCCTGGGTGGCTCAGTTGGTTAAATAGCCCATGGACCAAAGAGCAAATCAAAAGGGAAATCTGAAAATGTTTTAAACTGAAGGTAAATGATAATATGACATAGCAAGGTTTGTGGGATGCAAGTAAGGCTGTACTCAGAGAGAAATTTATAGCACTAAAATGACCGAATTAAAAAAGATTTGGGGTGTCTGGGTGGCTCAGTCAGTTAAGCCTCCGACTTGATTTCCGCTCAGGTCATGATCTCACGGGTCATGAGATCGAGCCCCGCGTCAGGCTCCCTGCTGAGTGGGGAGTCTGCTTGAAGATTCTTTCCCCTGCCCCTCCCCACCAATCAATCAATCAATCTTTATTTATTTATTATTTTGAGAGAGATAGAGAGTGAGAGAGCGTGGGGAGAGGGGCAGAGGGTGAGGGAGAAAGAGAATCTCAAGTAGACTCCCCACTGAGCTTGGAGCCAAACATGGGGCTTGATCTCATGACCTTGAGATCATGACTTGAGCAGAAATCAAGAGTCAGAGGCTTAACCAACTGAGCCACCCAGGTGCCCCAGTAAATATATCTTAAAAAAAAAAAAGAAAAAAGAAAAAAGATGAAAAGTCTCAACTCTTAGGGTCAGAAAGAACTATCAAGATCATCTAATCCAACTGTGAAGTTTGAAACCCCTTATACTATCCTATCCAGTGGTTGTGCACCCCTGTTTATGCCCACCCCCTATTAGGGAGCCCCATCTCCTAGAAACACCATATGCTGTCTTGCAATGCTCTGGTCGTAGCTTTCCTTTGCAAACAGGGCAGGTGTTTGTTACCTTTGAGCCAGATGCCAAATATACAACTTTCTTTGCTTCATCCATGTGAAGACTGCAGATCTCAGTGCGATCTTTTGAGCCTCCGTCCCAAATGGTGAATTTCTCCTGCCCAGAGAGTAAATCCCACAAGCGCAGTGTGTGGTCCTTTGAGGCAGAGAGGGCGAGCGTCCCTTTGGCAAACACTTTCACATACCTCACCTCTCCTGCAGCAGACCAGGGTCAGGGAGAATGTATTAGCTGAAAACATTTTGACTTTCCAACTACCAAAATGCCTGTCGGTTTGGAAAAGATGATGGATTCAAACATAACCAAATTACAAATAATGGAATGTGGCAAAACTCAATTAAGAGTGCAACTGGTTATGATTAAATCAATTGCCCAGATGTGAATATGTAATAAACAGAGATCACTGCAATTTATAAAAGTTCAGCATTATCCAGGGAGTGTTCAAAATCAATAAACATGTAAAAATAAGGTAAGGTTATAGAGAAAATTTTACAATCTTGGAAAGATATTTTCCAAGCAAAACACGAAATTTGGAAGACATAAAGAGGAAAAATTGATCAATTGGATTACATAAAAATGCAAAACTTCAGGAGGATAGAGTTGAAAGTCATATGACAGATTAAGAGAAAATATTTGTAATATATAACAGATAATGGAGACTTTCCATAATAAACAAAAAGTTCTTACAAATAATCAGGGAAAATGCAAACAACCTCCTCAGAAACTGGACAAAGAATATAGACAGGAAATTTACAGAAATAGCACTTGTAGACAATAAGCATTAGAAAATGATGTGCAACCTCACTAGTAATCACAAAAATGCAAGATGAAATACCAATATATCATTATTACACAAAATATTCGCAGTTTTTTTGGGAGAGAGAAAGTGCGTGCATATGTGCATGCACGAGTTGGGGGGGGAGGGGCAGAGGGAGAGGGAAAGAGTCTCAGGCAGGCTCCATGCTCAGCCTGGAGCCCTATGCCAGGCTCAATCACATGACCCTGAGATCATGACCTGAGCTGAAATCAAGAGTCGGACATTTAACGTACTGAGCCACCCAGGCGTCCCTGGCAAAAATTTTCAAGATTGATCACTGTACTACTGACAAAGATACAAGAAATAAGTTACTTTCGGGCGCCTGGGTGGCTCAGTTGGTTGGGCGGCTGCCTTCGGCTCGGGTCATGATCCTGGAGTCCCTGGATCGAGTCCCGCATCGGGCTCCCTGCTCGGCGGGGAGTCTGCTTGTCCCTCTGACCCTCCCCCCTCTCATGTGCTCTCTCTCTCTCATTCTCTCTCTCTCAAATAAATAAATAAAATCTTGAGAAAAAAAAAGAAAGAAGGAAGTTACTTTCATACTTTGCTGATGGAAGTATAAATTGATATATAAATTTGTAAAGGGCAATTTGGTAACACTTACCAAAAGTTAAAGTGTGTAGTCTCTTGATTTTGTTAATACACTATAGTTATATAAGATGTTGCCGTTCTGGGAAAGCGCATACAGGGTATGAGGGACTTCTCTGCACTATTTTAGCAACTTCTTGTGAGTCTAGAATTATTTCAAAATAAAATGCTCAGAAAAAGAGGGGAAAAGGAAAAATGTGCATACAATTTGACTCAGCGATTCCACTTCTAGGAATGTGTCTTGCTGAAGTAATAGCATAGGAGTGTAAAGATATGGATGTTAGTTGCGGTGTTGTCTTATAAAAATAAAATTGCAAACAACCTATTTATGAAAAGGAAGTTGTTAAATAATATGGTGCATCCTTATAAAGAATGTTATGCAGTCATTAAAAATAATGAGATAGATCTATATATACACCTAACCGTAATAAATTATTACAACCGCCAATACTTACTGGGGGCTTTCTATGTAACAGGTATAGTTGTTAGTACTTTACATGCATTAAACTCCTTTAATCTTATAAAAAGTCTATGAGGTACTATTATTATCCCATTGTATAGATATGGAAACAGAGGCAGAGCTGAGTACTGTCACTTATCCAAAACCACATGGTTAATAAGTAGTGGAACCAGGAATCCAGCCCAGAACCCAGGCTCTCAGCCGCTACAAAGTATTGTTACAATATATTGTGAAAAAAGCAAGTTACAGCCTAGTGTATAAAATAGCACCATCTGCTTTCGACACAAACTCAAAGTACATGAGCCTATACAGAGCCATGTCTGCATAAGTCTAGAAAAAAATTGCTTATGGCATATAACAAACCGTGAGTCCTGATCACTTCCATGGAGACCGATGGATGGGAGAGACTAAAGGGAGTTTTATTTCTTTATAATTTAAATGACAGGAGGAGTGGGAAATTTTTATTTGTTGCAATTTGGGTATTTTTCAACCCCAAATTTGTGTACGTAGTAATACGTTACAAAATATCCCCACACATGGAACACTGTGCTACAGTTAAAATGAATTAGAGATACATACATAATATGGAAAGAGGCAAAATATGTGATGTTAACTGAAAAAAGAAACAGGTTATACAAGCAAAAGCTTATGTGACTTTATATAAAACCACACATATTTATGTATATCCAAACACCCCTTGGGGAAAGGGACTAGTAAATGCTTCACAACGACTCTCCAAGGAGATTGGGGAAAACCCTGATTTGTGGCATTTGCCAGTTTCCTTGGTGTAAATATTCCCATCCCTGGTTGATTTCAAGCCACTAACATGACGTCACTGAATGTAGGGTCTTAAAGAGAAACCAGTAACAAGCACCCCATTTCCACCACATGGGTAATAGGTAATACAGTGTGGTACGATACTTAGAAAGTGCTCAGTTTTGGGCACCTGGGTGGCTCAGTTGGTTAAGCGATTGTCTTTGGCTCAGGTCATGATCCTGGAGTCCTAGGATCGAGTCCCACTTCGGGCTCCCTGCTCAGCGGGGAGTCTGCTTCTCCGTCTCCCACTCCCCCATCTCATGCTCTCTCGCTCTCTTATTCTCTCTCTCTCAAATAAATAAATAAAATCTTAAAAAAAAAATAAAGTGGGTAGGCTGTGAAAGAGAAGTATGCAGGAGAGAGTGAGTTCATGAAGGAGGAGAGCCAGAGGATTTGTCTCAAAGTTATCACAGAAGGGAAAAATGTAAGGACCTGGTATTACAATGTTAACTCTTAAAAAAAAGAAAGAAAGAAAATGCTGAGTTTTGAGTATTTATTACCTTATTTTAATGGAATTGATTTAGCTGCAAGCTTCTATAATTGAATATTTTATAATGGCTGTGTTTGGGGCGCCAGGGTGGCTCGGTTGTTTGCTCAAGCCAACTCTTGATTTTGGCTCAGGTCATGATCTCAGGGTTGCGGAATCGAGCCCTGTATTGGGCTCTGCTCTCTGCACGGGGTCTGCTTGTCCCCCTTCTCTCTCTCTCCCTTTCTCTCAAATAAATAAATAAAATCTTTTAAAAAATTAAAAAATAATGGTTGTGTTTGATAACTGTCTCACCACATTCCTGAAAACTTCACCATCAGCTCTTGCAAGCCAGGATGAATGACCAGCTCACCAGCATGTGATGGGAAACTTTCACTTTCCTTAGTACATATGCCCCTAATGCTCTCTGTTTTGCCAATAAACCGATTACTGAGATTTCCTAATTACAAAGTTTGATGACTTTTTCAAAAATGAATCAAGGTCCATTGGTAAATGAGTTCAGGTCTTGGAGAGACAGCTCACGCACACAAAAATACAAATATTGAATAGACCTATAGGAAAATAGCTATCCTGATGATAATAAAATGAATGGAATCTTATTTGACAGAGACTCTATCAGGACCCACCTCACTCCCAGCCCTTGGAAGAAAAAAAAAAAAAACAAAGAAGTTGAGAACATCTGATGCTTGCAGCTTTGGGGTTGGGGAGGAGGGTTATTCTGTTACATACATACAGCCTATTTGGAAAGCAATAAGATGCCACTTCTCAAAACCCATAGAAATGCTCACATCCTCCAATTCAAGACTCCACTCACTGGAAATATTCAACAGAAGGAAAAAAATATCGATGAGAGTAAAAAGAGATTCGTCGCAGTGTTATCCACGATAGCAGATAACTAGAAGTAGCCTAAAATAGCAAAAAGTAAAAAAAAATAAATAAAATAAATGGAATAAAATAAATTACCAAAAAAAATCATTTAATACATTCTGGAACATGATCTGTTGAGAAGAATGAACTATTTTTGCTGCATTTCAACATGATAAATATGACATTTGATGGATCATAGCAGCGTGACTCATACCAGCCTCAAATTGGAAACCATGTAAATGTCCTTCAACCGATGTGATCAACTGATAAACACATGCTGTCCCTTCCATACAACGGATGGACTCGGCAAAATGCAGAGGACAAACTATTGCCTCATGCAACAGCGAGGACGAGCCTCACACACATCAGGCGCTGTACCAAAAGATCACATAGTGTGCAATTCCATTTGCATGAAATGTCCAGAAAAGGCGAGTTGATAGACCCAGGAAGCACATTGGTGCCTGCCACGGGGCTGGGGGTAGGTAGGGGTGGAGATGTACTACAAAGTGGGCAGGCAGTGCAAAGAGAACTCCTTTGGGGTGATGGAAAGTTCTATGATTATGGTGATGGTTGTACAACTCAGCAAATCTACCAAAAACTGTTGCATCCTATGCTTAAAATGGGAGGAAAGCTATGTCAATTACAACTCAATAAAGTTGTTTAAAAAAGATTCAATGGGGAAAAAAAGAATGTTTATGGCAAAATGTTGAGAAAAAAATAAGAAGTAGTATACATTTTTGGTTCACGATGAAATAATATTTTTAGTGCCTTTACTGAGGGGCACCTGGGTGGCTCAGTAGGTTAAGGGTCTGTCTTCGGCTCACTTCATGACCCCAGAATCCTGGGATGTAGTCCCGCATTGGGCTCCCTGCTCAGTGGAGAGTCTGCTTCTCCCTCTGCCTCCCCCCCCCCCTTGTGCTCTCTCTCTCGCTCCCTCTCTTTCTCAAATAAATAAATAAAATCTTAAAATAATACCTTTATTGAGATCTAATGCACAAGCATAAAATTCACCCATTCCACAGACAGTGGTACAATTCATTGGTCTTTGTCTGGTCAAGAGCTATGCAACCATCGCCACGGTCTAAATTTAGAATATTTTCAAAACCTGGCATTCCCTCCCCTTTCTCTCCTTATCGTGTAAACCATTTGGAGGTGTGTAATTCACTGACATAATAATTCACAGTATTGTGCAACCATCACCTCTATCTGATTCTGGAACATTTCCATCACCCCAAAAGGAAACACTGTCCCGATGAGCAATCACTTTCCCTTCCTCCCTCCCCAGCTAACAACTGCTAATCTGTTCTGTGTCTCTCTGGATCTGCCTGTTCTGGACATTTTGTATAAATGAATCATATACATGATGTGGGCTTCTTTCATTTGATACAACGTCTCAAGCTCCAGCCTCATGGCTTCCTTGCTGTTTCTGGAAACATGCCAGCCTCCTTCCCCCTGTCAGGGCCTTTGCACTGACTGTTTCCCATTCCTGGGATGCTCTTCCTCTTCCTACCCCTCTGCCCTTTGCCCACCTCTTTGTTCGCACCCCTGGTGTCTTGGCTGAATCGTCTCCACTGGAAGAAATGCCTTACACCTGCCTGCCCTCAGTGGGTCACTTGGGTTACAGTTGCTGATGACACCCTGTTGTCCTCATTACAATCTGTAACTATATTTTGCCTTCCCAAATACTTGAGTCTGACTTGGGCCAAGATTAAGGTAAGGCGAGTGAGGCACTCATCTCGGGTGCCAAATTTAAGGAGGTGCCAAATCGCTGCGTTTCCCTGTTGCCTCTGGCTTCCATATGGCTTGGCACAGCACTATTGCTGATCCTGTCTTTAAGACAGCTTGCTATTTATTCATGGTGGATTTTTTTGCGTTAATTTTGATTTTTTTAAAACATTGCATTGAGGGGCGCCTCGGTGGCTCAGTCGTTAAGCGTCTGCCTTCAGCTCAGGTCGTGATCCCGGGGTCCTGGGATCGAGTCCCACATCAGGCTCCCTGCTCCGCGGGAAGCCTGCTTCTCCCTCTCTCACTTCCTCTGCTTGTGTTCCCTCTCTCACTGTGTCTCTCTCTGTCAAATAAATAAATAAATAAATCTTTAAAAAAAAAAACATTGCATTGAAATATTATTTATCTTTTTTTAAAGAATATTTTATTTATTTATCCGAGAGAGAGAGTGTGTGTGCAGGAGTGGGGGAGGGGCAGAGGGAGAGGGAGAAGCAGACTCCCCGCTGAGCACAGAGCCGGACGGACGTGGGGCTCGATCCCAGGACCCGAGATCATCCCCGGAGCCAAAGTGAGATGCTCAACACACTGAGCCACCCAGGCACCCCGAAATATTATTTATCTTGATGACTAAGTTGACGAAGCCAACTTCCCAAGCCTCACCTGTGTGTCCAGTTAGGATGTGGATCATCTGCTGCTCTTCCATGTCCCACACAGCGACAAAGCCGTCCTGGGTGCCAACAACCAGCAGCCTCTCCTCCAGGCTCCACGCCATGGCAGTGATGCCTGTGGCCACACAGGAACAACAGTGACCACATCAGCTCCCGGGTTCAGCCACGGGGTCCTCTAATGGGGCTCCACTCCACAGATGGGGAAACTGAGGCACGGGTTCAGTCCCTTGTCCAGAGCTACACACCCAGAAAGTGGCAGGGCCAGGCTTTTGAAGCCAGCACTGTTGGAGGCCAGGTTCAGATCTCGGTTGTAACATTTACGTTGCTCTTAGGGACCAAACCACATCGAGGTCACAAGTGTCTCCCAAGTTCTGTGGTTCTCACCGAGGGGTGATTCTGCTCCTGGGGAAGGTCTGGAGCCTGGGGACACTGGGCAATGTCTGGAGATGTTTTTTGGCTGTCACAACTGGGAAGTAGGGTGCGACCGCCATCCGGTGGGTGGAGGAGGCCAGGGGAACTGCTGACCACCCTGCCATGCATAGGATGCCCCCTCCCCCCTGCAGAGGATGCCCCAGTCCCAAATGTCAATAGCGCATGGTTGAGAAACCCTGCCCTAGTTGGACAAGACTCAGAAATGGAATTATATTGGCTGAGAACGAGGACTCTGCTTCTGACTTCTCTTTGAGATCAACACGTATGGAAAAATAAAGGCTGGTGCTCCAAAGAAAAAAAAAATTTGCCAATAATTTGGGCAAACAACAGCCCAGGGCTCGCTGCTGGGTCCTGACTGAAACATCGCTGAGGAGAGAGGCACCAAGTTACACGGGAGAAAACACTGGCCCAGATAGCTGGAGACCAGACTTTCTGAATGCCCTCGGGTAATTCCTTCCCCTGCTCCGTGCCTCAGTTTCCCCAGATGTAAAATAGTGAGGGGGAAGTGTTGAAATCAGAGCCAATCCAAGTTTGAGAAGCCCAGATTTTGTTCCCGCCTCATTGGGACAGGGAGTGAGGACATGGGGTTTGTTTCTCTTTTCTTTCTTTCTTTTTTTTTTTTTCTGGTCACTTACGGTGTGACCTTGGAAATGTGAACTCCAACTTCTCATTTACAAAATGACCAAACTGAAGCCCAGAATGGGTAGAAACTTCCGCAGCTTCGCCATGACTGGGGCTTGTCAGAGAGGCATGGTGGGTCCGAAACACAGACCATCTCCCCCCACCGAGGGATGGCAAAAACAAAATTTCACTCAGACTGTAACTTCTTATGCCCATGCTGAGGTAGACACCACGAATCAGCTCCTGCACTATCTGAGATTTGTCCCCCAGAGCCATCCTGTCGTGTTTCCTTTTGTAACCAAGCCAGGAGCCCACAGGTGTTAACGGAGTCCGCACTCATCCGGACCCTGTAATTCCCAGGCTCCCTTGCAGCTGGAGATGGCCAAGTTCTCACCAATGAGACACTCATCCCAGAGGTGATAAAGTCTGCTTCTAGACCATGCCCTCAAAGGGAAGGGATCTTCCATCCACCTCCCCTTCCCACTTCCCACTGGCTGGAATGCCCATGGCGTGGGTCAGAGCAGGAACTGCCATTTTGAACCATCAAATGGAAGTTTCACATTGAAAATGGCAGCAAACGAGACTGAAAGAGTCTAGGTCCCTGACACCTTGGAGACCTGGAGTTTTACCTCTACTTAACGCCTGGACTGTTAAGTGAGGGGGAAATGAACCGCTATTTTATTTAAGTCACTGCTATCTTGTCCTTTGTTATAGCATTTGAACCTGTAACCCAATAAATACAGTCTTACCCATTAAACTAGATTCGGTCTCAGAACCTTTCTTAACACAGCATTCTAGCAGCTGTCCCTAAATCAATTCCTCCATGCATCATACTTAATTTCTTAGAATTTCTATTTTGGAAGCTCTATGCCTTGGGAATGTATCTTTCCCTACAAGGCCCATGGCACAGAAATGGCCTGAGTTGCAATAATTGACATTTGAACCACAAGTTCATTGTATATTTAGTGGCCTTATAATTAATGCAAGAGATTACGGGTGGGCAGATGAAGGGATGGATGAGTGGAGGTAGACTGGTGCATGAGTGGATAGCTAAATGGCTGGCTGGATAAATGGATGAGTGGATGGATGGGTGTGAGATGAGTAGATGGATGAATCAACTGAGAGATGGGTGGGCGAGTTGATAAATGGGTGGAGGGGTGAGTGGATGGAAGATGTCCAGAAGAGGGAAATGGAAAGATAAGTGGTGTGGAGAGAGGGATAGAATGAAGATAGCTAATGAAAGTATGGATGACTGATGGGTGGATGGAAGGAAGGAAGGATGATGGATGGATGAATGGATGAATGGATGGATGGATGGATGATGGATGGACAGAAGGACAGACAGGAGATGGAAGGAAGGAAGGATGGAAGGATGGAAGGAAGGAAGGTGGATAGATAATGGATGGATGGATGATGGATGGATGGATGGATGATGGATGGA
>NC_058403.1:202601034-202819149 GCF_002201575.2 Neomonachus schauinslandi
GATAATGGATGGATGGATGATGGATGGATGGATGGATGATGGATGGATGGACAAAAGGACAGACAGAAGATGGAAGGAAGGAAGGAAGGAAGGTGGATAATGGATGGATGGATGATGGATGGATAGATGGATGGACAAAAGGACAGACAGAAGATGGAAGGAAGGAAGGAAGGAAGTGGGGGGAGGAAGAAGGGAAGGAAGTGTAACAACCAAATGGAGAGAACGAAGTCCTCTTGTCTCTCTGAACTTCTGGTGTCCCGGGGGAATCTATGAGTGCCACCAGCCTCTCAGGGGCCAGTCAGTCATCGATGCCTACCTTTTGGTGTTACTAGCATGAGCCAGTAAATCACAAAAACTATCTGTAAGATGGACACTTGATTCTTAGAGGCAGTCCGCACCCCCTTGCTCTGGGCTCATGAGCAGTATTTACAGTACTCATCTACAGTCCCTGGGAGGCAGAGACAGTCGAGTCAGCATGAGACAGCAAGGGCACACCCCGATGGGACCCTCGAGGCCTCCCTACCAACAGAGGGGAGCCCCAGAGAGCAGCCAGAAACCCCTGCCAAACACTGCCCTCAGGCACGACGGGGGCCTGGCAGGACTTCTGCCGCGCTGGGGCGACTCACCCTTGTGACAGCCTGTGACGGTTGCCCGGAGGGGTCCCCCCGGGGGCTGGAGGAATCCCCCAAGGGGTATGAGCACAGGGTGGGGGCACACCCGGAACCAGCTCTGGGCCTCTTGGCACAGCTGTCCCACCAGCGCTGGATGTGAGGCGGCGAAGAAATGGAGTCGGGCCAGGAGTTCTGTATAGAGGATGCTGCTCTCTGCAACAAAGAGGACTCAGGTTAAGGGAAAGGGCACTGCTGACGGGTGGAGTCCCCGCCATCTTCTCCTGCCTCCTTCTCTCCTTTCCAAGGCCACTCACCCCCACTTCAAGGGCACCAGGTGGTTCCTAGCCTCCCGCCCAGCCCCCTAATGCACCCACCGCACCCCCACTCCCCTGAGCTCATCAGGGCTGCAATTGACATTTCGTTGTTTATTCCTTCACTACCCCAGATCTTGAGTTTCCCTGAGAACAGGGATGATTGTTCATTGGGTTCTTAGAGCCTAGAACATCGCAGACACCCAGTAAATGGTAGAGGCCGCTTTTCGGCAATGGGCTTGAACGATGCAACGCAGAGCAAGGCAAAAGGGCCCACAGCGACCACTGAACTGAAGACAGGCCCATCAGGCGAGCCACCTCAAATTATCCAGAAGCCCTAGTGGACCAGCTACTGACAACCAGGCACAGATACAAAAAAAAAAAAAAAAAAAAGGAAATTTCCTTATGTCCCCAGACCTCCTGGCCTTCCTCCTTTAAATACAGCCCCTCCCACTGCTGTGGGGCAGACAGCCTCCCCTGTGTGGTCCTGCCTGCAGCTCCCTTGGGGTGTATTCAACAAACTTCCATCTCCTTTGTTCTAGAAACTTCTATCTCCTTTGTTCTGCCTCCGGTGAATTCTTTCACTGCTGGAGCCTGAGCCACCCACTTCTACCGGATCATCATCATCACCCCACTCTCCATCTCAAGTTCCTTAATTTAGTCACATCATTTGCCCTATAAGACAAGAGTCACAGGTTCCAGGGATTAGGAAGTGAATATATCTTTGGAGGGGGGTCGTGTTTTCTGCCTACCACAACAGAGGTATCATCATTATTATGCCTAGTTCATGAAGGGGGAAATTGAGGCTCAGAGAGGTTAAGCAACTTGTACAAGGTCACACAGCCAGTAAGAGGCAGGAATCGAACCTAAAAAGTTTTATTCCAACCTCGAATGAAGACCAGGGACAGTGAAGCAGGCAGTTCATTTTCCCTGTTGTCATCTTGTCCTAACTGTGGGGTTTGGGGCAATCGTGACAATGCCCTGTGCCTTGGTTTGCTGGTGGGTGAAATGAGGCAAGGTCAGGACCAGGTGTGAGTGCCCCACTTACCATGGGTGTAAAATTTAAGGTGGCACCACCAAACTCAACCACCCAGACAAATACTATTTTTTTCTTTTTAAAAGATTTTATTTATTTGTTTGCCAGAGAGTGAGAGAGCACAAGCAGGGGAAGCAGCAGCAGAGGGAGAGGGAGAAGCAGGCTCCCCACTGAACAGAGAGCCCAACGCGGGGCTCGATCCCAGGACCCTGGGATCATGACCTGAACCGAAGGCAGCCGCTTAACCGACTGAGCCACCCAGGTGCCCCCAGATAAATACTATTTTAATGCAATATTTTAACAAATCAAAATTAATGCCCCCCAACCCATGGTGAACAAAATATCGGCTTTTAAAATAAAAATAGAGTCAGGGGCGCCTGGGTGGCTCAGTTGGTTAAGCGACTGCCTTCAGCTCAGGTCATGATCCTGGAGTCCCAGGATCGAGTCCCGCATCGGGCTCCCTGCTCGGCAGGGAGCCTGCTTCTCCCTCTGACCCTCCCCCCTCTCATGTGCTCTCTCTCTCTCATTCTCTCTGTCTCAAATAAATAAATAAAATCTTAAAAAAAAAAAATAGAGTCAGAAACAGCACCACACCAAATCATCCTGGAGCCTGAGGCAAGAAGAGAAATCCGGTGGGCTTTGAGGAGCAGGCTCAAAGTCCCGGAATGTGCTGGAACTCAAGGTTGGCCAGCTGCGCCCTCTGGTGGTGACATTCATTCCTACACCTTCTCATGCGGGGCAAGCCCCAGGTTGTCAATCAAGGATTGTTGAAAAGAACATGCTGTGATTTGGGCTTTTAAATCTTCCCTCGAACTGGGCAGTTGTTCCCAAGGCTGTTCCCTGGTAAATCACACTCCCCGTGAGGTTCACAACTGCTGGGCATGAATGCACAAGAAAGGCCAAACTGATGGTGGGCACCAGCATCTTCCTCTTGGGACATACTTTAGTTCAATCCCGTATTTTGCAGATGATGGAAGCTGAGGCTCCACGCAGAAGTGACTCATCCAACAACAACAACAAAAAAACCCCAAAGAAACAAACAACAACACAACAAAAGAAATGGCTTGTCGAAGGCCGTTCACATCAACAATATTGATGCTATCATGTGACAGTAATAAGACCCTTGGATGGCACCATGGGGACAGGCTCTGCAAGAAGTGACTTGCATATCTTTCCTCGAAGCTCTAGGTAAGAAGGTTGACCAGCATCCCCATTTTGCAGATGGAAACACTGAGGACAGCAAGGTGGGGGGTGGGGTGGGGAGCATAAGGGACTTGCAAGGTCACACCACCAGTAAGTGGCAAAGCCCAGATTTGAATCCACACGGTGGGGCTCCAAATCTGAGTTCTTGGCCAGGACTGGTCTATGTGGTAGGGCTAGCAATTTGGCAGGGAGTAAGTGATGATGCCCCTACCCTCACAGAGCTCAGAGTCCGGTGGGGCCCTCAGGTGATACAAAAGACAACTGGTAGAAATAATAAGAGCTAAGACAGATGGAAAAAGGGTGCAGTGCTGGAGAATGCAGGGACTAGGGAGCCAGGGGGTTGTCCAGGTTCAGTGGCGGGTGGGCTTCTCCTAGGAGGAGCATTTGTTTAAGCTCCAAGGGAGCCCCAGAAGGGATATAGGGACTTAAACACCTCTATAAAACTCCTTATAAAACCCTCAAACAAAAACCAGATGGGAACTGTGTAACAAAAACCACCCTGGGGGCGCCTGGGTGGCTCAGTTGGTTAAGCAGCTGCCTTTGGCTCAGGTCATGATCTCTGGGTCCTGGGATGGAGCCCCATGTCTTGCTCCTTGCTCAGTGGGGAGTCCGCTTCTCCTTCTCCCTCTGTCCCCCCCCCCACTTGTGCACGCTCTCTCTCTCCCTCTCTCTCACAAATAAATAAATAAAATCTTTTAAAAAAGATACCCTGGCCACCTCATACTCATTAGGATGACTATTATTTTTTTTTTTAAAAATCAGAAAATGGGGGCAACTGGGTGGCTCAGTCAGTCAAGTGTCTGACTCTTGGTTTCAACTCAGGCTGTGATCTTGGGGTCTTGAGATCAAGCTCTGCATGGGGCTCCATGTTCAGCATGGAGTCTGCATGAGATTCTCTCCCTCTGCTCCTCCCCCTGCTCTCTCTCTCTCAAATAAATAAATTTTTTAAAATCTAAAAAAAAAAAATCAGAAAATTAAAAGTATTGGTGAGGATGTAGAGAAATTGGAATCCTTGTGCTCTGCTGGTGGGAATGTGAAATGGTGCAGCCACCGTGGAAAATGGTATGGTGGGGGGCGCCTGGGTGGCTCAGTCGTTAAGTGTCTGCCTTCAGCTCAGGTCATGGTCCCAAGGGTCCTGGGATCGAGCCCCGCGTCGGGCTCCCTGCTCGGCGGGAAGCCTGCTTCTCCCTCTCCCACTCCCCCTGCTTGTGTTCCCTCTCTCACTGTGTCTCTCTCTGTCAAATAAATAAAATCTTGGGGCGCCTGGGTGGTTCAGTCGTTAAGCGTCTGCCTTCAACCTAGGTCATGATCCCAGGGTCCTGGGATCGAGCCCCACGTCGGGCTCCCTGCTCAGCGGGAAGCCTGCTTCTCCCTCTCCCACTCCCCCTGCTTGTGTTCCCTCTCTTGCTGTCTCTCTGTCTCTGTCAAATAAATAAATAAAATCTTTTAAAAAAAGAAAATGGTATGGTGATTCCTCAAAAAAAATAAACATAGAATTACCATTTGACCCAGCAATTGCATTTCTGGGTGTGTACTCCAGGTCTTGGTGTAAGGTCTTGAAAAGATATTTGTATACCTGTGTTCACAGCGGCATGATTCACAATGGGCCAAGGGGAGAAACAGCCCAAGAGTCCATCAAGGGATGAGTGGATACACAAAATGTGGTCCATCCATACAATGCAATGTTATTCAACCTTACAAATGAAGGAAATACAACATGGATGAACCTTGAGGACATCATGGTGAGTGAAAGAAGCCAGTCATAGAGGGCAAATACTGCATGGTTCCCCTGATATGAGGTCCCTACAGTGGTCAGATTCATAGAGACAGAAAGTAGGATGGCGGGCGCCAGAGGCTAGAGGTGGGGGTGGGGAGTTGGTGTTTCATGGGGACAGTCTCAGTTTGGGAAGATGGAAGAGCTCTGGGGATGGATGGTGATGATATTTGCACAACATTGTGCATGTGCTTAACACCACTGGGCTGTACACTTAAAAATGGTTACTTTGGTAAATTTTATGTTCTGTGTATTTTGCCACAATTTAAAAATGAAGATGAAAACAGACCAACAAAACACCATCCTGGGCAGAGCATCAGAGATTCTTCGAGCTCTAGGGCAGAGGGTGGACCAAACCCAGCCCAACGGTTTACCCCAGGAGCTAAGGATGTTTTTTACAGATCAATATTTGCAATGGACAGGATGGCAGGAAACACCGACTTTGAACCCCAATTAAGCAAAATGTTTTCCCCCAGAGCAAAAACTGCCCCCTTCTTTCTCTTGAGTAGACTTTTTTTTTGTTTAAGATTTTATTTATTTATTTGACAGGGACAGAGAGACAGCGAGAGAGGGAACACAAGCAGGGGGAGTGGGAGAGGGAGAAGCAGGCTTCCCGCTGAGCTGGGAGCCCAATGTGGGGCTCGATCCCAGGATGCTGGGATTGTGACCTTAGCTGAAGGCAGATGTTTAACCAACTGAGCCACCCAGGCGCCCCTTGAGTAGACTTGTGTTACAAAAAATCATGTTCAATTATTATGATTGTATTTTGAATATTATCAATAAAAAAAGTCATGGGAACGTGTTTTCTGCCTTGTTATATTAAGTACTGACATAATTTCCTCGATTTTTGCCTGAGATTTTTCCTATCTGGCCCTTTCTAGAAAAAGGTGCCGGGCCAGGGAAGGGGGCGGACACTGCTTTGGTAGTGTTTAATCCAAAGCTCTTCCAGGTTCAATTCAAGATTCTAGAAACCCCACAGGTGTAGACAGGAAAGGTGTGTGGGTTAATGAAAATCCAGCTGGGGGCTCAGTGAGAAGAATGGGCTTCTAGAAGTCAGTGCAGAGTGAAGGCCCCGGCCCGCCCCCCCTTCCCGGCCAGGCCGACTCACCCATGCCTCGGAGCTCCACAGCCGGGCGGCACAGCTGGAGGGCGTCCCGGACCAGGCCGACCTCGGGACAGTCCAGGTGAGGGCCATACAGGTCAAAGTCATCCAACAGGCCCTCGATGCCCCCAGAGACACCCCGGCAGGAAATCCAGTTCATGCTGCCTGTGGGGGGCAGGGGGCATTGTGGGGGCACACACACCTATCCATTTCTCTGGGGGTTCTCAGCATCGGCACTGCGGATGTTGGGGCCGTGCACTGTAGGATGCTGATCAGCACCCCCGGCCTCCACCCACCAGATGCCTGTAGCACCTCCCCAGTAGTGATTATCAAAAACATGAACATTGCCCCAAGAGTCCCCCGGGTGCAGGATCACCCTGGGTTGAGAATCACAGGGAGGAGCAGATGGATAGATAGATAGACAAATAGAAAGATGGAGGGATAGATGGATGGGTACATAGATGATGACAGACGGATAGGTATAAAGATGAAAGATGATAGATATGATAGACAGACAGACAGACAGACAGGGTCTCATTCGAAGATCACATTTCTCACCTCTGCACTATCAACTAGCACTAGATGCCGGTAGCACCCCTCCCCCAGCTGTGACAACCAAAATGTCCCCAGACATTGCCAAGTGTCCCCTGCTGGTGCACAGAATGACCCCTGGTGAGAACCACTGTTTTAGGAGGAGCCAAGCATTCTGACTTTTGCCCTTTACTCTTCCCAGGCTCCGGGAGGCGGGAGCACAGCAGAGGGCTGGGACCCGCTCACTGTCCCCTGCAATGGGTGCAACCCTTACCCAGAACCTCCTGTTTCAGCTCTTCGATGCGTCCTGAGTGGACCAGGTGATGGGGCAACTCCTTTAGCTTCCGCAGATTTGCCACCGTGTCTGAGAACCACAGGGGCTGAGGGGCCACCTGCAGGGGAGGAGGGGGCTGGAAGCCAGGCCACGATGACACAGCTCACTCATTCACTCCACACACATGGGCCAAGCCACCACGCGCGTGTGACACTGGAGGGGACTGGGACGCAATTCCAGACGGAGGTGCCCCATGCCCACCCCAGGCAGGGCCGGGGCAGAGGGAGGAACTTGGGGCTCAGGGAATCCAAGGGGCATAGGAGCTGGGTCTCGGAGTTTAAGTAGGAGTCTGTCTGGGGAACCCTATAGGAAAACAATGGTATTCCCAGGCAAGGGAGTGGCATGTGCAAAGGCCCAGGGGTGGGAGATGCCAGGAGTTTAGGGCGGTTCTGTATGCGCCTGAATGTTGTGATTCTTCTGCCCCCCACCCCAGAATGTTGGGGATGGAGGGCATATTCCTCATCTGCTGCTCCCCGATCCCCCCATTATGCTCAGAGGCTGAGGGGACATCCTGCTTTCTGTGGGAAGGGAAGGGAAGAAGGTGAGGAGAGCATTCTGGATGGAAAAGAAAGAGCAAGGTGGTCCTGGCCAGGGAGCCTTGGCTTTGCCTGCACAGCAGGGTGGAGCCTGCAGGTAGTGAGCAGGGGGTCCCAGACAGTTCACCTTGCGGTCCAGGTTCAGGGGTTTCCCCACCAGCGGCAGAGTGATGAGTTTCTTGGTGCCCTGGCTCCAGGCCCCTGAGAAGAAGTCAGCCAAGACTCCGTGCCTCTTGGCTCTCTCGGGCCCAGACAGGTAGCGCTCTTGGACCACCTCGGCCAGCTGCCTGCAGAGAGGGGACACGGGCTCATGGGCCTGGGGGGTGGGGTGAGCTCAGAGGGGGCCCCCAGCCTTCCAGGAACCTGTTCCCAAATGCAGGTCCCTCCTAAGCCACCTGCCCGATGCTCGCTGGCTCTGCTGACCACCTGTCCTACTTGTTACCTAACATTCATCTATAAATTGGCCCATCTTTCTTTTTTCCCCTTAAATATATTTACTTTATTTTTTTTTTTTAAGATTTTATTTATTTGGGCGCCTGGGTGGCTTAGTTGGTTAAGCGACTGCCTTCGGCTCGGGTCATGATCCTGGAGTCCCGGGATCGAGTCCCGCATCGGGCTCCCTGCTCGGCAGGGAGTCTGCTTCTCCTTCTGACCCTCCCCCCTCTCATGTGCTTGCTCTCTCTCATTCTCTCTCTCTCAAATAAATAAATAAAATCTTTAAAAAAAAAGATTTTATTTATTTGACAGAGAGAGACACAGCGAGAGAGGGAACACAAGCAGGGGGAGTGGGAGAGGGAGAAGCAGGCTTCCCGCTGAGCAGGGAGCCCGATGAGGGGGCTTGATCCCAGGACCCCGGGATCATGACCTGAGCCGAAGGCAGACGCTTAACAACTAAGCCACCCAGGCACCCCTAAATATATTTACTTTAAAAAGGAACATTTGGGTTCCTCAACTTAAACTTAAAATAAGGTACTGTAGGACCCAGCTACTCCACTCCTGGGTATAGACCCAAAAGAATTAAAAAAGAAAAAAAAAAAACAGGTGTTCGAATGAAAACTTGTGCTCACGTGTTCACGCAGCACCGACCACAAGCCCGAGGAATGACCCAAGTGTCCATCAATGGACAAACAGATAAATAAAATGTGGTCCATCCATGCAACAGGATATTACTCAGCCACAAAAAGGAGCAAAGCCCTGATTCACGCTACAACACGGATGAACCTTGGAAGCTCTATGCCAAGGAAAGCAGCTGGATACTAAAGGCCACATGTTGTGTGGTTCCATGTATATGAAACGTGCAGAAGAGGCAAATCCACAGAGACAGAGAGCAAATTTGTGGGTGCCAGACAGGGGCTGGGGGCAGAGAGGTGGGGGGATGGGGAGTAACTGCTGATGGGGACCAGGTGTCCTTTTGAGGGGATGGAATTGTTCTGGAACGTTTTAGAGGTGATGGTTACACCACATTGTGGATGCACTTAACATTACTGAATTGTACACTTTAAATGGATGAATTTTATGTTATGTGAATGTATCCTCAGTTTAAAAACCGAGTTAGTTATGTGTTAGTTAGTTAATTAGTGGTGTGGAAACCCCTGAATGCCGTGCTAAATGCCCTTGTTTCGCTGGGAATGGGGATAAAAGAAGGATCTGGAACAAGGAGGAGCCCGACGAGTGAGCCCTCGCTCCCGGAAACCCAGACAGCATGTCCACCATGCCGGACCCACCTGTGGGCGATGGCCAGCAGTGTGAAGCCGTCCACGGGCCGCCGGGCCAAGCAGTGGCCCAGATCCCGGCGGAGCCTCACCCACAGCAGGGGTGGGAAACGCAACAGCTCCTTGCTGGGCGGGGTCCAGTCCCAGTACACAGCCTGCAGGACCTCGTCATCCAGGGACAGGACGTCCTTCAGCTCTGCCTCTGAGAGCCCATGCCTGCAGGGAGAAGGGACGGGCACTGGGACACGCTGTGTCTCCTGCAGTCGGAGGGCGCAGACACCCAGGGACAGGGAGACATGGCCAGCAGCACAGCATCCTGCCCGCCACCAAGGGGTCCACCCTGAGGGTCGGCATTCGGACCGTGCCCAGCAGGTATGGATGCCCGGTTACGGCTGTGCCCATCGAGGAAGACCTTCCTGCTCTTTCCTTCTGCACACACACCCGCAGAGCCGTGAACTAGCCTCTCCCCAGTCTCGCATGAGTCGGGCAGCATAGGGAGGGAGACAAGAGGTCATTTAGAAAAATAATGCAGAAACCAACTGTGCCCACCCTGGCCTCACCCGTGTTTCCAGCCCCAGAAAAGTATCCACCCTCCTTACCAAGGCCAACTGGACCTGGCTGCCTTCCACCCCTAGGGAAGCGGCCCTAAAGGGCATGAGTGATGACGTTTCGGTGCTGGATCACAAGGGACTTCCTGATACCTGAGAGGATCAAACTGGGAAAACTGGATTTGCCTGCACATTTCATCCGGGAAGGACAGCAATCAGAGCACCCTTCAGAGCAAGGGAAAGAGGGATGCTGGCTTCTGTGGGCAACCTGCGTGTGTGTGTTTAACTCTCTGATGTGGATCGAAATCTTCATTTTGATCAGAACACCTGCCACATATATAGAGCACCTGCTCACTTAGTGTTTTCTAGTGTATAACAGGGTGGGTGTCCCCTGGGGTCTCTTCTGCGAGATCAATCATCTTGGACAATCCCAGCTATAATATCACAGTTTTCTCCAAAACAGAATTCCTGGGAGTTACACCTCGGGGGTCCACTTACCAGCACCCCTGTGTGGTCCTGTGCCTCCTCAGAAACCCTCTCCTTCAGGATAGGAGCTTCTTTCCCACTCTTTCATGTACCCTCAGTACAAATCAAGCTTGGGTCCCCTCCTTTCTGGCTCAGGTTCGATGGCTCATCCCACCTGAGCCGGATGGAACAGCCCAGCAGGCTTGCAGGATGGCTATCAAGGAAGCTGCAGTCCCATAATTCCCTGGCAGCGTGGCTCTGTACAGGGCCCCCTGGGGAGGGGCCAGGCCAGTCCATTCTTTCTCAGAGAAGCAGATGCTGGGTCCTAGGAGGTCAATGGCTCATCAACAAACCATCGGCAGATTTGTTTAGCCATTATTCATGGAGGGGCGTCTCCATGCAAGGCACCATGCTGACCCCTGAGGGACAGAGAGCTAGACACCCATGAAGCTTATCTTCTCATCCCCAGAGCCAGGTAGGAAATAGCAGGAACAGAGCACAAAGAAATTGGGTAACACCAATGGCTAGGAAGAAGATACACCGCGTCACACGAAAAAGAGCCACGTGGTGGGGGGGGAGGCAGGAGAGAGACTGTTCTTGGAGGAGGTGGGTCCCTCTAGGAAGGTGCCACCGCAGCTGGGACTGGGTGGGAGGGAAGGGGCCAGCATGAGATCTGGGGCCAGGGTGCTCCAGGCACGGGGTGGAAGGCAGCCAGGTGATGGGAAGTCACTGGAAGGGTTAATCAGGGCAGGGACTGAATCAGATTTATGATTTTAAAATCTCACTCTGGACAGGTGTTCAAACCACAACTTGCACATGCATGTTCTGAGCAGCATAATTCACAAGCCAGAAGGTGGAAACAGTCCAAATGTCCATGAATGGATAAACAAAATGTCGTTGCTATGGACTGAGTATGTGTCTCCCCCAAATCCACAGGTTGAAGTCCTAATCCGCAAGGTGATGATATTAGGAGGTGGGGCCTTTGGGAGGTGGTTAGGTCATGAAAGTGGAACCCCATGAGTGGGCTTAGTACCCCAGAGAGCTCCCTTATCCCTTCTGTCACGTGAGGACACAGCAAAAAGATGCCCATTTATGAACCAGGGAGGGAGCTCTCACCAGACACTGTATCTGCCGGCACCTTGACCTTGGGCTCCCCAGGCTTCCAGAACTGTGAGAGATAAATTGTTATAAGCCACCCACTCTATGGTGTTTTTGTTACAGCAGCTCAAATGGACTAAGACAGGGGTATATCCATACAATGGAATATTCTTTGGCCATAGAAAGAAACAAAGTACGGACACACACATTGCAACACAGATGAGCCTGCAAAACAGTCCGCTCAGTGAAAGAAATCCGTCACAAAAGACCGCACAGGGTATGATTCCATTTACTTGAAACGTTTAGAGCAGGATCCAGAAAGCCACGAGGTAGATTAATGGTTGCCAGGTGCTGGATAGAGAAGTGAGGGAAGGCACAAGGCGTGTTCCTCCTGGCATTACTCAGCCTCGCACCACTGACATTTGGGCTCGGATCACTCTTCACGGTGGGGACTGTTCTGTGCTTTTAGCAGCATCCCTGGTCTCCGCTCACTAGATTCCAGCAGCATCACCCCCAAGCTGTGACAACCAAAAATGTCCCTGGATGTGGCCTAAGGGTCCCCTGGGGACGGAATCTCCTCCGGCAAGAACCACTGGCCTAGAAGGACTCAGATCTGCTCTGAGAGCTGGGCTCTCCACCATCACAGCACGCTGACTGCGTGGGGAAGCATGATGTGTTTTCAAGGAACAAGAGGTACCGAAATCACCTCTGTAGGCTCCTTCCCTAAACCACCTGCCCCTGCCAGTCCCTGGGGCGGCTGATCCGACACCCCCGTGAGACCCTCGGCTTTACTAATTGGACAAGACGTGGGACTGAGCAGGTCGATTATTTTTGTCTCCCCAGATTTTGGAATCGGGACTCAAGAAGGGGCCAGTAGGCGGTGCCAGGTCTCTGAAATGGGGGCTCATGATGCCAGTGGAAGCTCGAGGCAAGTGGAACAAAGGAAGAGTCCAGAACAGAAGCCAATGGGCAGAGAGGACCCAGAGGGCCAGGGGATGAGAAACTGTTCTGATTCTCATGGCTTTCTGGTTCCCATGACAACACCACCTCCTCCATGCGGACTGCATCAGGCTGGCCTGACGGCCCACCCCTTCACCCTGGAACATTCCCCAGTCTGTCTTTGCACTCTTATAGAACCCAGGCCCAGCCTCCACTCTGGGGGCACCAGTCACAAAATCTGGGGTACGGCATGAGATCTGGGGTACGCCCCCCCTAGAGCCAGCAATTGGGTGGGTGGTCCTGGACCGCTTGAGCTCTTCCCATGGCCTTGGCACAAAGCCCTGACTTCCTACACACTAGCACGAGCGGATTCTGTGGCTGGCAAACAAACAAACAAACAAACAAAAAGCCACCCTCACTGGTCAGATCACTGCCATCTTGACTGACATGGTGCAAAGGAAAAGGAAGGAAGGAAAACCTGCCTGTGAAACTGGAAAGAGGCAAAACCAGCTAGTCCAGCATTTTTTATATATATATATGTTTTTTAAAGATTTTATTTATTTATTTATTTATTTATTTATTTATTTATTTATTTGAGAGTGAGCGGGAGAGAAACACCATGAGAGGGGAGAGGGTCAGAGGGAGAAGCAGGCTCCCCGCTGAGCCGGGAGCCCGATGTGGGGACTCGATCCCAGGACCCTGGGATCATGACCTGAGCTGAAGGCAGTTGCTTAACCAACTGAGCCACCCGGGCGCCCGTAGTCCAGCATTTCTGATGGTGGGCTTGAGTGTTGGCTTTGTTGCCGTGTGTCTGCTAATTGGCCTCCGCCCCACCCTCCTGGGGGTCCAGAGTCCGGCTGCTGGGTGCGTGATGGACCCACTCCTCTCTCCTGCTCCTTATTTCTGACTCCCCTCCTTCCCTACCCGGCATCTCTGAGAGTGGCTCCTGACCATCCTGACATCGCAGTGTGCAGCCCTGAGACTTTCTCTGGGCTGAGCAGCTAGATGTAAGCATTCAGTCCTAAAGCTCTAGAAACACATTGAAATTGGATTTTTCTATGTGCTTTTTTTGCTGATTCCCACGCGACAAGCTTGGGATGAAGTGTAGATGCACGCTGGTGGTCAATCCTTCAGGGTAATTGGCTTTAAAAAGGTTTTTCTGAGATCTCCCCATAATATTACCTATTAAATACAGAGGGGAGCTTGCAGATTTACAACAAGGAAAAAAAATCCGTGCCTGAGAAGGGCTGAGCATCACTCAGGTTCACCCTGAATGTGATCAGGAGGAAACATCAGACCAACCCAGATGGAGGGACATTCTACAAACTGCCCCCAGCCCAGGTGTGGTCCCCTGGACCAGCAGCATCAGCATCGGCCAGAGAGAAACATGGGATTCCTGGCCCCAGCCCAGACCTGCTGAATCAGATTCTTTATGCAAAAACAAGCCCCGAGATACGAATCCCCGTCAAGGGTTGAGAAGCACTGATCAATAAAATAACTGGCCCGGACTCTTCAAAAGGACAAAACCAGATGGTGGAATGTTCCAAATTAAAGGAGACCAAAGCAACTTGACAATTAAATTAGACATGCCATCCCGGTTTGGATCGTGGATTGGGTGTGGGCGGAGAGGAGGGGGGCCGCTACAAAGGACGTTTTTGAGACAATTGGCAAGTGTTCACTGTAAACTGTGCATTAAATAATATTATTGCCTCTGTGATGTATTTCCTGACTTTTGTAATTGTCCTGTGGCGATGTGGGGTTCTGATTGTCCTTGTTTGTAGGAAATATGTGACGTATTTAAGGGTAAAGGGGAATAATGCCTGTAATGAATTTGCAAAAGAAAGAAAGAAAACTAGAGGGGGTTAGGGAGGGAGGGAGAGAGAAAGCTAATGCGGCAAATCAGGGATTCTGGGGGAAGGGTATATGGCCGCAGTTCTCAGCTGGGGCTTACTCTGCCTGCAGGGGACTCTTGGCAATATTCTGAGACAGTTTTTGGTTGTCACAGCTCAGGGGTACTATGAGCATCCAGGGTCGAGGCCAGGAATGCTGCTCAACATCCTACAGTGCATAGGACAGCCCCCACATGCTGATGATGCGGCCCCCAATATCAGTAGAGCCAAGGCTGAGAACCCCTGATGTGTGGGCCAGTCTTTGCTCTAGTTTTGTACTATGGGAATTCTTCCACTAGTCTATAATTTCAAAATATTTCTTTTTTTTTTTTTTTTAAGATTTTATTTATTTATCTGAGACAGGGAGGGCACAAGCAAGGGCAGGGATGGAGGGAGAGGGAGAAGCAGGCTCCCCGCTGAGCAAGGAGCCTGATGCAGGACTCGATCCCAGGACCCCGGGATCATGGCCTGACCCAAAGACAGACACTTAACCGACTGAGCCGCCCAGGTGCCCCTCAAAGTATTTTAAGTGAAAATTGTACAAAGGAAATACCACAGGCAGGCCCATAGAGACAGGAAGCAGGTTGGGGGCCGCCAGGGGCTGGGGGTGGGGAGTGGCTGCTAATGGGGATGGGGTTTCCCTTTGGGGTGATGGGAATGTTCTGGAGATGGACAGTGGTCGCACAACACTGTGAATGTCCTCAATGTCACTGAACCATACACTTTAAGAGAGCGAACTTTATGATCCATGAATTGTGTTGGGTTGAATAGCGTCCCCCAAAGGTCATGCCCACCTGGAGCCCGTGAAGGTGACCTTATTTGAAAACATTCTTGAGAGGAGCAATCAGCATACCATGAGGTCTTACTAGATCAGAGTGGGCCCTGAAGAGGGAAATGGGGACACGAAGGCCCACAGGGAGGAGGCCGCGAGATGGGCAGAGGCCGCGGTGGGAGGGATGGGTCTACAGGCCAAGGGTTGCTGGCAACACCAGAAACGAAGAGAAAAGCCTAGAACCAGCTCCCCTGGCGCCTTCAGAGGGACTGTGAGAGAAGACGTTTCTGTTCTGAGCCCTGAGGGGCGAGTGCGTGCATTCTGTCTCAGTTAGAAAGAGGGTGAAGACAACAGAGACTTACCGGGAAGACACGATGTAGCCCAGCACGTGGGCCACCAGGAGCTGCCCGTGTGTCTGCTCCAGGCGGGCACATAGTTGGTGCATTGCTTCCTTAGCAGTGGAGGCCAGAGGGGCAGGTATGGTGAAGGATGCCCATTTCCGGGCCTCCTCGAAGGCCAGCCTCAGCCGTCCTGGGTGCCCACACTCCGGGAGGCTGGCCCAGAGCAGTTCCCTCTGCTCTGGGCTCAGCGTCCTCCTCGAGGCTGCCAGCAGAAGCCGGATCATCTCTTGCCCTTGGTTTCCGGAGAGGGGTTTCACCTCCCAGTAGGCCTCTGGGTCTGTCAGCGTCTGTCGCATGGTGTCTAGAAGCCCCCGCCGCCCTGAGCAGGCTGAGAGGATGAGGTGGACCCTCGGTGGGCATTTGGGAGGCAGCCAGGGGACCCTCCGGGCGCGGCAGATGGAATCCACATCATCCATGGAGTCCAACAGGATCACCAGGGACTCGAAGTTTCGGCAGGAGACAGTGTGGAGGAGGGTGTGGAAAAACTGGACCACCCTGGCATGGGCCTCCAGGACCTGGGCCGGGGGCAGGGGCAGCCCGTAGGCCAGGCACAGCTGGAAGCAGATGCTCCGGAGCAGGCCCCGGGCATTGGAGCTCATCTGTGACATCCCCAGAAGCCGCAGGACGGTCACCGTCTTGCGGCCAAGTAGTCTCGGCATTTGCTCTGCCAGCTTGCACATCAGAGCTGTCTTTCCGATGCCTGGGGGTCCAAAAAGCACCATGGGTGAGTGTGGACGGCCGTCATTCTGCCAGAGCTGCTGCGCCAGCTGGGCCAGGAGCTCCTGGCGCCCGCAAAAGGTCCGGGTGGCCTCGGCACTCAGCCCCAGGTGGTGGCGGATCTCCTGGTAGAGCCATGCCAGCTCCCGCCGGCCCGCCTCCAGCTCCCGGAGGTGCTCAAGGACCTGGTCGTTAGCCCTGGCCACAAACTGCTCCCCCAGCTCCTTCAGGTACTGAGCATGAGCCTTGTTTTTGGGGTTCACCAGGTCTCGGCTCCATGGCAGGTGGTGGGCCTGGAGGACTCCGGGTTGCATGTCGGCAATGCGTCCCTTGAGGCCGCTGAGAAGGTTCTGGGCATCCGTGTCCAGGCAGCCATCTGTGAGCTGGTCTACCATCTTGAGGGTGCAGTCTTCCAGGATGTGTTTGTGGAGGTCTTGGATCTCTCTCAAGAAGACGGTTGCCCCCTGGTCTCCGTCTGTCAAGCTCAGCAGGCCCCGGTCTATCTCCCATTCAATGACTGAAAAAGTGAGGGAGATGGGAAGAGAGTGTGGTCATCATTGTGTGATCAGCTGGCCTGAGTGGAGACACTTGAGAGACATATTTGGGGAGGTAGGGACATTAGTTCTCCCACTTAATGTGTGCTGGAGTCACCTGGCATGACCATAGACAATATGCAAACTAATGCACTCAAGTGGGTTCCAATAAAACTTTATTTACAAAAACAAGCAGTGGGCCGCATTTGGCCAGAGGACTATAGTTTGCCAGAGTCTCCTGGGGGCTCAAAAACCCCATATGTCTGGGCTCTGCCTCTAGGAGTTCTGATTCAGCAGGTCTGGGTGGGGCCCATGGGTCTGCATTTCCAAAAAGGTCCCAGGTGATGCTGAGGCTGCTGGTCCAGGGGCTGGGCCAAGAATAGCGCTGATTTAGTCATTATAAATCAAAGAAACCTTGGTGTAGGCAGCACAGAGATTCTATGTGAGAAGCAGCCCCGTTATAAAACACTACGGAAGTTGCTGGGGCTGGGGGAGAGGGATGGGGAGTGACCCTTAATGAATATGGAATTTCTTTGGGGGTGATGGAAATGTTCTGGAACTAGACAGAGGTGGTAATTGCACAACATTGTGAATGCACTAAATGTCACTGAATCATTTACTTTAAAATGGTTAATTTCATGCCATGTGAATTTCACTTCAATTTAAAAAATATCCAATGTCAGTTTTGGGTGCCTCCCTCATCACACATTCATTCAACAAACATTTATTGAGCTCCCACTTGTGGCAGCCTCAGCTCTCCAGACAACTAGCAGTGAGGCTGAGAGCAAAGGTTGGCATGCTTTTCTGTAAAGGCTCAGATAGTAAATATTTTAGGCTCACAGGTCAAATGGTCTCCATTACAACTATTCAACTCTGCTGTTGTAGTGTGAAAACAGCCATAGCCAACATGCGAACTAATATGTTGAGTGTGTTCCAATAAAACTTTATTTATGAAAACAAGTGTTGGGCCGAATTCTGCCTTTGGGCCCTGGTTGGCTGACTCCTGTCCCAGAGCATGCAGCAGCTGCCCTGAGGACCCGAATTTTCCAGAGCCAAGAGCAGACACAGATTTCTCCTCGGAGGCCATTGTTTTGAAATAGCAGTCAGACCTGAGGAGTTATTTTTTAAGCCACCCTGGGCCCAGCAGAGGCTCCCAGGTCTCTGGAGCTGAGTGAGTCAGGCTCCCTTGGAGACAGGACTCAGTCTTAGAGCCAGAGATAAGAGCCACTCAAAAGCCCTCCTTGGAGTGACACCACAGCCCCCTCAGGCCCTCGAATGGAAGTCAGGGATAAAGGCAACTGACAGTCCTGACATGGGATCCTTCTGGGACACGTCTCAGCATGAATCAATGCAAGACCATCTGCTCTGCTCCTGCAGGCTGCGCGACCTTGGTCAAATCACTGCGTCTCTCTGAGTCCGTTTCCTGTCCCATAATGTGGGTGTACTAGTTTAATCTCTCTCTTTTTTTTTTTTTAAGATCTTATTTATTTATTTGTCAGAGAGAGAGAGAGAGAGAGCACAAGCAGGGGAGCGGCAGAAGGAGAAGGAGAAGCAGACTCCCTGCTGAGCAGGGAGCTCGATGTGGGACGCAATCCCAGGACCCTGGGATCATGACCTGAGCCGAAGGCAGACGCTTAACCAACTGAGCCACCCAGGCGCCCTAGGGCTAGTTTAACCTTGCCTAGGCTCCTGGCAGCATCTTCTGTGAAACAATGCTTGTGAAAAGCTGAGCTCCTTATGCCGAAGGGACAAAGCCAATCTCCAAAGGTTGTAGACTGTGTGATCCCATTCTATAACATTATTGAGATAACAAATTATAGAGATGGAGACGGATCACTGGTTGCCAAGGGCTGGGGACTGAGGGCAGGGCCGAATGTGACTCTAAGAGGGTAGTGGGGGGGGAACTTTGCAGTGAGGAAACAGTCCCGCATATGGACTATGGCAGTTATTCGAAGCTACACAGGTGTGAAATTTTCTTAGCGTGAAATACACATGTGCACGTGCACACACGCAAATGCACGTTTGTAAAAGTGATGTTTTGTCAGGGGCGCCTGGGTGGCTCAGTGGGTTAAGCGTCTGCCTTCAGCTCCCAGGGGTCCTGGGATCGAGCCCCACGTTGGGCTCCCTGCTCCTTTGAGAACCTGCTTCTCCCTCTGCCTCTCTTTCTCTCTCTGTCTCTCATGAATAAATCAATGAAATCTTAAAAAAAAAAAGTGATGCTTTGTCTGGTTGTCACAATGTCCACTTTTGGTTGTACTACTCTAGTTTTGCAAGATGCTACCTGTGGGGGAAACTGGGTGAAGGATACATGGAATTACTTCCTACTTTTTTTTTTTTTTTTGCTTTTTTGGGGGAATCTCTATTTCCAAATACAAAGGCTGAAAAGAAGAAAACTGAGAGCAAGGGGCCTGGAAATATGCTCTGAAGACACTGTTGACAGCAGCATATGCCTTTGTGCTTTCTGCTACTTTCAAGGAGTTTCTCTTTGTTCTTTCAAGTGGGAATTCTTTTTTTTTAATCTGTCTATTTGTTTGAGAGAAAGAGAGTGTGCTGGGGGAGGGGCAGAGGGAGAGAGAGAATCTCAAGCGGACTCCATGCTGAGCACAGAGCCGACACAGGGCTTGATCTCATGACCCTGGGATTATGATCTGAGCCGAAATCATGAGTCGGATGCTTAACCGACTGTGGCACCCAAGCGCCCCTCAGGTGGGAATTCTTCATGGGCTACGCTTGATCGAATGAGATCATGGCTGGGACGAGATCATGGGACAAGATCCTCACAAGGATTCTGTGATGTACTATCTCAGACTAGTTCCATTTTACAGATTAGGAAACTGAGGCTCGGAACCTGCCAGAGGTCAGTACAGCTGGGAAAGGGCAAGGCTGAACTGCAAGTCCAGGCCCACCCCAAAGCACAGACCCCAGACGCTGATTACAGTCCCAATGGCAGATATCTCTATGAAAGCAGTTAGCACATTTGGCTTCATGTCACAGAGCAAAGAATAACAACACAGTAAGTGCTCAATAAATGGTGGCCATTAATGTTATTATTCACATAAACACTGTATTCAAGATCAATATGTCATTCATGTCTTAACCAAAGTATTGGGTTAGCATCACCTGTGATATCAGGTGGGTGTCAGGTACCCCTGGTATGATGGGATAGGGAAGGAACTTCACCTCTGTGGTCTTCTTCCCAGAAACCTATGACCCCCGTCCAACCATGAGAAAACACTAGACAAGCCCAGATTGAGGGACATTCTGCAAAAGACATGGCCAGCCCTCCTCAAAAATGGTCAAAGTCATGAAAAACAGGGAAAGGCTGAGACACTGTCACAGTCCAAGGGAACCTGAGACGTGACAACTAAACGCAGCATGAGAACCTGGATGGGATCCTGGGACAGAAAAACATTAACGGGAAAACCAAGGAATTCTAACTAGACTCTGGAGTCTAGTTAATCGTCATGTACTGATGTTAATTTCTTACTTCTGGCAAATGTACTGTGGTCACATAAGACGTTAACGTCTCTGTGTGAAGAACATACAGAGACTCTGTACTTCCTGCAAATCTAAAATTATCCCCAAATAAAAAGTTGAGTTTTAAAAATTGACATGTCGGGCGCCTGGGTGGCTCAGTTGGTTAAGCGACTGCCTTCGGCTCAGGTCATGATCCCGGAGTCCCGGGATCGAGTCCCGCATCGGGCTCCCTGCTCGGCAGGGAGTCTGCTTCTCCCTCTGACCCTCCCCCCTCTCATGTGCTCTCTCTCATTCTCTCTCTCTCTCAAATAAATAAAATCTTTAAAAAAAAATTGACGTGTCATTACTAGAATTAATATATATGATAAATAATAATCAATACATTTTAGTACAATTAAAATACTACTGACATAAATTACATTCAATATCTTTAAACAAGTCAATGTGTTTAATATGTTCATAATATAAATCCATGTATTTAATATGTGGACAAAATGAGTTCATGTTTTTAATATTTTTGGTAAGAGAAATTCATATACTATAGTTTTGGTGATATAAATGGACATATCTGACATACTACTGAACACGTGAATGGTAATAATCTGTTTCTTGCTGGCAGCAAGCAGTGGGGAAATGGCTTCGCGACACTGCCATTTTTTAAAAAAAAAAATTTATTGATTTATTGATTTTAGAGAGAGAGGGAGCACGAACAGGGGGTAGGGGCAGAAGGAGAGGGGGAGAGGGAATCCCAAGCAGGCTGCACGCTCAGCACGAGTCTGACTTGGGGCTTGATCTCAAGACTGTGAAATCATGACCTCAGCCGAAACCAAGAGTCAGACACTTAGCCGACTGAGCCATCCAGGCATCCCGGCAACACTCTGTTTTTAGAAAAATCTTTCTGGTAGCCAGTGCGGAGGATGGAAGAGCCAGAGGTTAAGGCTAGAGGTGGGAGGTAAGGGGCCAGCTGAGAGCTGGGTGATGGACTCTGGTCAAATCCCTATTCCCCACCTTAGGTGTAGGAGACCCCTTCCTGTACCTCAGTTTCCACCTCTGAGGCAGGTGCAGGGAGGCTGGAGGACTCAATGTCCCCAGCAGGGGCTGGCTCCTGGGCTAACATAAGGTGACACACTGCTCCAGTTTTTCCAGGACTGTCTGGGTTTAGCCCTAAAAGTCCCCAAACAAACCAGGATAGTGGTCATCTTAGAAGCCTTCCCTCAGAACCAGGAGTCTCTGGGAGAAGGGGAGCGGGAGCTGGAGGAGGAGAAGAAAGGAGGGTCCTAAGGGACAAAGAATCAACCAGGACCTGGCTGAACTCTAGGACGAGTACAGTAACCTCTTGCAGAACCAGGGACCCAGGAGCTAGGCTGGCCTGGTGTTTACAGGAGTGTAGGCTACGGCATTTGGACAGAATGCGATGCATGTATTTGAATTCGGGGCATTTCCTGTGGCCCCTGGCAGGGGTCCCCGCAGCCTCACCTGACCAATGGTAGTGGTACCACTGCTCCTGGGTGATGAGGCCCAGCCTCCAGGCCTCCTGGGCTCCGGAGCGCAGCACAGAGGTCAGGGTGGCCTCTTCGGGCCCGTGGGCCTCCACGGGGCCTAGCGCCTGCAGCAGGTAGGTGGGGGGCACGGCATTCTCATCCCTCCGGAAGCGTCGAGCCACCAGGTCCAGGTCGCGTGGCCTGGAGGTCAGCTGGGCTCTCAGAGCCTCCCACTCCTTCTCCTCGATCAGCGTGGGGACTGGACAGGGGCCGTACTGGTCACCTAAGAGGGCCTGGCAGAGAGAGGGGCACGGGTTCAAATCTTGGCTTGGGTGCTCAGCTCCGTGACCCTGGGTGAGATGCACTGAGCCCCCCAGACATGGGCCCGGCTGTGGTGCCACAGTGATGCGTTCATTAAGAAGTGCAGGCTAGAGCCTCAGAGCATCTGCGTGTGAAGGTCCCTGAGAGCAAGGGACATCGGACAGGTACATTTTGAATCTGATCATGTACCAAGCATCAAAGAATCTTTTGCTGGGAAAACCCTCTGTGGAAGCTGACTGATGGCCCCCAAGGATAGCCAACCCTAATCCCTGGCCCCTGTGACACACCTTATATGGAAAAGGGTTGTGATGGTTATTTTTAGGTGCCAGTTTGACTGGGCTGAGGGATCCTCAGATAGCTGGTCGAATGTGATTTCTGAATGTGTCCAGGATAGCATCTCTGGAGTGAAGCCGATGGCCCTCCCCAGTGCAGGTGGGCATCATCCAATCCACCAGGGGCCCAAATAGGACCCAAAAAACCAAAACCAAAACAAAACCAAAAAACGAGAAAAGATGAATTCCCTCTCTCTGCTTGAGCTGAGACATACATCTTCTCCTGCCCTTGGCCATTCGTGCTCCTGGTTCTTGGGCTTTGGGACTCAGATCGGGACTTGTATCTTCAGCCCCCTGATTCTCAGGCCTCAGGCCTACAACTGAATGACACCACCTGCTTTTCCAGTTCTCCAGCTTATAGATGGGAGATGGTGGAACTTCTCGGCCTCCATAACAGTGTGAGCCGATTCCTGTCATAAATCGTATGTATCTCGTATATCTCTCTCTGTATATTCTCTTGGTTCTATTTCTCTGGAGAACCACGACTAGCACCAAGGTCTTTGCAGATGTGCTTAAGTGAAGGATTTTGAGCTGGGGAGATTATCCTGGATTATCGGAGCCCTAAATGCAATCCCAAGAGCCCTTAATAAGAGACAGGCAGAGGGAGAGAAAACTACAGCTTCTCATATATAGGCACCGGCTTGTCCCAGAAATAGAGATGTGGTGGAGCTAGGGCCTCCATTGGCCCCGCCCAAATCTCATGGTATGATGTGGTCCCGGGGGCAGGTGGGTCTGAAAGGTACAAGGTGGACCCTGTCTTTATTTAGATTTAAGGATCGAACTGAAGAAGAAGACATGAGAAAGGGTGCACTGTGCAGAGCGCCTTGCAAACAGAGAGGACAGGATGTGCAAAGGTCCTGTGGCAGGAAGTGGCTCCAAAGAGCTAGAGCAGGAAAGCCGGGTGGGGAAGGTGTTTGAGGAGGGGGCAGTGGTGAAACATAAGGGCATCCCTTGTGCTCATTTCAGCAGCACATACACTAAAATTGGAATGAAACAGAAGGCCATCCCCGTAGGCAAGATTTTGCAGGGGTTGGAGGTGATGAAGCCCTAAGACTTTTGTCTTTTTTTTTTTTTTTAAGACTTTGGTCTTAATGCCAAGAATCCTAGGAGCCCCTCTCTCTGCTCCAACAGAAGGTGCAAACAGGAACGCTAGAGAATTAGGCTAGAGGAGGTCTAGGACACCGAGACTGACGTCTTGAGTTTCCTCATCATAAAATGGAAGCAATCACCCCTCCCCTCTTCACCAGGTTGTGCCAGAATATTCCAGGGGTGTGTACTGAGGAAACTTGGATAAACAGAGCCTGTGATGATGGGAGGTTGAAGAGGAGGCCACTCTCTGGGGGCCTTTCCCAGAGCATCAGCCTTGGAGCAGTGAAAGAAGTTGGAGAAGCCAGCTGACCACAAATCACAGATCTTAGGAGGGAGACAAGATGGAAAATGCTCCTGCCTGAGGGACCAGAGCAAGAACAGGAAGAGCTTTAAAAAAAAAAAAAAAAAAAAAAGGAAGAGCTTGAAGGAAAAAGGTCAGGAGCCACCAGGAGCAACTCTCTGGAGACGCTAGAGCTGCGGGTGGCCCAAGAGAGCCAGAGCCTCTGAAGGAAGTACCGTGGGGAGCCTTCCTCTGTTACTCTTGCTGCCTAATGACTTATTTACCAGAGAGACGCTTCTCCAAGGGCTGCCAACACAGCTCTGATCTCCACGGGAAGACCCCCAAGTCGGAGCCACTGAAGGAGAAAGATGCGGCAACTCTTGGGGGACAGAGGGAGATGCCTGGTTCAAGAGGAAAGCAGGAAGCGGGTAGAGGTCACCTACCTGTCCAAGGAGCCCTTCTGGAAGGACGAGCAAGGTCCCCGGGCTAGTCGGGCCTGGGGGAAGCTCAGAGATCATCATCCCGTCCCCCATGCTACCTGGAAGCTGCGTTGTGCTTTTCACTGCCTGCAATTTGGGTTGCAAAATCGAATTCCTCCTGGAGCTTCTTTTTTCCCCATCGCCCATATTTCTTTAGAAAATTTCTTTCCTTTCCTTTTTTTTTTTTTGAAACTCCATGAAATGATCAATCGTCGGGCTCATTTGGAAAACTAAATTGGAAGATTGGGGGGGAAATGTATGAAGGAGATACACAGCAGGAGGGTAGAGCCCTCCAAACACTAGGATGCATTTTAAAGCAATAGTAATTGAAGCAGAGGGGTTCAAAGGGCACAAACTTCCAGCTATGAGATAAACAAGGACTAGAGATATATAATGCACAGCATGAGGACCATAGTGGATGCTGCTGTACACGTATTTGAAAGTTGTTAAGAGATTGGCTCCTGAGAGTTCTCCTCACAAGGAAATAAACCACCTTTTTCTTTCTCTTTTTTTTGTATCTATAGGAAATGATGGATATTAATTAAACTTATTGTGGTCATCATTTCATAATACATGTAAGTCAAGTCATTAACGACGCACGTCGGAAACTTACACATTGCTGGATGGCAGAAACATCTCAATAAAACAGGGAGAAGGAAAAAAAAAAAGGCAGCCCCAACAGACAAAGAAAAACATAGAGCAAAAGAGTGAAAACGGAAGTCTGACTCTCGATCGAACTTCATACATAATAAAGAAAGCTTCTCACACATGTTGGCCAGGTCTGAGTTTCTTTTGGGGAGGGAGGTCTCATCTCTAAGGCAGTACTAGACCCTTTGGCAGCGCTGAAAGTGTGCTCATCTGTGTTGTCTAATATGGTGACCAGTTGCCACATGGGACTATGAAGCCATTGCAACATGGCTGGTGGCCCTGAGGACCTGAAATTAGAATCCTACTCGATTTTCATTTATCTACCTTTATTTTTTTTAAATTTTTTTTTAAAGATTTTATTTATTTATTTGACAGAGAGAAAGCGAGAGAGGGAACACAAGCAGGGGGAGTGGGAAAGGGAGAAGCAGGCTTCCCGCCGAGCAGGGAGCCCGATGCAGGGCTTGATCCCAGGACCCTGAGATGATGACCTGAGCCGAAGGCAGTTGCTTAACTGACTGAGCCACCCAGGCACCCCCATTTATCTACCTTTAAATTTGCCTCACGTGCTTTGTGGCTACTGTGCTAGACAGTGCGATTCTGAAGCCAAGCAGCCCTCAAATATTTCTCTTTATTTCCCTAGATAACAGCTTTTATAAGGGGGAGCACCTTCTCCTACACTCTCCTTTGTCTCCAGGAGAGGTTCCAGGAGAGTTTTCTTTTTATTCGGAACTGCTCGAAGCTTCTTTGTGATTAAGGCGTTTTGGGAGAAGATACTTTCTTGACTTTTTCCCTCTTTACCTTTTAGGACAGAGGTCAGCAAACTTTTTCTGGGAAGGGTCAGATAGCCAATCTTTTCAGCTTTGCAGACCAGGTGGCTTCAGCCACAACTATTCGGTTCTGTGTGTGTAGCTGGGAAACAGCCATGGATGATAGGTGAACGAAAGAGTGTGGTTGAGTGCCAACAAAGCTTTATTTAAAAAAAAAAAAAAAAAAAAGCTTTATTTACAAAAAATGGGCCAGATTTGCCCCAGAGGCTGTAGTTTGCTGACCCCTGCTCAAGGATTTATGAGCTCGAACGTCATAGTTCTTGGATGTATCTGAAACTTGGTGGTGGAATAAATCAGGACAGCGGAATAGCATTTGCTGATCGTAGCCCAAACCACTAATTGTGAGCTGGCGGTTATTCTGGGGACAGAGAGGGTGCTGTTGGGGTGGGAGGACAGAATGAATACCCTGGAACATGGAAAAACTGGTCCTACCTAGCGTCAGAGGAAGTTTGCCCTGAGGCAGGCTCTAGACTTCTCCCAACACCATGAAGCACAAGGAAGAAAAGAATTCCCAACATCCTGTGGGTTTCCATCCTTTCTGTGCTTTTCCAGGATCCCCACATTCCACACACATGAAGTGGATGAGGTGAGAAAGCTGGGGGTAGGTTCAGAGCAAATTCTAAGTTTCCTTTGGGCTTCTACCCTCTGCTCTCCAGCTTACCTGTTGCTTCCACTTGGCTGCTAATGTCTGGATCCCAGCTAGCTTGGTGGAAAATGAGTAGCGATCGATTAGCAACGTCTGCCATGGGAAGGCTATGGAGATTAGGTACCATAGAAGAAATGCCACCCACATCCCTCCACCGATGGGTTTGGCTAGTGGGTAGGAGCCATATATCGGGGCTGGAATGAGAAGTAATCACCAACCCATCCCTCCCAAGAGACTCACAACAAAAGCGGGCCCTATGGATGTTTTCCGACACCGGTCGAGCTCCTCCAAGCAGAGTTCTGTGGTCATGTGGTCAGTGGCCTCAGTGCTCCGAATACCCCACCTCAGATCAACAACCTGGAGATTATAAGTGTTGGTGATTATAAGGGAGGTGGCAGAATGGATTATTTTTTTCAATTCCTTTTGACAAAGGCATAAAGTTTCTTTCAGTAGTTTTTGACAGTCTCTCCCCAAAGGGGGGTGTCCAAATTGAAAGAACTTGAATGAAGCCCATAACCCCAGGGCTATCATGAGAAAAACATCAGATAGACCCAGATGGGGGGCATCCTGCAGGACGGCCAGTCAGCCCTCTCCAAGACTGTCAAGGTCATGAGCAACAAGGAAAGACTGTCTCAGACCAGTGTCAACCCCACTAGGTCCCCTGGACGGGGTCCTCGACCAGAGAGAGGACACAAACAGAAGAACCAGTGACATCTGAATGAGGCTGGTTCATAGCAGCATACCAATGTCCATTTCTTAGTTATGACAAATGTGCCCGATGATGTAAGATGTTCACAATAGGGGGAAGACCGGGTGCAGAGCATATGGGAACTCTGGACTGTAGGCCACCTTCACATAAATCTAAATCCGAAATAAAAAGTTAACTTAAAAACAACATATCAGGGGCACCTGGGTGGCTCAGTTGGTTAAGCAGCTGCCTTCAGCTCAGGTCATGGTCCTGGAGTCCAGGGATCGGGTCCCATGTTGAGCTCCCTGCTCAGCGGAGGGTCTGCTTCTCCCTCTGACCCTCCCCCCTCTCATGCTCTCTCTCTCAAATAAATAATCTTAAAAAAAAAAAAAACAAACAACAACATATAAAAAAAAATGTTTAAAGAACTTGGCCATATTCAGACTGTTCCTTCCTAAGTGAGGACATGTCCACACTTGTTCCCAGAGCTTTCTTTGCAAAGGAGGGTGTTTAGTTTGGCCAAAATCAGACTTGGCAAAGTCTCCTTGACAACCACATGCTTGCGGTCCACTTTCGCCTGCTTGCCTGAGGGGGGCCAGGCAGAATGGCTCAGTGTCTGATGATCGATGGCAGGCAGAGTCCAATTCCCAGCACTGCTTCTTTCTTAGTGATATAGAAACTATGATGCGTCTTATAATCGGGGGGCCTTTGATGGTATGGATCGCTGTCACACAGGTCAAGGAGTCAGGGTCAACTGAAGCCAACGCTCCAAAGATGCTTTGTCGGTTTCCCCATCAAAACGTGCAGGGGGCAACATCCTATGCCTGGATTGGTACGAGAGCCATAGGGGCCTCTCTTTGGGGACTGCTGCCGACTGTGCCAGGCAGGTACACCATTAGTATTTCCAAAAAAGGCACCTCCCACTTCTGTGTACACCCCAAACACCCCACGGTCCTCTTAGACTCCCCCTGAAGCTGCCCAGTCCGGGGAGGGCCAAGAGGGCAGGACAAACCGACAACGAAAGGCAGGTAAGTGGCATGCCCAAGGAGCAGGGTCCCAAGGCGGCCCCCCCAGCACTCCCACACCTCCTGGGCTCCCCGAAGTGCCCACGGCCATAATCCCTCCCCCTGCCTTTTTAGAGGACTTTCATCTCCACGGGGCATCACCAGTGCAGAGCCTCTCGGAGCCAAGGGTCCCGTGCGACTGGCAAACCCTTGGTCTCTAATTTCAGGACAGGGGACACCGAGGCAGGGAGGAAGCTATTACCTCAAACATCAGCCCATGCTTTTGGCAGAAGGTTTGCACTTTGGGGAAGGCCGTGCTCTGCAGGGCTTCTCTCTCTGCATCCATATCTGCAAGGAACAGCATAGAGGATGTTAGCTGGAAGATCCCAGAACCCTTTCTTGCCCCCATGGCTCTGCTTTTAGCCTCATTTGTCCCCACTAAGGCTGGGGTCCTGTGGGGCAAATGAAAAGATACAAAAAAACATCAAGAGGTAAACCGGAGAGGGCCTTTCCTGGTATTAGTGCTAAAAATCCCACATCCCAGGAAACTCCTCAGTCCCAGCTAACCAGGATGGTTGGTCAGCCTAACTTAGGGTTGCCAGATAAAGTACGGGATGCCCAGCTGCATTTGTGCTTCAGATAAGCAACGAAAAACTTGATAGCATAAGTATATCATGTTCCGTGCATTTGGACACCTGTGCACATCTGATAAGCCCAGTTGAATTTGCATTCCAGATAAACAACAATTCATCTGTTAGCATAAGTATGTCCCAGGTCATGCACGTACTATTTGGGAAATACTTATACTAAAGGATTATTCATTGTTTATCTGAAATGCAAATTTAACTGATGTCCTGCTTTTGCTGTTCTGTTTTGTTTTGTTTTTTGCTTTTGCTAAATCTGGCAGCCCTACCCGGGGTAAACCTGGATTCTAAGACCTTCTGCACCACTGACTTCACTGTGTGGCCCAGTGCCAAGGGTCAGGCTATTCTCAGTTTCCCCCCTCTGTAAAACGGGGGTGATGCTTCTACTTTGCAGGGCCGCAAGCTCCCCAGAGTCAAACGCCTCTGCTTGTCTTGGTCATGGCTATGTTCTTTTTTTTTTTTTTTAATTTTATTTATTTATTAGAGAGCGAGTGAGAGAGAAACAGCATGAGAGAGGAGAGGGTCAGAGGGAGAAGCAGGCTCCCCGCTGAGCCGGGAGCCCGATGTGGGACTCGATCCCAGGATCCTGGGATCATGACCTGAGCCGAAGGCAGTCGCTTAACCAACTGAGCCACCCAGGCGCCCATGGCTATGTTCTTAGCACTCAACACAAGTGCTCACTAAGTGTTAGTTGAGCTACTGAATCTTACAAGTAAAAGCACCTAGCATGAGATAGACGTGGAAGAAATGTTTGTCTTCTCCCCCTGGTCAGGGGGAGGTCATCGGAGGGTTCAGGGAACGACTCCCAAAGATGTTGGCACAAAGAAGCCATCCGGGCCCTGGGACGGGAGCTGACCTGGGTTCCAGTCTTGGCTGTGCCTCCTACCCCATGCTCTTCCCATGCCTAATGCATTCCACAGGTTATTCACATCCGTCCATAAAATATTTATTAGGAAGTTGCTCTATGCTCAGAACCTTGCTTAACCACTGCGGGCACGGTGGCAAGCAAGCCATAATGGGGATGATGCTCTGTGCTGGAGCCGGCCCCCACTGGCTTGGAAGAGCCGAGTGCTAAATCTTCAGGAATTTTGTGAGTTCGCATAGCCACTACGGACAATTAAATCATCGGAACTTAAGATGGAAAAGGCAGAGATGGCAAATGCGCAAAACGCATCACTTCGTGATTATTTAATGGCATTTGACTGTGAGCTCTGTTCTGGAGTTCGGTCCTGGCTGCTGATTTTGTATCAGGGCAAATATTAGAGGAGGTTGAATTACTGCACATCTCTGCCTGCGTGTTCGGGAAGTCCCATTGACAGCTCGAAATTGATCCTGGTGGAAGGATTTACACCACGGAAATGGGCGGACGGTACAGATCGGGTGTTTCCGTGTTTTTCGTTTTGTTTTGTTTAGATTTGGGGGGACAGGCTCGTAAACACCCTGCTAGCATACCACTGTCCTTGCCCCCACAGGGCTCGCAACCTGCACGGAGGAACCAGACATTAAATACACATACCCCTGACCACGGTTACGGGGCCGGGGGCTTCAAGGGTCACACGACCTGCTGGAGCTCAGGGTGACCACAGCACGGGGATGAGGGGAGGACCCTATGAGATCAAGATGGGAGATGAGGAGGGTCGGGTCATGCAAAGCCTGGTGTCTGAGGGGTTGGGGGCGAACGGCTCTCACACTCTTTAAGCCTGGCCTGTAGTGCATTCATCATAAATGTTAGTTGCAATATGGTTTGTCACTCACAGCAGCTCTATCCAGTCAGGCTGTCAGCCTGACTTATCGAGGAGGAAACAGGGGGTCTACGAGGCTCCCCCTCACCAGTTCCCATGTGGGTCACTGGCCAGGCTGCATTCTTATCCAGGTCTCCTAGAGGACCCTATGAGCCGTGCCCTGGCCACCTCGCCCCTCCCCAAGAGTACCTGCTTGCCTCTAACCCCCCAGCCCTGCCCTGCCCTGCCCCTTACCCGAGACTGTGGAGCTGATGAAGATGGCCACACTGCTGGACAGAGGTGCTGGGAGGGGGCCTGCCTGACCCTGGAGAAGCCGCCGGCAGGTGCCCGGGCTGAGGGGGCCCACGCTCATGCTGCCTGTCCACCTGGATGACGTTTCCCCAGCATAGGGCCTGGGACTCAGGGACCTCAGGCCAGAGGCCAGGTGGCCTTCCTGGGAGGGCAGCCAGGCAGAGCCTTCTGGAATGGGGCGTCCATCTCACCCCCTTGGTGCCTTGGGGTCCCCGCCACCTCCAGCGCCCCTGGGGAGCTGAAGCCACTGCTCTGCACTGCTCTGCTTGGTCTGCAAGCACTCATGGGGGGTTGTTGGACAGTGGCTTCCCAGCCAAGGCCCCTGGATGTTGGTTCCTCCAGGCTCTGAAGCCTTTTGCCCCTCAACCAGCCAGCTCCTCACGCCAAGAGCTCAGCCGTTGCTACAGCAACTACGGTTTCCTGGAGCCCAGCATTGGGGCCTGGGGACCAGCCAGCCTCTGGAACACCTAGGTCTCCTGGGGATCCCTGAAATTCGAGCCTGGGCCCAGGTGCGCGGAGGGAAGCTGTCAGATGCTGGGAGTCGTGCCAGTCCTGGTGGGGCAGGCCAGAAGGACAAACACAGTGGAACCCCCACCTCCTGCTGTGCTCACTGTCCCCTCCAAAGGTGGTCCAGGCACTGCGTGTATTTATTTATTTATTTATTTGAAGGAGAGAGAATGAGAGAGAGAGAGAGAGCACACGAGAGTGGGGAGGGTCAGAGGGAGAAGCAGGCTCCCCGTGGAGCAGGGAGCCCAATGTGGGACTCAATCCCGGGACTCCAGGATCGTGACCTGAGCCAAAGGCAGTTGCTTAACCAACTGAGCGACCCAGGTGCCCCTGCGTGTACATTTTAAACCAGCAGTTCTCATCAGGGGCATATTCTGCTTCCCAGGGGACCCTCGCACACTTTGGTTGTCACGACGTGGGGGAGGAAGAGCTGCTGGAGTCCAGTGGGTAGAGCCCGGGGATGCTGCTCAGCCCCCTACGATGCACAAGACGGCCCCACCAGAGAGGGTTATCTGTCCCTGAATGTCAGCAGTGCCGAGAAACTGAGGAACCAGCTTTAAAGCAACTCAAGCCAGATCTCCTTGCCTGCAGGAGGCGTGGAGCCTGAGGATGAGAAGGGAGATTAGCAAGTCTCCAGCGGCAGTTCGGGACCTACCCATATCAAACTGAGACGTGGTCTTTGAAATAATCCCAAAACACTACTTGTGACAACATGAAGAGACCTGAAGGGCATTATGCTAGGTGAAATAAGCAGGACAGAGAAAGACAAATACTGTAAGATCTCACTTCTACGTGGAATCGAAAAAAGCCAAACTCATAGAAACAGAAAGTAGAGTGATGGTTACAGGGGAAAGGGGGTGGGGAGATGGAGAGATGTCAGTCAAAGGTTACAAACTTCCAGTTACAAGATGAATAAGACCAACCCAGGGATCTAATGCACAGCGTGGGGGTCACAGTTAATACTGTATTCTATGCTTGACAGTTGCTAACAGCATTGATCTTCAAGGTTCTCACCATGAAAAAGAAATAGTAATGAGGTGCGTGTTGGAGGTGTTAGCTAAGGCCACTGGGGTAATCATGGTGCAAGATAGAAGTGCATCCAATCAGCATGTTGGCTACCTTAAACTCACACATTCGCCGATTATCCGAAAATAAATCCGGGGGAGAAAAATTAACCAAAAACATGGCCTCTATGATCAGGGAAAGACCTTCTCATTATCTGACCTTATTGAAAATGCCCTGGTGATCTGAGTCCCGCCCACCACCTCTCCACAGTAACGAACCACAGACAGAAGGAAAGCGTACCTGGGTGTCCACGGGCCTGGTTGGGATGCTGGCTCGTCCATCGCTGTCCTGGAGGAGTTGAGCAAGTGGCCTCTCTCCTGGGACATCAACCACATCGTCTGTGAGATGGCAGTGAGAACCGCTCAAGGATGGGCTAGGACCAGGAGAGAAAGGCACTCCCCTCAGGATCAGCACATAAGGGAGCATGATGAGCCTGAAAACCAGAACGAATGCCAAACATACCCACAATGGCCCCCCATGTGAGTGAGGCATTTGGGAGTTGGGAATGCCAAGTCCCCACTTTACATACAGGCACTTGAAAAATGGTGGTATCAGTCCAACCAAACAGCTCGAGCTTCTTGATACCTTTTCCTTCTCTGCCTCAACTTCCCTTCCCTGCCTCATTCACCCAGGAAAAGAGTCTGCCTTTAAGGGGTCCCCAAGACCCCTCCCTCAGATTCGAGGATTCGTTAGAAGGACTCAGAGAATTCGGGGAAGCAGTTCTCATGGCGAAGGTTCATTACAGTGAAAGGACAGAGATGAAGGGCAGCCAAGGGAAGAGGCATGCAGGGCTGTGTCTGGCAGACGCCGGGCTTGGGCTTCTAGTTGCCCCCTCCCAGCGGGGTTGTGCGGGCAGCACTGTATTTTCACAGCAACGGTGTGTGACAACACGCTCGGAGGATTGCCAGCCAGGGAAGCTCACCGGGGCCTTGGTGTCCAGGTTTTTCTTGGGCATTGGTCACACAGACACAGCTGACTTCAGAGTCCAGCTCCCCCCCAGAGCTCCTCCAGAGTGGATACCACAAGGCCCAAGGTCCCCATTAGAAATCACATCGTTAGTATAGACTCTTCGGGTATATTCCGAGGCCCCCAGGTAAACAAACAACACTCCTATCAGGTAGAGATTCCAAGAGCTTGGAGGACACATCCTGGGAGCTGGTCAAGGGCCAAACCTTTCATGTGCAGGGTGTGGAAAACCCAGGCCTGTTAAATGAAACTTTCCTGCACAGACCTGAAAAATGTTGTACCATAATTGACTGTCACCATTTTACAGATGAGGAAAACTGAGAATCAGAGTGAGAACTTTTTCACTAGCCTGGAAAGGTAGGGTAGGGTTGGGGAGTGAGTGCTGGTCTGCCCCCTTCTTCTCCCCATCCTGAACCCTTTCATGTCATCCACTCCTCGGCTTAAATGCTGCTTCCTAAGAGGCCCTCCCTGATTGTCCCATTGCTCAATGACCACCCCCTACCCCCGAGTCACTCCCAATGCCATCACCCTGTTTTAATTCTCTGTGTGGTACTCACCACCAGCTGATACGTTTCTTCTTGCTTCTTTACTGCTTGTCTCTCCACAAGAACATGAGTTCCATGAGTGCAAGGACTTTGTCCGCCAAGGTTGGCATGCTTGGCACATAGTAGGTGCTCACTAAATGATCGTCCCATCAACGGGCTCATCCACAACTGTCCATCTTCCTTGACTCCTATTTGTCACCGCAGGCAACTGAACAAGACTGGATTTCCCCAGGAAAGACAGAGGCACCTTGCCGGGCCCGCCTTCTGATGTTTCTTGGGGGCTCTGGCCTCCCTCTTGCTCCTTTCCGTGGTAGAAGGGCCAACTTAAAATTCTCTGGGGAAGTAGGCTGGAGAAGAGAGTTTTCTGGGTGCAGCGGTGCCTGGAAACCAGGCCCCCGGCAATCCTAGAAACTTTTGTCTTAGGTACTTCCCAGGTCTCTCCCTGCCAATTCGCCCGGCAACCGGGAAAATGAAAGAAATTGTGTGGCTCCTGGGCCCTGGCTTAGCTGGGCACTTAGCCAGACTCGATGGTTAACCATTGTGTGCCGGGCTAATACATTCATCACAGTGGAGCCCATTTGTTAAGGGTCCGTGAGGTGCCAGATGGTTGGCATCCCACATGGGCAGTGTGCCTGGGAGGCAGATATTATGATCCTGTCCCACTGATGGAAAAAAATGAAGTCCAGATAGATGAGGCCCCTGGCACCAGCCACTTGACCTCTCTGGGCTTAAGTTTTCTTCACGATCTCCAGAGTTGGCGAGACAACAAAATTCCCTTACAGGGTGAGCCCAATGCCATGCCTGGGGCATGGGAAGGGCCCATGAAATGTTGGCCATGATTAATTATTATTATTTCCAGGCTCACCCAGAGTCAGGAATCAGAGCGTCCAATGTCGATGTCCCCGCAAGTGTTAAATGAAGTCTAAGTTTCCAGAGCAGGGTTTCTCAACCTCAGCCCTGCTAATATTTGGGGCCAGAGCACTCTTTGTGGTGGGGTGTGCATGTTGGAGGAGGTCATCAAGAACACGTGACTGCAGATTTGACCCACCAGCTGGACCTGGGCAGTGAGAGGCTCGCCCTCCCCATCCCCTGTCCTTGGAGTGTTCACTCCACTGGCCTTCCCCGGGCTAGATGCTCCCAAAGGACACAGCCTTGAGATAGTGACGTGGTGTTAAGACCATCTGGATGGTGTATGAGACTGAATCCAGTTGAGACCTCTATAGAAATGTTAAGATTCTGGCTGGTAGATGTGGAGATCTAATTGTCCGTGGCCAATCAAGACAAGCCTGGTAAGTAAATTCCCTTGCTTATCAAACCTGCCCCATCTGAAATGGCCTGACTTTCTTTGGTCTTGCCCTGCCCTCCCAGTATGGGGGCTGGTTTCAGATTACATACAGGGAAGCTCCCGAGGAGGTAGCAAATGACAGTGTTCACTGTAGAATGCTGAGCAGCATCCCCGGTCTCCACCAACTAGAAGCAAGTGGCACCACCTCTCCCGATCACAACAACCAAAAATATCTCCTGACATTGCCACGTGTCCCCTGGGGAACAGAATCCCCACCTCCACCCTCTGGTTGAGAATCAGGGCTCTATCATGTAACTATATTCCTGGGACCATCATCATGTCATTATATGATGAAGAATTCTTAGCTTCAGGTGCTAATATAACATACGGTCTCTAATTCTCCCTGTGACCTGGGAGCTTCATTTTGCTACCCTGGCTTACCAATGATGAAAATAAGCTTCGGGGTGGGGGGCACTGGTTGGCTCAGTCAGTAGAGCATGCGATGCTTGATCTTGGGGTTGTGAGCTCAAGCCCCACGTTGGGTGTAGAGATGACTTAAAAATAAAAAAAGAGGGGCGCCTGGGTGGCTCAGTCGTTAAGCGTCTGCCTTCGGCTCAGATCATGATCCCAGGATCCTGGGATCGAGCCCCGCATCGGGCTCCCTGCTCGGCGGGAAGCCTGCTTCTCCCTCTCCCACTCCCCCTGCTTGTGTTCCCTCTCTCGCTGTGTCTCTCTCTGTCAAATAAATAAATAAAAATTAAAAAAAATAAAAATAAAAATAAATAAAAGTAAAAAAAGAAAGAAAGAAAATAAACTTCAGAGAAATTCAGCAATTTGCCCAGGCTCCCTTGGCAAGGGAATGACAGCGCTGAGCCTCAAAACCCAACATTTGTCAGCTACATAGGAATCTGTAGCGATTAGAGAATTCTTGGCAAAGTTTTTAAAGTGTGATGATGGTATCGTGGAAAGGTTTTTGTTTTTTTTTTTAAAGAGTGTATTTATCTTTTAGAGATGCATAATAAAATATTTATAGAATAGTAAGATTTCTAGAATGACTGGGATTTGGTTTGGAATAATAATCCCAGATGGCAGGGTGGATGGGGTAGGGTTGGCCAGGGGTGATAGTGGGACCTGGAGCTGGCGGTTCATTATACCATTTTCCCTTTGGTGTTTCAAATTCTCTGCAGTAAAAGTGTAATATATTATTCCAACCCTGCTTTTAGGGGATAGTTATAATGGTCATTATGTGTTGGGTAGGGGCTGAGCCCTAGGCGAAGGGACTTCCACATCTTCTCTGCCTATCATTCCCATCTTAAAGAAGAGGGATCCCGGCAGAGAGATGTTAATGACCTCAATCAAACCCTCGGCCTGGAAGGAGGTGCCTGGGCTGAGGATGAGCGGGGAAGCGGCGCCCCCTGGAGGTCAGCGCGGGAGCTGCCGCGTGAATGGGCAGAAACCCCTTGTGCGCAGGGCAGAGTGGGAGAGGCAAGGAGAGGAGCTGGGTGGCCCGAGGTGCTATATTTTGGGGGGAGGGCACACACACAAAAAAAGCCCCAGCAATAAAAATAAATATTTTGACATTTTTATGTTGATAAGCGTGTAATATTTTAAGACAATACTTAGAAAAATTAAAATCAATGCAGAGAAATCCACAGTGAATGAACTATCACAATCTTAAATACAGTGAGGCAAGTGAGGTGAGTATACACATGCAGGGTTGGATCCCATTTTCATTAAGATTTTCATGTTTTAGGGGCGCCTGGGTGGCTCAGTTGTTAAGCGTCTGCCTTCGGCTCAGGTCACGTGGGATCAAGTCCCACATGGGGCTCCCTGTTCAGAGGGGAGCCTGCTTCTCCCTCCCCCACTCCCCCTGCTGTGTTCCCTCTCTCACTGTGTCTCTGTCTGTCAGATAAATAAATAAAATCTTAAAAAAAAAAAAAGATTTTCATGTTTTGTTCAGGCACGGATTTTTTTTGGTGTGGATTTTGATTTTTCAGAAAATATTACTTTAAAGTATTATGTACCTGTAAATCAAAACCACAGTGAGATAGTATCTCACACCTACTGGGACACCTATAATCAAAAAAGTAGAAAATAAGTACTGGCAAGGATGTGGAGGAATTGGCACCCTCGTGCAACCGCCGGTGGGAACGTAAAGTGGTGCACCCGTTACGGAAAAGAGCTTGGCGGTTCCTTCAAAGTGAAACATAGAATTACCGTATGATGTGGAAACTCCATTCCTAGGTATCTACCCAAGAGAACTGACAAACAAATCCTGTACAAGGATGTTCAGAGCAGCACTAACCAAAAGAGCCAGACGTGAAAACAACCCAAATGTCCATCGATTGGTAAATGGATAAACAAAATGGGATCAATCCATAGGATGAAATGTTACCCAGCCATAGAAAGGAAGGGAGCGCTCACATATGCTACAATGTGGCAAGAACCTAGAAGACACTGCGCTGAGTGAGAGAAGCCAGTCGCAAAGGGCCACAGAGTGTACGATTCCATTGATATGGAATGTCCAGAATGGGCAAATCCGTAGACACAGAAAGCAGATTGGTGGTTGCCAGGGGCTGGGGGAATGACAGCTTATGGGGAATGGGGTATCCTCTGGGGCCATGGAAATGTTCTGGAACTAGACAGAGGTGATGGTTGTGAATGTATGAAATGCCACCCAGTTATGCACTTTAAATTTATTTATTTTAAGATTTTATTTTTTTATTTTTAATTTATTTTTAAAGATTTTATTGTTAAGTAATCTCTACATCCAACGTGGGGCTTGAACAATCCCGAGATCAAGAGTCGCATGCTCCACCCTCTGAGCCAGCGAGGCACCCCTACAATTATTTATTTTATGTTATATGAATTTTACCTTAATTTTAAAAATGGATTTATTCATTTTGTGTTTTTTTAAAAAAATGGATTCCAATAGGAAACAAATATTTATCTGGTCATCACTGGTATTTTGGATGCCCCTGCAAGTATTTTGCCCCAGGTGAGTGCCTCTCCTAGGTCTTGGCCCAGCTCACAGCTCCTAGGTGTGTCCACTGTTATCATTCCTGGGTTACTGATGGGGAAGCTGAGGCCCCTGGCCACACAGCTAGTAACTGTGTGTAGTAAGAGCGTAGTAACTGGAGTGGTATTTGAAACCAGGTCCCGAATCATCTGTATTTCGAATTATAGGAGGGTCCAGAATGGTCCCAGTGGAAATCGGCAGTTGGCCTCATTTTTGCCCACTGGTTCGGTAAGTTTTTGGGGGTTACAGACCACACACTGCAACATCCTCGATAAAAGCTCTGGACCCTCTCCTAGAAACTGCCATGGACGCACAGTTTCGCTTAAGTCCCAGGAAGTCTGGGGAACGTCGAATTCCTCCTGTCCTTGATCGGAACCGGGCCAATGAGATCTTGGTTGAGAAGCTCAAAGTCAGACAAATATTCTGAGATTCAGCCATTTAAGAAGAACCAAAGGCGCAATTTGTTAGTAAAGAGACACTCACCTGCAAGCAGAAGAGACATATTGCCAAGCACAGCTGTCACCTCCGGAGCGTTTATATGTGTCGAATAAAAGGACTGTTCATAGTGGCTGCCTCTGGGACGGTGGGTTGTAGGGGAGAAGAAGTAAGTCTCTCTCTCTCTCGATCTCTCTTTTTCTCTTTAGGCATTTCTCTGTAGTTTGCATTTTTAAGAACCAGACTGTATTATTTTTATAATTTAAAAAAATCTGAGGGGCACCTGGTGGCTCAGTCGGTTGAACGGCTGCCTTTGGCTCAGGTCATGGTCCCAGCGTCCTGGGATCGAGCCGCGCATCCGGCTCCTTGCTCCGCGGGGAGCCTGCTTCTCCCTCTCCCTCTGCCTGCCGCTCCCCCTGCTGGTGCTCTCTCTCTCTCTGTCAAATAAATAAATAAACTCTTAAAAAAAAATCCGAAAGCTGCACAAACAAAAATCTTTGCTTTTATAGGGCGCGGAGAGCAGTGCATCCCTTCAGGAAACAGTCCAGGATGTTCGGTGAGGACATTTATGTGACAATCCAATAGCACGTGCCCGTCTATGTGTCCAGACAGAATCAGCCTCCTCACTCACCCACGTTGTGGTTTGTTCCAGGCCCATCATTCAGGGAGAGGTTCCTCTTGGCATTTTGTCTCCTGGGTATATCTGTTTTCCTGAAGCTGCCATAAACAACGGGAATGGATCATCTCCCAGATCTGGAGACCAGAAGTCTGATAGCAAGGTGGCAGGAGGGTTGGTTCTCTCTGAGGGCCGTGAGGGAGGATCTGTTCCAGGCCTCTCTCCTGGGCTGGCAGCTGGCTGTCTTTTCCTGTGTCTCCATGTTGTCAGCCCTCTGTGCATGTCTGGATGCCCTAATTCCCTCTTCTTACAGGGACAACCATGATATCGAGTTAGAGCCGACTCTAAGGACAGCAGTTGAACTTGATCAACTCTTTAAAGGCCCTCTCTCCAAATGAGGTCATGTTCTGCAGTACCGGGGGTTAGGACTTCATCTCGTAAACTTTGGGGGGGGTGGGCGCGCAATTCAACCCACAACAGTGGGTGTTTTACTCACACATGGTTGTTAAAGTGTGAAGTTGGATATGGGCCCCAATGGATCCACACTGGGATTTATTTATGGCAACCCTATTAGTATCCCACCTGCATCTAGGATTCCCAGTGAGGGAGATATGCCATCTCCATGGAAACCCAGAGATCCTTCCAAGAGATAACCACTATGAACAGTCCTTGTATTATGCACACATAAACACATGTGGGGAAAAGGTTTTGTTTGTTTTGACCAAACTGGAATCATACCACACGCTCCGTTTGACACCTTGCTTTTGTCACATAATAATACAACACAGACACCTTTTTGTGGCAGTCTCCTGGAGATCTAGTTCATTCATTTTTTTTTTTTTTTATTTGCGAGAGAGAGAATGAGAGAGAGAATGAGAGGGAGGAGGGTCAGAGGGAGAAGCAGACTCTCTGCCGAGCAGGGAGCCCGATGCGGGACTCGATCCCGGGACTCCAGGATCATGACCTGAGCCGAAGGCAGTCGCTTAACCAACTGAGCCACCCAGGCGCCCTAGTTCATTCATTTTAATGGCTGCATAGAATTCTATTGAGTGGATGGACTGTAATTTCTTTATCCAATCTATTCTGAGTCCTGAGGCATGAGAATCAGAGGGCTGAGGTATAAGCCCCGATCTGAGTCCGAAAGCTCGAGAACCAGGAGGGTTGATGCCCAAGGGCAGGAGATGTATGTCTCAGCTCCAGCAGAGAGAGGGAATTTGTCCTTCCTCTTTTTTGTTCTTTTTTTTTTTTTTTTAAAGATTTTATTTATTTATTTGACAGAGAGAGAGAGAGAGACAGTGAGAGAGGGAACACAAAAAGGGGGAGAAGCAGGCTTCCCCCCGAGGAGGGAGCCCGATGAGGGGCTCGATCCCAGGACCCCGGGATCATGACCTGAGCTGAAGGCAGACGCTTTACGACTGAGCCACCCAGGTGCCCCTCTCTTTATTGTTCTTGATGAATTGGATGATGCCCACTGACGTTGGGGAGGGCCATCCACTTCACTCAGTTCAATTCAGATGCTAATCTCTTAGCATTAGACACCATCCCAGACACACCCAGAAATCATATTTAAGAAGCTATCTGGGCATCCCTTAGCCCAGTCAAGTTGACACCTACAATTAACCATCACAGTGATGGCATTTGGAAATAGGGCCTTTGGGAGGTAATTAGGTTTAAATTATTGGATCAAGAGGGTGGGCCCATCCTGTTAAGATTAGAGTCCTTATAAGAACAGGAGGACAGAGAGGAGAAGCCATGTGAGGAAACAGCAAGAAGGCGACTGTCTACAAGCCAAGAATTGGGCCCTGACAAGACACCAAATCTGCCGGCACCTTGATCTTGGACTTCCAGCCTCCATGCTGCGAGAAATAAATGTCTGTTGTTTAAGCCACCCAACCTTTGGTATTTTGTTATAGCAGCCTGAGCAGCCCGAGACATGGAGCTTGCTGCATACCAGGTCACATCATGTTGGAGCCCAGACAGGGCCTGGGGGTTGGATTCCTGGGGCTGTCATAACTCAGTTCCATGAAAGAGGTGGCTTAAAACAACAGAGATGGCTTCTCTCTCAGTTCTGGAGGCCAGATGTTAAAATCAAGTTGTCAGCAGGGCCACACTCCCTCTGAAGGCTCTAGAGGAGGATCCCTTCTGGCCTCTTCCACGTTCTGGTGCTGGCTGTCAATCCTTGATGTTCCTTGGCTTGTTATCACATGGTCTCCTCCTTATATCTGAGTTCAACTTTTTCTCTTCCTGTAAAGACACCAACCAGTCATATTGGGTTAGGGCCCAACCTGGTGGCCTTATCTTAACTCAATGACACCTGTCAAGACCCTATCTCTAAATAAAGTCACATTCACAAGTGCTGGAGATTGGGACTTAACAGCCCTTTTAGGGGGACACAATTTACCCCATAATGGGTGAGTGCACGTCTTTCAGATATTTTGTGTGACAAGATGGGAAGTACATATAAAGCCCTTCTATTGAGACTTAACTTCAGTGGCCATCTCCTGGAGAAGCACTTGAATGAAGGTTGGGATCTTTTTTCAGGGAACATCATTTTCATTTGAAATGTCTGACCCACCATGATTCAGACTTGGCTGTTTGGCAGACATTTTCTCAAAAATGAACAAAATGAGCCTGTCACTCCAAGGAAAACAACTCAGTTCTGTTGCCAATTCAAGCTTTCAAGGGAAAATAAGAATTTTGGAAAACCTACACCTGCTGCTATGAGCTTGACTGCTTTCTGATACTCAAAGAAAGGCTTTTCCGATAATATCAGCAGTGATTTTAATGACTGGGACATTCTGATATTGAATAATGCAATGTGACAACCTCTGCATCAGCAGAACCAATATTTTCCAAATGATCGATGCATGATGTTACAATCAACATAGGAAATCCATTCAGAGTGCAAGACCGATGGATAGCTTTTAATGTAACCAAGTGTTGGGGGTTGCCTGGTGGCTGCCAGAAAGATATACTCAAGTCCTAACCCCTGGAAACTGCAAGTGTGATCTTATCTGGAAAAGTCTTTGCAGACATGATTAAGTTAAGGCTCTCAAGATGAGATCCGCCTGGATTACCAGATGGGCTGTAAGCCCAATGATGAGTGTCTGTATAAGAGAGGGAAGAGAAGAAGGCACCAGCAGAGAGGAGCAGAAGGCTATGGGACAGGGAAGGCAGAGATTGGAATGATGGAACCACCAGAAGCTGGAAGAAGTGAAGAAGGATCCTTCCCTAGAGAGGATGACATGTGCAAATGCCCGGGGGTGAGAGAACGTGCTGTATTCTAGGAATTGCAAATAGTTTGGTGAAGTTCAATATTAGATATAATGAATTTAGATATAAACTATAAGAAATATGAAACTAATAATACCACATGTTAACTAAATTGAATTTAAATAATTAAAAAAAAAACTACAAGAAATAATGATGGATACCCATGTACCCACCACCTAGCAAACTTTTTCTATAAAGGGCCAGATAGCAAATATTTTCAGCTTTGCAGTTCAGACAGGCTCTGGCTCCGCTATTCAGCTCCGCCATTGTAGCTCGAAAGCAGTCATAGATGATACCTAAACAAATGGGCACGAATGTGTGCCAGTAAGACTTTATTTCTGGACATTGAAATTTGAATTTCATATAATTTTCACATATCATGAAACAGTCTTCCTTTTTTTTCCCCCCAGCTATTTAAAAAAAAATGTGAATCTATTCTTAGTTCGAGGGTTGATCTAGCTTAAGAAATAGAATATTTCCAATATTTGAAAGCTCCCTGCACCCCTCTCAGTCGGTCATCTGACTCTCTCTCCTGACAAAGGGCAGCCTTGATCTTGTATCTTGTGTTCACAATCTCTTAGCTTATGTGATGGTTTTACCATATAAATACATATCCTGAAATAATATATCATTAGGTTTGTGTGTTTTTGGCTTTCGTATAAAGGGGAACAATGCCGTAGGTATTCTGATGCAACTTGCTTTTTACACTCAACATGTTTTTGAGATTCGTCCATGCCCTGGTTTGCTCATTTTTACTGCTGTATGGTATTCTGTCATATGAAAAGCAATTTGCCCATCCTCCTGCTGTCGATGGACATTTGCATTTGTTTCCAATGTTTTTTCATTAGAATTTTCTGGAACATTCTGGAAGGGTTTGAGTCAAAGTTGGAGGTGGTCACACTGATGGGTATAGAAAAGGACCCCCCCCCCCCCCCTACTTGTCAGGCAGGGCTCAGTTATAATAAGAAGCAATGGATTGTGGCTTAGATGGATGCACAGATGGAGAAACAAGCTGAGGTGGTTAGGTGATACCCACCACCACACAGTAATCATGGGTGTGGCGGGCAGCCTCTAAGAGAGCCCCTGATCACCTCCACCTCCCTGAGGCACAATTTTTTTTTTTTAAGATTTTACTTATTTATCTGAGAGAGAGAGAGAGAACGAGCGGTGGGGGTGTGGTGTGAAGGGAGAGGGAGAAGCAGGCAGCCCCACACGGGGCTCAATCCCAAGACCCTGAGATCATGACTGGAGCCAAAGGCAGACGCTTAACCGACTGAGCCACCCAGGCGTCCCTCCCTGAGGGGCACTTTTATGTTAGCCTTCTCTCACACTGCCCTAGGGTTAGTTGGTGTGACCAGAAGAATATGGCAGGAGAAGCGGGATGTCACTTTGAAGATCAGGTTATAAAAGACTGTAGTCTCCACCTTGGGCACTGTCTTGAATGCCTGTGTTCTCGCTTGGATGGCTCACCCTGGGAGAAGTAGCTGCCACTTTGTGAGAGGCGCTGGGGTGAGGACTGGAGTCTGTGTCCATCAGCCAATGAAGGGCTGCGGCCTGGAAGAGCTCTGGGAGGGGTTTTGGAGGTCCATCCTCCCTCTGTGGTTAGGCTTTGCAGTGACTACTTCTCTGTGAGAGACTGAGCTGGAACTGCCCAGCTGAGCCACTCTGGGATTCCTGATGTTCGGAGTCCATGTGAGATACGAAACATTTGTGGTTTTAAGCGGCTACAATTTGGGGTGTTTTGTTATGCAGCAACAGCTAACTGATATAGAACTTAAACCTTTCAGTTCCTTGTCTAGGCCCTTATAGGATGCCCTGCCTCTCCCAGTCTGAGTCTGCCTGCCTTTTTCCCACAAAGAGTCTTTAATAACCATTTCCTACCATTTTCGGCAGCACAGGCACACCCTCGGGGGCTCTTGTGCAGCCCACAGAAGGGATGATAAAGGTGAGGCTCTAGACCACAATCACAGTGAGGGACTGGGCAGCCAGGAGGGAATCTACAATACTTGGTGGAGCAGGGGGCCTGCAGATGTATGTCCTCCCAACCGGTCCACCCAGAGATTCCTTGGAGAAGGGTTTTCCAAACATCCCAGCCTATGTCCATGCTGTGGTCTTTGTCTGGAACACTTCTGCCAACATCTTTTAATCCTCCCTGTGTATTTTAAGGACCCAGACAAATTTCTCTCCTCCAGGAAGCCCTCCTTGACCCTTCACGACCCCTCTGAATCCCCCATGGCACTTCCTTCTGTCTCTCAGGGAACTCCTTGTGAGCAAGGCTTGGGCCTTTGCATCTCTGTGACCCTGGGGCACAGCCCAGGGACAGGCACACTGAGCATCAGCAAGTGTTTGTTGAATGAATTCATGCCTGCTCCGATGTTATAGACTCAATATTTGTACACCCCCCTACCCCTAAACTACATATGTTGAAATCCTAATTCCCAATGTGATGGTATTTGGAGGCGGGGCCTTTGGGAGGTGATTAAGGTTAGATTAGATCGGGAAAGAAGAGCCCTCATGATGGATTAATGCCCTTACACAAAGAGAAGAAGACACAGGATCTCTCTCTCTCTGCTCCCCACCGTGTGAGGATACAAGGAGAAGGTAGGTGTCCACAAATGAGGAAGAGAGCCCTCACCAGACATGGGATCTGTTGGCCCCTTGATCTTGAACTTCCCAGCCTCCAGAACTGAGTGATGTCTGTTGTTGAAGCCCCCTGGTCTATGGTAATTTGCTGTAGCAGCCTGAACTAAGACACCTGATTATGGTCTGCTTTTACTGAGAAAACGTGGACTCTTGAGGGATGGTCAGATGTCTATTGGTGGCGTGGCACAGAGTTTAATACAGCCCTCTTGGCTGTACCTAGTTAATTGTACTGTTCATTTCTTCTATGATTTATCAGATTTTTAGAGTTAGAAAGCGTCTCAAAAATCATCTAGTCCAGGGGGGCCTCAGTGGCTCAGTTGGTTGGCTCAGGTCATGATCCCCGGGGGCCTGGGATCGAGCCCCGCATCGGTCTCCCTGCTCAGTGGCAAGTCTCCTTCTCCCTCCTCCTCTCCCTCGGTGATCTCTCTCGTTCTCACTCTCTATCTCTCAAAAACAAAAACAAAACAAAACAAAAACCAAAAAAACATCTAGTCCAGGGGTTGGCGAACTTTTCCTGCGACGAATTGGATAGTCAATATTTTCAACTGTGCGGGCCGGGTGGTCTCTGCCGTAAGGACTCAACTCTGTTGTAACTCACGAGAGGCCATCAACAGTATGTTTACAAATGAGTGTGTGCCAATAAAACCGTATTTATAAGCACCAGCAGTGGGCCAGGTTTGGCCTGTAGGCCATAGTTTATCTACCTTTGACCTAATCCAACATTTTCTTTTAACTACGAGGCTTTTGCCCAGGGTCACGTGGGAAGTTAAGAGCAAACCCAGAACTCACTCTCAGGCCTGCCAACATCCTATCTTTACGCCTTTGCGTAACCTCTTGGCTGGCTGCTATGGGCTCAGTTCAGCTCTCGTTTCCTCCACTAATTGAGCTGGGACTTTTCTCCAGATGCCTCTGGGCAGGTACTAACCAGAAAGGGTGATGTAAAGGCGCTTATAAACACCTGTGTCTGTGGTAACTGGATGACTGCCTTACCTTCTGAGAGTCGGAGACTCTGCTACACTCCTCCCACGCATGTATCTTAGAGAGGTGAAGTGTAAAGGGAAAAACATAGGATTTGGAGTGAGATAGACCTGGGTCCTAATTCTGCCCAACCATGAGCTCTGTGTGACTGCCGGCAGGTCCCTTTGCCACGGAGCCTAAAAGTTTTCCTATAAAATGGGAGAAACAACCCCCCTCAAAGACAGACGGCTTGTAAAATATCTCTTCTGTGCTTGGCATGTTGTGAGCACTTAATAGGAATTCCTAGGTGCAGTCGTGGCCCAGATTTGCTTACAGCAGAGTGAGCGGCTTCTAGGGTGGTCCCTGTGGATCCCCTGCTCCTGGTACTCATGCTTTTGTATAAGCTCTACCCTTGAGTGTAGAGGACTTGGGATTAGCTTTTAATGAACAGAATCTGAAAAAAGGGATAAAATGGGGCTCCTCAGACTATTAAATATATAATCACCCCATATGATCCAGAAATTCCCACTCCTTGGTATATAATCTCAGTATATATCCAAAAGAACACACAAGGAAACTTTTTGATGATAGAATGTCTTGATGATGGGTGATGACATTTGTAGATGGGTGTCTACATTTGTCAAAACTGGATAAATGGCGGGGGAGGGGGTCATCAGGGGACAGTGATAGAATGTTACTTCCAAGAATAGGTTGTAGAAATCTATGACCCAAAAGTTTTACTCCAAGCTGTATAACCCAAAGAACTGAAAAGAGGCGTTCAAACAAATCTTTATAGCAGCACTATCTGCAATGACCCCAAAGTGGAAATAACCCAAATCTCCAACAATGAACAAAAGGATAAACAACATGTTGTATATGCATATAATGGAATATTATTCACCCATAGGAAGGAATGGAGCTCCAACACATGTGAAATGTGGAGGAAGCTCAAAAACACTATGCCAAGTGAAAGAAGTCAGACACATACAGTGCCATATAGGGTGCGATTCCATGTATGTGCAATGTCCACAACATGTAAAATCCAGAGACACAGAAAGCAGATTCGTGGTTGCCACGGGCTCGTGGTGGGGAATGGGGGGTGACTACTATGGGCACGGGGTTACTTTTGGGGTGATGGAAATGTCTTGGAACCAAGTAGAAGTGATAGTTATACAACACTGTGGACACACTAAATGCCACTGATTGTTCACTTCAAAATGGTTAGTTTTATGTTATGTAAATTTCACCCTAATTAAAAACAAAACAAAAACAAAAAAACCTCTATGACTTCTCTTTTGCGAACCGGAAAGAAACTTCTTGCTGGCTTTGATAAAGGAAGTTGCCAGGTTGGAGAGGCCCGCTTGGCGGGGAATTAAGGGCAGCTTCCTGCCAACAGCTGGTGGAAAACTGAGGCTCTCAGTCCATCAAGCCATAAGAAATGAAATTCTGCCAACAACCACGTAAACCCAGGAAATAGATCCTTCCCAGGACGAGACCTCCTCCCCACTCTTAGTTGATCCTTACAATGGCCCACTGTAGAGACGATGCTTGAATTTCAAGAGTCACCTGCTCCAGGTCACACTTTTAATGGGTTTACCTGAGCCCTTGCAAGGCCCTTCTCATACCCCCACCTCTGTGACCTCCTGTGGCTAACATCTGTAAGAGGCGCGAACAGCCAAGGTACAGTTGTTTGCTTGATAAATATTATTTTGATTCCTCCTTCCCTTTCTTCGGTGGGGAGTGCGGAGAGGCATCACTTAATGGTTAAAAGAAGACTGCAGATTTCTCCCTATAGAAGACTACAATATGCCCTGCATCGTTGAGCTGGAATTGGAAATTAGTTTTTCTTTCTTTCTTTCTTTCTAGATTTATTTATTTATTTGTCAGAGAGAGAGCATAAGCAGGGGGAAGGGCAGAGGGAGAGGGAGAAGTAGTCTCCCTGCTGAACAAGGAGCCCGTTGTGGGGCTCGATCTCAGGACTCCGGATCATGACCTGAGCCGAAGGCAGATGCTTAACCAACTGAGCCACCCAGGTGTCCCTGGAATTGGAAGTTTCTATGCAAACTCATGACTGATGATATATGTAACTGAATACAGATATGTGTGTATCATATTCGTACATGTATTTCAAAGCTCTGAACTCTGGGGCCTAGAGGCTCTGCTTCCTCCCCATCTTTCCTGCTTCGACAACCTTCCTCTCAATCGAAAGCAGGGTCTTCAAGAAATAGTTGCACACCCATGGTCACAGCAGCATTTTTCATAGTAGCCAAAAGGTAGAAACAACCCAAGTGTCTATTGATGAATGGATAAGCAAAACGTGGCATAGCTATACAATGGAATAATATTTACTCTTATGAAGGAAGGAAATCCTGACTCAGGCTACAACATGGATGAACCTGGAAGGCATTATGCTGAGTGGAAATAAGCCAGTCACAAAAGGACAAATACTATATGACCCCACTTACATGAGGCACCGAGAATAGTCAAATCCATAGAGACAGAAAATAGAATGGCAGGGGGCTAGGGGGAGGTAGTGGGGAGTTAGTGTTCAATGGGGACAGAGTTTCAGTGTGGGAAGACGAGAAAGTTCTGGAGATGGATGGTGGTGGTCCTACATGGTTGTACAACAGTGCAACTTTACTTAATGCCACTGAAACATGCATAAAAAATGGTTAAGACGGAAAATTTTATGTTGTGTATTTTACCATAATTATAGTAATAATGATGAGGAGGAGGAGGAGGAGGAGGATAAAATAACATTTCTTTCAACCCAAGACGGAGGAAGCTACTGAGCGTGACTCCTGCAGCTATAATTAGGCTGGACTTGAGAGCCTGGTCTTCAGAGTTCTTACACCTACAGGGGCGACAGGGTCAGCCTGCCCCGCCAATCATCCCGCAGCCAGACGGTGGCCTACCCACCCCCTTCCCAAAATAGGCTGGGAGGCTATTTTGGTGCAATCTGTTCTCTCATAAAATGAGATCCCAGAACATCCATCGGTGCTCCCGGGCGCACAGCCGGCTTATCACCCACACCCACCAGGTGCTAGATGAGCCCCAGCAGAAGTGCTCCGGGGAATTACAGAGCTGGCCTTTGGAATCCGGCTCCAGACACTCCCACGAGTCCTCCTGAGAGGAAACTGAGGCTCAGAGAAGGGGAGTTCCTGCCCCAACGCCACGCACCTCGCAGGCGAAAAGCCAGGATGTGATCAGGTCCGAGAAGCTTCGCAGCCTGTTCTGCTTTTCCTCTCCTGTTAGATGAAGCTGGCATTCTCAGCATCCATTTCTGGAAGTTTTGACAAAGACACACAGTTGTGGATTCCCCACCACAATCAAGAGACAGAACCGTTCTATCCCCCCACCCCCTTCTCCTGGCCGCTTTGGAAGCAGTCTCTCCTCCCACTCCCCGGCCCTGGCAACCGCGCATGTGTTTTCTGTCCCTACGATTTTGCTTTTCCTAAAATAGCCTCTAAGGAGCGCGCTGGGCGTATAGTCGGAGTCGGGCGCCTTCGCGGGGCAAAGGCCTCCGAGACGCATGCGCCGTGCGGTGCGAATCAGCCCCTCGCGCCTTTTCGCGGCTGGGTACGATTCCGCCGCCGCGGGCTTCGTGCGCCCACCGGCTGCCGGACACTGGGGATGCCTCCGTTTTTTTTGGTGATTCCCCAAAACAGCAGCTTTGAACATTTCTTGTGTGAACACGAGTCTGTGTTTCACTTAGGAAGGGGATTGCTGCGGGCGCCTGGGTGGCTCAGTTGGTTGGGCGACTGCTTTCGGCTCAGGTCATGATCCTGGAGTCCCGGGATCGAGTCCCACATTGGGCTCCCTGCTCGGCGGGAAGTCTGCTTCTCCCTCTGACCCTCCTCCCTCTCATGCTCTCTGTCTCTCATTCTCTGTCTCAAATAAATAAATAAAATCTTAAAAAAAAAAAAAAGGAATGGGATTGCTGCGTTATACGGAAAACGGGGTCTCATTTCGCGGGACACCCGCCGCCTGTTTTCTTACCAGCACTGGGTGAGCGGAGTCCTTACCAGCCCCTGGCATCCTGAGCTATTCTTATTTTTTTCTTAAAGGTTTTATTTATTTATTTCACAGAGAGTGAGAGAGCACAAGCAGGGGAAGCAGCAGGCAGAGGGAGAGGGAGAAGCAGGCTCCCCGCCGAACAGAGAGCCCGATGCGGGGCTCGATCCCAGGACCCCGGGATCATGACCTGAGCCGAAAGCAGCCGCTTAACCGACTGAGCTATTCTTATTTTAAACGTTGGAGGCAGGAACTTACTAACTTGCTAGGGCAGCCATAAGGACAGACGGAGCGGCTTTTTTTGCAGAAATTTCTTTTCCTTTCTTTTCTTTTCTTTCTTTCTTTTTTTTTTTTTTTTGAGATTTTATTTATTTATCTGACAGAGAGAGAGACAGCGAGAGAGGGAACACAAGCAGGGGGAGCGGGAGAGGGAGAAGCAGGCTTCCCGCTGAGCACGGAGCCCGATGTGGGGCTCCATCCCAGGACCCTGGGATCATGACCTGAGCTGAAGGCAGACGCTTAACTGGCTGAGCCACCCAGGCGCCCCCAGAAATTTATTTTCTTACAGTTCGGGGACCTAGGAGTCCAAGACAAAGGGCTTGGCGGCATAAGAGTTTTCTTCTGAGGCCTCTCCTTTGCTTGTAGATGGTCATCTTCTCCCTGGGTCCTCATAGGGTCTTTGCTCTGCTCATGCCTGTGTCCCAATCTCTCTCTTTTTTAAAAAAAAAAAAAAAAAAAAAAAGATTTTATAGGGGCGCCTGGGTGGCTCAGTCCGTTAAGCGGCTGCCTTCAGCTCGGGTCATGATCCTGGGGCCCTGGGATCGAGCCCCACATTCGGCTCCCTGCTCGGCGGAGAGCCTGCTTCTCCCTTTCCCTCTGCCTACCACTCTACCTACTTATGCTCTGTCAAATAAATAAATAAAATCTTAAGAAAAAAAAAAAGATTTTATCTATTTGAGAGAGAGAGCACGCACAGGCAGGCAGAGGGAGAAGCAGACTCCCCACTGAGCAGGGAGCCCTGTACCAGGGCTCGATTCCAGGATGCTGCGATCATGACCTGAACCGAAGGCAGATGCTTAACCGACTGAATCACCTAGGTGCCCCTCTAATCTCTTCTTACAGGGACCCCAGTCAGACTGCAGTAGGGCCCACCCAAAGAGCTCATTTTCACTTAATCACCTCTTTAAAGACCCTGTCTCCAAATATGATTACCTTCTCAGATATTGGGGATTGGGACTTCAACCTATAGATTTGGGGGGAGGGCACAATTCAGCCCCTAACAGATATGCAGCAGCATTTTGTTACAGTTTTCATGTTTATTTATTTTGTGCTCTGTTCAAATATTTTTTAAAAAAGATTTTTATTTATTTAACACAGAGAGAGAGAGAGAGAGCATGAGCAGGGGGGAGGGGCAAAGGGAGAGGGAAAAGCAGGCTCCCCACTGAGCAGAGAGCTCCCACTCTGGACTCAATCCCAGGACCCCAGGGTCATAAACTGAATGGAAGGAAGACACTTAACTCACTGAGCCACCCAGGCACCCCTGTCTGTTCAAATCTTTTGCCCAATTTTTATGGAGTTTTTTCTTAAGTGAACATTTTTTTACATCTTTATTGAGATATAATTGACATACAATAAACTGCACTTTTTTTTTTTTAAAGTAGGCTCCATGCCCAGCGTGGAGCTTGAACTCACAACCCTGAGATTACTAGTTGTGCACTCCACCGACTGAGCCAGCCAGGTGCTCCTAAACTGAGCACATTTAAAGTATATAATTTGGTAAGTTGTGATGTGCATATAGACCCGTGAAACCACCACTATAGTCAGTATAGTTAAGATTTCCATCACCCAGTTTCTGTGCGCTCCTTCGCCATCCCTCCCACCCTCCCCCTCTCCCCAAAGCATCCGTTGATCAGCCTGTTACTATAAATTAATTTGCTTTTTCCAGTATGTTACATACATAGGCTCGTAGAGTAAGTATTCTTCTTTATATTGTTCCCCTCACCCATTGTAATGTATTTGAAGCTCGCTCATGTTGTCCCATGCTGGTTCCTCTTGCTAATGGAATCGCTGAGCACAATTCCACTGGATGGAGCAGTTATCTATCCCCTCACCTTTTGACGGACATTTGTTCTTTCCACTTTGGAGCTATTACAAAGCACCTATGCACATCAATGTACGTGTCTTTGAATGGACACATATTTTCAGTGCTCTCGGGCAAGTACCCGAATAGCTAGGTCATAGGATAGATGAACATTTAATTTTTTTTTTTAAGATTTTATTTATTTGACAGAGAGAGACACAGCGAGAGAGGGAACACAAGCAGGGGGAGTGGGAGAGGGAGAAGCAGGCTTCCCGTGGAGCAGGGAGCCCAATGCGGGGCTCGATCCCAGGACCCTGGGACCATGACCTGAGCCGAAGGCAGACGCTTAACGACTGAGCCACCCAGGCGCCCCTGAACATTTAATTTTTTAAAAAATTTTTTATTTATTTGACAGAGAGAGAGTACAAGCAGGGGAAGTGGCAAGGGAGAGGGAGAAGCAGGCTCCGGCTGAGCAGCGAGCCCTACGTGGGGCCCAATCCCAGAACCCTGGGGTCATGATCCAAGCCAAAGGCAGACGCTTAACCGACTGAGCCACCCAGGAACCCCGAACATTTAATTTTTTAAGAAATTGCCACTGTTCCAAAGCGGCTGCATCATTTTATATTGCCCATGGAATGAAGAGAGTTCCCCTTGCTCCACATCCTCACCAGCACTCACCAGCAACCATCCTAGAATGTAGTGGGTACCTTCCCACCCATTTCCCTGATGGCTAAGGATGTTGAGCATCTTTTCATGTGCTTTTTAAAATAACATCTGTATATTCTCTATGGCCAGGTGTCCATTCAAATCCTTTGCTCATTTTTTAAAAAATTTTTTTATTCTTATGTTAATCCCCATACATTACATCCTTAGTTTTAGATGTAGTGTTCCATGATTCATTGTTTGTGCATAACACCCAGTGCTCCATGCAGAATGTGCCCTCCTCAATACCCATCACCAGGCTAACCCATCCTCCCACCCCCCTCCCCTCTAGAACCCTCAGTTTGTTTTTCAGAGTCCATCGTCTCTCATGGTTCGTCTACCCCTCCGATATCCCCCACTTCATTCTTCCCCTCCTGCTACCTTCTTCTTCTTTTTTTTTTCTTAACATATATTGCATTATTTGTTTCAGAGGTACAGATCTGAGATTCAACAGTCTTGCACAATTCACAGCGCTTACCAGAGCACATACCCTCCCCAGTGTCTATCACCCAGTCACCCCATCCCTCCCACCCCACCGCCCACTCCAGCAACCCTCAGTTTGGTTTCCTGAGATTAAGAATTCCTCATATCAGTGAGGTCGTATGATACCCTTTGCTCATTTTTAATTGAGCTGTTTATAATTGAGCTTTGGGACTTCTTTATATATTCTGGATACAATCCCTTTATCAGATGTGTGATTGCCAAGTTGTTCTCTTAACAGCGTCCTGTACGGACTCTTAGCTGCAAACCCCAATCACTCCCTTAATTCTCCCATCTGTCTATAAAGGGCAGTGATAATCATTACACCCTATTCCCCAAGAAGCAAACAGGTTCGGAGAAGGGGAGGCCCCCCTGTTGGTGGCATAGTAAATATCTGAACTCCAAACTCCAGACTCTACCCGCAGGCTCCATCTCCTCTTGGCGATTGGGGGCTGCCATGAGCCTCATCTCCCTGGAAACTCTGAGTGTCTCTAAGGACACAGAACCCCCACTGCGTCCTGAGGCCGAAAGAGCAGGAATGAATCAGCCAAACCATTGTGCTTCTTTCACAACAGATTTATTTGCTGAACCTTCATGCCGAGTCTTGATAAACATGCAAGAGGATGAATTCGGATCCTCAGGACCCACCAGGCTCCCAGGTGTCACCAGATCAAGGCACTTTCCCAACAGCTGGGCAATACTGGGATCCTGCTGGCCCCATGCTGATCTTGATGCAGCTGTAGGCTGTTGCTCTGTCCCGCATCCCACCCACCCCCCTGGGGGCAGAGGACAGGTCTAAGCCGGCCCCGTCTGGGCCCAAACCCCACCTGAGACTGGCCACACTCGGGTGTCCTGGTAACACAGCCTGAGATGAATCAGGTGGCCGGTGGGGGGGGGGGTAGATGGGGGGCTCAGCTACCATTCCCCTCACTCACCCTGAAGCACGTTCCAGGCCCGCCCAGCAGTGGCACAAGGCTAGGCACAGACTCCTCTGAAAGACTGAATGAGCGGTGGAGGATGCCAGCATGAGGGAGGCCCGAAGCTTCTAGGGCCCGACAGCAACTGTTCGGAGGCCCTTGACGGAGCTGGATCTTGCACCCCTGCCCAGCCAGCTGCATTTCTTTGGTTTAGGGGCGGCCTGAAGCCAAAGATCAGAACAAGCCTTCCCCACTCCCCAAGCTCTCAAGACTGAGCCAGATGTGTCTACTGAAGGCCCCCTGTGTGCCAGGTAACTTGTGGGGGTTCTCTGATCCACAAACACAAATAATCTAAAATGCAAAGCCGTTCTCAAGCACGATGAACATCCGTCAAGGCCTCCCCTCCCGACTGCACGGTGCTTAAGAGTTTATAAAGCTGGTTGACATCCAGGCGCACACCAGCACCTCCATGCGGAGGTGGCCTGGGGGTCTCCACTATACAGACGGGGAATGCAAGGCTCAGAGGAGGCAGCTTGCCCAGTGCCATCCGGAAGGAGTGGGCACGAAGAGATGGAAGTCCCAGCAGCTGCCTTGTAGCAGACACTTAGGAATTGTCCATCAAATTCATGAGTCTCAACCTGAAGTTCTTTTCGGAGTCAAGATGTAATTTTAGAGAGGAAATAGTAGAACCAAAAATATAACTGCTAGGGTTTCTGGCTGGGGCCACCGCCCAAATAAAGCGGTGTCGCTATGGTGGCCTGGCAGAAAGAGAGAGGGACCCCTCCATTCCTACCAATGCCCCTCACCCCCATATCTCATTTAACCCCCCCGACATGGCCCCGGTTTGCAGACTGGGAAGTTGAGGCCCGGAAAGGGAAGAGCTGAGCCCAGGATGCCCCTGCACCAGCTCTGAGGGTCCTGGGTCCGGGTCCTCTCCCTGGTACCCCTCAAGGCCTCTGGGCCCTCCACTAATCTGCCTTCTTGGTCTTCTTCTTCCTGGAGCTCTCACTCAGCTCCTCCTTGGACTTAGCAGGCAGGGCTGAGTGTGGCGAGCCGGGCCCACCGCCGCCATGGGACCCGCCATGGGACCCACCGTGGTTGTCATGGTGATAGTTGCCCCCCCCAGGTGGTCCCAAACAGCACAGGGCAGATGTAGCCCTCCAGAACATCAAAAAGGGAGCTGTGGGAGTGAGTGGCCGTCAGGAACACCTGAGGTGGGGTAACAGAGGGACGGGGAGACAGCGAGAGAGATAGAGGGAGACCGAGGCAGAAAGCAAGGTGGGGGGCAGGGGGAAGGAAGAGGGGAGAGGTCAGCCAGGTCAAGGTCAGAGGTAGCCCAGGCCCATCCCTCTGGCTTTATGCACCCCCAGGAGGGTGACCAACTGTCCCAGGTTTCCTGAGATACAGGACTTCTGGTGCTGAAACTCCAGATAGCATGGGGCACACGGGGACAGTTGATCTCCCCCCTCACCTCAGGGGGCCCCCCAACACCTGGGCTCAGAGAGGAACAGTGTTTGGCCTGGGGTGGCTCATTCCCTTCCCCCTTTCAGTGGCCAATGGGTCCCCTCCCAGGGAGCCAGCAGCAGAGCTCCCCAGATCCATGAAGAGGACAGTATGGTCCCTGAAGACCCCTCCTGGGTGAGCTAACCCCAGCTCAAGGCCTCAGGATCAGACCAGCACCATTCCTGATCTAGCCTGAGTCCCTGGTGTCCTAAGTGTACCTTCCTGGATCTTGTCCCTCAGCTCTCCACCACCACGGCACGAGGCCCCAATTCTCCAAACAGACTCCATGCACTCCTGCCTCACTCTCGGCCTTTGCCCAGGCTGGGCCCTCCACCCAGAAGGCCGTATTCTCCTTACCCCGTCCCCACCGGCTGGACACTCCTCTTATCAGACCTTCCTCCCATGTACAGACCTACTGGGACCCCCTTCCCCAGGCCGCTGCCTTAGGGCTGTCCTTCCTGGGACACAAGACTGCAAATCCAAGCTCCCAGCCTGGGAAGTGTGGGTTGGTGGTGTGGGTCAGGGCAGGAAGACTTACCTTACAGGAGACCATGAACATGGTGAAGATGAAGATGAGGCTGGCTTTGGATACCGGGAGCCAGCGGGTCTGCTGGAGGGTGAAGAGTATGGCTCCGTACAGGCTGGCCTTCGTGGGGCTGGAGGGGGCAGTCTCTATTACCACGTGGCGCCACGTAGCTCAGGCCTTTTTTACCTCTGGCCAGACCCCCTTCTCTGCCTGCCCACTGCCGGCCCCAGCTCCTATCCCAGCTTCTCCTGAGTGGGAGGTGGGAAGATGCCTGCATGGCATAGACAAGGTGGGGTCTCCCTGCACAGTAAAGGGTTAACTTGGCCCAGAGAGGTGTGGCTTTCCCCCCCTGGCTCCTGGGAGGTATCCTTTAAGCCCTGGAAATGTCCTGCCTGATAGGAGTGTCTTTGTTCACTTGGGGACTTTGGGTCATACCAGTTAGGAACGATGTGATTTAAGGTGGGGTCTTGGGCCACGTGGTATCAGTTCGACCTCTGGAGAGACTGGAGACAGGTCAGGCATGTAGGCGGTCAGCTATCACCTGTTCTTTTTTGTAACTTTCCTTTTCTTTCTTACAGGATAGGTTCTCAATATTTTAACTTGTTACGAAAGAGAGACCCGTGACTTCTGTTCCCGATGTCTGTTGTTCTCTGCTGTCCTTAATGATGATGATTCTGCCTGATATTTCCAAGGCACTCACCAGGTACCAGGGCCAGGGAGTTTATGAGTGTGATTCCATGGAGCCCTCACCCTCTGCTCAAGAGGCCGAAATAGAATCCAAGAGGGGAAACCACTTGCCCACTTAGTAGCAGGCAACACAACATTGTGGGTCCCCGTTTCCTTGTCGGTGAACTGAGGGTGGGAACAGACCTCTAGTAGGGATGAAAAGAGATAGTGCTCTTTTCCGAAGTGTGAAATGGGAATTTTCATTGGCGTATGGGTGAGCCTTTTAAAAAATTTTGTCATATTTTAATGGCCATCGCTTTCTTTATTGTAGATTGGGAGAAAATTTAACTAGCCCAAACCAATGAGGTCCTTTAAAAATGTATAGGCTAAATGTAGCATGGGGCCCCTAGGTTGGGTCCTGGATGCTGCCCTGTGGTCCTGCCCACCTAATCCCAGCCACACTCCCCACCCACACTCTGTATCCACCCACACACCGTGCCATATACTGCCCACCGATGCTCTATACTCCTCCCCACCCACACTCTGTATCCTGACCCTGCAGAACTGGGCAGAATCACTGCTCTTTTCTGACTTGACAGTTGGCAGAGGTGCTGGCCTCTGTCCGGATGCTCCTCCTTTGCCAGAAAACTCCTACTCACTCTTCAAAACCCAAATCAAGTAGCTCATCTCCCTGCAGCTCTGCCTGCCCCTCCCCCCTAGGCAGAGCCAAGGCTCCCCTTCTGCTCCATGGATGCTCCATGACCTCTGGAAGCTTCTGGAAGACAAAATTAGTGGCTGAGGCTTCCAAGCTACCAGGAGCATCCAACTCAGGGTCAGGCCCAGGAGGCACACGTACATACAGTAGGGATAGGAGAGGGGGGGTGGAATGGGATACTCACAAGGACATGTGCAGGATCTCATTGGTCTCTGGCTTCCAGACCCCTCGGAGCAGCTGCTCAACGTTGGACATGAGGGCGACGCCAGAGCCTAGGAGACAGGGTGCTCCTGAATGAACCTGCCACCTCCAGTTCCCCATTCTTCTTGGCTGAGTTCCCAAGGAAGCAGCTTCGCTGCTCCTAGAGTCTTCTCCAGAGGGACACTGAGCCTGGGTGTATGACAATCAGTTGCAGTGGGGAAATTGAGGCTCAGGAGGGTCATGTGGCAATATTTGGAGCAAAACCAGCATGAAGGCATTGAGGTCATATCTCATCTGCAAGGTATGTCTTCGACAAATCTGGGTTGTCTGCCCTGATGCCCCTAGTCCAGGACCCTGAGCTGTGCATAAGGCTTCTAGAAGGCTCCCCACCCCAGTCTCTCTCCTCCTCGGGGCTCTGAACTTTCAATCTTTCTTAAGCCACTTGCCCTCTGGGAGGCATGCTATCCCCCTGGGGAATTTGTTTTATAGCACAGGCTTCCTGGAGAGTGAATAAGGAGACCCATATGGGACATAATGGTTGAAATTCTAGAAGAATCTTTCCATTTACCCCAAATGTACTGGCTAAAGAAGCTTGAACACGCACTCCAGGAATGGCTGTGCTGAGGTGCCTGATATGTACCACTGGACCAGGGATTCATATCTGGAGTGATTTGGCCCCCAAATAGGCATTTGGCAATATCTGGAGACATTTTTGGTTGTTGCAACTGGGGCAGGGCTGCTCCTGGTGGGTTAAGGCCAGGAATGCTGCTCAACATCCTACAATGCACAAGACAGTCTCCAGAGTCTGTCAGAGCATGATCCAGCCCCATCTGTCAATGGTGCTGAGTACACTGTGGCTTAGTGGAGGGTGCTTCTAGGCCCTGGCATTTTGGCAATACCCACTTTGGTATCAGGGAGCAGGGATAAGGTACCCAATGGTGTTAGCACCTGCTTGAGCCTTCTTTCCCTGTCTTCCTGTTACTCCTTGGTCTACCTCTGCAACTATTATTGTTGGATTGTCTATTTCTCCTTTAACTTCTCAGTTTTTGCTTTATAAATTTTGGTGCTGTTTTTAGGTGCATATATGTTTATAATTGTTATATCGTCCTAGTGGATTGACCCATCATTGTAAAGTGTCCCTCTTTAATTTTTAGTAACATTTTTTGTTTTAAAGTCTATCTTGGGGGCGCCTGGGTGGCTCAGTTGGTTAAGTGACTGACTTCGGCTCAGGTCATGATCCTGGAGTCCCTGGATCGAGTCCCTGGATCGAGTCCCACATCGGGCTCCCTGCTCGGCAGGGAGCCTGCTTCTGCCTCTGACCCTCCCCCCTCTCATGTGCTCTCTCTCTCTCATTCTCTCTGTCTCAAATAAATAAATAAAAAAAAATCTTTAAAGTCTATCTTGGTCTGCCTCTTAGCATAGCTAGAGGAGGAGGAAAAGGAGGACTTCAAAGTAGTTAAGAATGTGGACGTTGAATTCAGAGAACCTGAAGTCAAACCTAGCTGCACCCCCTTAGCTATGTGACCTTGAACAAGTAATTTCATTTCCCTCCTCAGTAAATTGGGGATGATGTTAGACTTTTCCTAAAGCAGAGTCTTAACAATCAAATGAGATAAGATGCACAAAGGCCTCAACTCAAACCTGCCCTGAGTCATAAAGTCTTAACCTGGTGTCCTTGAACTCAGACCGGAAACAGAACTACATATTCATTTTCATGTCCCTCACCAAAATATAGCCTTTCCTTCCATTGTGAAGGGAGGCAGTAAGCTGAGAAGGATTTTCAAGGCTGTGATGCCATCACCAACAGAATTCATGGATTTTTCCCTTTTCACATTCCCATTGTTGCAGATGGTTTCATAATATCATTTGTGCTCAACAACACTTCAAAAGGTCGAGAAATACCTATTTGCTAAGTGAATGGTCTCTTATTTAATACTTTGGTAAAGATGTATAAAATTACTCTACCATATTAAAACTTTTTTGGGTAACTTTGTTTAAAAAATTTTTTTTGATAGCTATTTTAAAATAATGGGCCTCTTTTATCATCCTATATATTTTATGCACTTAAAAACATAAAAGGCTTTACTGGACTCAAAAAGGACCATGGCCCACAAAGACTGAGAACCCCTGTAGTTATAGGGGTGTGATTTCTTCTCTAAGAGGTGTTTGGCAACATCTGGAGACACTTCTGGTTGTCACGCAGGTGGGCGCTACTGACATCTGGTGGAAGGAGGCCAGGGATGCTGCTCAACATGTTACCACGCACAGGACAGCACCCGCCATGGATGATGACCTGGCACCAAACATCAGTAGTGTCACAGTTGAGAACACCTGCTTGAGAGACAGCTGTCACTGTCTCATGGTCCTGTTTATCTTTGACAGTTAAATTCTGGAAGAATCTTCCCACTTATTCTAAAGCTGTTGGCTAACAAGGCAGGACTCCCACAACAGTCCTCTTAGCCTGGAGCAATGTCTGTGCGAACCTGGGTGCCTGACAATGTACCACTGAGCAGGGGTTCTCAAATGAGATGATTTTCCATCATCATCATGGTCCTGTTTACCTTTGACCCAGCCGGTGGCAATCATGACGAACCACCCGTGGTGGTAGTGATGATGGGCATGATGGATGCCCACGGCGATCTTTCGGACTCTCACTACCTCCTTCATGGCCACGAATATAAGTTTCACAGGCAGGAAGCAGACACACTTGTAAAAGAGGTCCAGGGGGCAGAAGAAAATCAAGTACCTTTGGGAAGAGAATGCAGAGCGTCACGGGGAGACAGACCGTCGGGGGTCCGTGGGAGGTGAGGTTGTGTCCAGATCTTCCTCCCCAGCTTGCCGGGCTCAGGACAGAGCTGGGCAGTGGAGAGCACTGCATTCAGGTCCGCTGTGGAGGTTGTGTGGATGGGTCCTATTTCCTCCAACCCCCCGCCTCCCACCTCCTAGGTGGCTGGGTCACCCCTGCCCCCAACTCTGCTCTCCCACATCCCACCAGCCAGACAGTGCTTACCAGACAGCTGTGGCCAGCAGGACGCTGGAATTGTTGCTGAAGTAGTCGATCAGGGGCTCACCGAGGAGCAGATCAGCCAAGATGTAACTCCCAAAGCAGTGCAGCATGGCACACAGCCAGGATGCCATGGGATGGCGCTGGGACAGCTCAACTGCTCCTGGGGGGTATGGGGGTGTCCCCCAGCATCACCAGGGTGCCAAGGGCATGCTTTGTCCCCATGCCCTCCAGTTAGCCCATCCTAATTCAGCTGCCTTGCAGCTTGCCCATTTCAGAGGAAGAACCCAGGCTCAGAGAGGCTGGACACATGCCTGAGGTCACACAGAGAAAAGGCAGAGCTGGGTCGGGGCTCTTTCTTCTGTGCTCAGAGAGGTGGCAACGATGGTAATGCCAGGTCCCATTTAGCAAGCACTTCCAGGTCTCAGACACTGGGTTTACATTTATATGAAGGACTTGCTAAATCCTCATTGATAACCACAGCCAAGCGATCACTCTCATTATCCCTGCAAGAGAGGGCGGTGTGGACAGGGAGCAACGTGCAGGTAGGAACGCTTTCATGTGGCTGTTCCTGCCTTGGGCTGATGCCAAGATCCCTACAAGCTCACACCTGTTGTCTTGGTCTCTCCCTCTTTTTACATTTTTTTTTTTTATAGCGGTAAAATATACATGAAACGTGCTACTTTAACCATTTTTAAGTGCACAGCTCGGTGGCATGAAGCACATTCATGCTGTCGTGCAACCGTCACCACCATCCATCTCTAGGGACTTGTTCATTGTCCCCCGCTGAAACTCTGTCCCCATTAAACACTAACTCCCCATTCCCTCCTTCAACCCCTGGCTCCCACCATCTACTTTCTGTCTCTGTGAATTTAACTTCTCTAGGGACCTCGTGTAAGTGGAATCACACAATATTTGTCCTTTTGTGTCTGGCTTCTTTCACTTCTTTCACTCAGCGTAATGTCCTCAAGGTTCACTCACGTTGTAGCAGGTGTCAGAATTCCTTCTTTTCTAAGGTTGTATGATCTTCCATTGTATGGATATACCACATTTTGTTTATTCACTCATCCATCGATGGACATTGGAGTTGTTCCCACCTTTTGGCTATTGTGAATAATGCTGCTAAGAACATAAGTGTGCCAATATCTATTTGAGTTCCTGCTTTCAACGCTTTTGGGGATGCACCCAGAAGTGGAATTGACGGGTCAAATGGTAATTCTATGTTTAATTTTTTTGAGGAACTGCCATATTGTTTTCCACGGCGGCCCCACCATTTTGCATTCTTACCAGCGGTTCACAAGGGTTCCAACTTCTCCACCTCCTCCCCAACACTTGCTGTCTTCTGTTACAAGCTAGCGGCAGAGAAGGAGCAAAGACACAAAAGCAGAAATGGCCAAGTACAAATACCACCTCCTCTAGGAAGGCTTCCTTGCTCTGCTGGGTCAGTCACTCCTGCCCCTGGGCTCCCACGACCCTGTGGACTTTATCCTATTATGGGTCTTGGTATTTTATTTAATTTTTTAACACTAAGAGGAAGTAGATTAGAGGTTGCTTAGGGCTGGAGGGAATGGGGGAGATGGGAGGGTGACAGCTAAAGGATACAGAACTCTTTTGGAGGTGATGGTTGCACAATTCTGTGAATATACTAAAAAACCAATGAATGCGATGCTTTAAATGGGTGAATTGGGTGGTATATGAATTATGGCTCAATAAAGCTGTTATAAAATAAAAGGGACAACAGAAAAAATGCAACTTATTTCAGTTTATGTAACTGATACTCATAAATGATAGTAAATTGAGTCTTCCTATAAACCCAAGGCAACAAAATGCAAAAAAGAACGGTCTTGCTTAGTGAACAGAAACAGAAATCCCATTCATTAGGAAGATGGCTCAGCGCATTGGCCTCTAATTTGGCTGTACATCAGCATTACCTGGGGACTTTACAAACTAGACACCTGAACCCCCCCACCCCAGAGCATCTTAGTTGGCCAGTCTGGGGTGTTGCTGGGCTTATGGATTTCTTAATGCTCCTGGGTGATTCTTATGGGCAGCAATGTTGAGCACGACACAGAGACAGAGGAATGAGCTGGCCGATGTCCTGCAGCCCTGATAACCCAAGATCTCCTATCCATGGCTAGGAGGATAGGCTCCCAAGAACAATGGTTTCCAAACTGTGTTCCTAGGAATCCTGAGCATTTGCAGGAGCAAAGAAGAGACAAAATGGGAATGTTCTGGGTCCTTCACCCCGCTTTAACCAGAGCACACTTGCATTTACTGCTTCATCTCAGTGTTCAGGACAAGATTTTTTTTTTTATCTTAATCTCTATGCCTAATGTGGGGCTTGAACTCACGATCTGATATCAAGGGTCACATGCTCCACCAACTGAACCAGCCATGTGCTCCTCAAGACAAGATTTTGATTGAGAAAGGGAATCTGGTGTTCACAGACAGGCACACAACTGTTCATAGCAGCTTTATTTATAAGTAAGTTATTTGTAAAATGGCTTCAATGGGTAAAGGGATGAACAAATTGTGGTACATCCAGATCATGGAATACTACTCAGCAACAAAAAAGGAACAAACCAGGGATACATGCAGTAACTTACATGAATGTCAAGGGTACTATGCTGAGTGAAAATAGCCAATCTCAGAAGGTTACATACTGGGGCGCCTGGGTGGCTCAGTTGGTTAAGCGTCCAACTCTTGATTTCGGCTCAGGTCATGATCTCAGGGTCATGAGATCCAACCCTACATTGGGTGGGGGGGGGGGTCCACGCTCAGCATGGGGTCTGCTTAAGACTCTCTCTCCCTCTCCCCGACCCCCCTCCCCATGCCCCTGCTTGTGCTCTCTCTCTCAAATAAACCTTAAAAAAAAAAAAGAGAAGTTTACATACTATATGATACCATTTCTATGACTTTCTCCAAGTAACAAAACAGTGATGAGTGACAGAGAGCGGATTAATGGTCACCAGGGGTTAGGGCTTGGAGGAAGATATAACTATAAAGGAACATCACTAGGGAGTTTCTTTGGGGTGCCAGAACCATTCTGTATCCCAACTGTGGTGGTGATTATTAGAATCTACACACATGATAAAATACAGAACTGTACAGGGGCACCTGGCTGGCTCAGTTGGCAGAGCTTACGACTCTTGATCTTGGGGTTGTGAGGTTGAGCCCCATATTGGATGTAGAGATTACTTAAAATCTTTAAAAAAATACAGAACTGTATAAAAAAACTATCTGTAAATACTGCTGAATAAAGTCAGTTGTTGGTGTTAATGGGATTGTACCAATGTCAATTTCCTGGTTTTAGTAATGACCTACCATTATGTAAGACATTGTCATTGGGGGAAGCTGGATGAAGGGGACATGAGAACTCTTCATTAAATCCCACATTAAAATAGAGGGGAAGAGTCTAGTTCTTAAAAAATAAGTTTACAAAAAACACTAGGGGTACAGGATTAATGTCTATTAGTCAAATTCTTACACTTTGTATTACCCACTTAAAGTCTTTAGAATTTTTCTTTCTTTTTTTTTTTAAGGTTTTATTTATTTATTTGAGAGAGAGAATGAGAGAGAGAGAGAGAGAGAGAGAGCATGAGAGGGGGAGGGTCAGAGGGAGAAGCAGACTCCCCGCCGAGCAGGGAGCCCGATGTGGGACTCGATCCCTGGACTCCAGGATCATGACCTGAGCCGAAGGCAGTCGCTTAACCAACTGAGCCACCCAGGCGCCCAATGCATTTGCTTTTTTTTTTTTTATTTGAGAGAGAGAGAACGAGAGAGAGAGCATGAGGGGGGGAGGGTCAGAGAGAGAAGCAGATTCCCTGCCGAGCAGGGAGCCCGATGCGGGACTCGATCCCGGGACTCCAGGATCATGACCTGAGCCGAAGGCAGTCGCTTAACCAACTGAGCCACCCAGGCACCCCTAGAATTTTTCTAAATAGGTCCTATCTGTATGTTAAATTATTTATTTTATTTATTTTTAAGTAATCACTATGCCCAGTGCAGGGCTTGAACTCACCACCCTGAGATCAAGAGTCGCACACTCTACTGACTGAGCCAGCCAGCCGCCCCCTGTCTTTATGTTAATATGGTCACCATCCCCTATGGCCACACCCCAGAGTTGCAAGCTGGGTGTCTCCTGGTGTGACAACTGTTTCATCATCTAGATTCCTTCCCTCCCCCACTGGTTTCACTTTCCAGAGAATCCCTTTAGGATTAAGTTGTAAGGCCCAGGTACTTAGCTCTCAGGGCCAGAGCTGGTATCAGTAACTCTCCTTAAACAATTTACTTGGATCCAATGACAACTCCACTCAATGTGGGCATGAGATGAAGAAGTTACGTGTGATCTACTAATCAAAAACTAATCAAAAGAAGTAATCCGACTCCCCGCTGAGTGTGGAGCCCAACGCAGTGCTCAATCCCACGACCCTGAGATCATGACCTGAGTGGAAATCAAAAGTCGGGTGCTCAACTGACGGAACCACCCACATGCCCCGTTTTTTGTTTGAAAATGTCACTTTGGGGGCACCTGGGTGGCTCCGTCAGTTGGGCGTCTGCCTTTGGCTCGGGTCATGACCTTGGGGTCCTGGGATCTGGCCCTGCAACAGGCTCTCTGCTCAGCGGGGAGTCTGCTTCTCCCTCTCCCTCTGTGCTCTCTAATAAATAAATAAATATTTTATTAAAAAATAAAATGTCACTTTGTTTCTAGAAATTGGATGCCTTTTGTCTCCAAGCTGTGAATCTGAATGCTTGGCCTCTCCGAGACACGCGCCATGGATGAAGCTATTGACATAAATACCTATACATACTGTTGACACACTCAACAAATTGATTTGATCTTAATCCTTTGGTGAGTATGGGGACCTCATCAGTCTTACCTGCTGCTGCACCCCCAGCGCATGGCGCTGTGCCTGACACATAGTAGCCGCCCAATAAATAGTTGTGAGTGAATGAACTCCCGCCATAATGGAGCTTACATTCTAGTAAATGTGGACATAACACCTCCTAGGCATTGAGGCTGAGTTGGGCACTTCAGGTCGCACTATAACGAAACCTCCCCTGCTCCATTTATTTATGGAGTTACTATTTTGTCCCATGCAACTGCATGCCTTCACTCCATCCTTGAGAGCTGTTAACCACACATAATATAAGGATCAATATCCCCCTTGCAGCGAGTTATACAGGGGACCAGTGTCCCCCTGCCCCGCATTCATGTCCACCAGCACCTCAGAATGTGACCTTATTTGGAACAGGGTCATTGTAGGGTCTTTTATTCCAAGAAACATGAAGCCCACTCGTTCTATAGAAGGAGCTGCCTTCTCAGCTTGGTCAACCTCACAGAGAAGGGGGGTTAGGGTGGTGGGACTATCTGCCCCTCCTCCAGAGGGAAAAAAGCCCACGTTTTCCTCCACACACACAGTTGGGAGGATCTACAGGCATAACCACCTTGGAGGCTGTTTGGCAATACTGAGCAGATCTGAGGCTATGCATTGCCTATGTCTTAGCAATTCTCCTCCTCACTACTGACCCAAAAGAAACTAGCAAAGGAGATGTGGGGAGGAGGATTTCACTGCCACACTGTTACAGTAGAATGGAGAAGTCTCCTATTTCTCAGTGACAGGGTGGAGAGTCGCACACTGAGCTGCTATTTAAAAGTGAACTAGACGGATGCCTGGGTGGCTCAGTTGGTTAAGTGTCTGCCTTTGGCTTGGGTCATGATCTTGGGGTCCTGGGATGGAGTCCTACAACAGGCTCCTTGCTCAGCAGGGAGTCTGCCTCTCTCTCTGGCAAATAAATAAATAAAATATTTTTAAAAAATAAATAAAAGTGAACTAGATCTACATCCAGGCTCCTCAGCTGCATATGGCACTGCGTTGGATCATTCCCTGCTGCAGTAGGGGCTGTCCTGTGCCCTGGGGATGTGCAGCAGCATTCCTGGCCTCCACCCACTAGATGGCAGGGGCATGCCCCCACCCTGGTTGTGATAGCCAGAACTGTCTCCGGATAGTGCCAAATTTCCCTGGGGACAAAATCCCTTCTGGTTCAGAACCACCACTCTAGATAAATCAACATGGATAAATCCCATATGGTTATTACTGAGTAAAAAAGGTTAGGTTGCAAAATGATACATTTATGTATATCTTAGATATATATTAATTTATTTTAAAAAGTATTTTATTTATTTATTTGAGAGAGAGAGAGTACAAGCAGGGGGAGTGGCAGAAAGAGAGGGAGAAGCAGGCTCTCCACTGAGCAGGGAGCCTGATGCGGGGCTTGATCCCAGGACCCTGGTATCATGACCAAAGCCGAAGGCAGACGCTTAACCGACTGAGCCACCCAGGTGCCCCTCTTATGTATATATTTAAAACACAGCACACTCCATGTAGTTCATAGACACATATATAGCAGAGAAGGTGTAAATACAGGCATGAAAAAATACAGGCTGATTTTAGGGTGGTGGTTGCATCTAGAGAGGGAGGGAGGGAAAAGGGATAAGGTTAGCTGTCTCTCAATCTATTTATTTATTAAAAAGCCATCTGAAGTGGGACACCTGGGTGGTACTGTCGGCTAAGCATCTGACTCTTGGTTTGGGCTCAGGTCATGATCTCAGGGTTGTGGGATGGAGCCCTGCATCAGGTTCCATGCTCAACTCAGAGTCTGCTTTAGATTCTCTCCCTCTCCCTCTGCCCCTCCCCCCACTTGCACTCTCTCTCTCAAATAAATAAATAAATAAATAATAAAATCTTTAAAAAAAAACATCTGAAGCAAATCTATGTTCCCATCTGTTCAGTCTGTGTGGAAGGGAGAGAGATGTCTGTGATATTTAATCTGTGTGTATGAAATACTTAATCATCAAAACTAGGAAAAACAAGAGTCCCCCGAAAAGCTGCTAAGCAGGAGGGACATGGGGTGCTCATCTGCTTTATCACACTGGGCTCCACAGGCCCCCTCATCGGACCCTCACTACCTGCCCCCTCTCTGATGGCCATGATCAGAGGTCCAGGAACAGGACGTGGGCAGCGGGGAACCGTGCTATATCCTACCACGAGAACCTAGCAAAAAGTTCTGGAAGACTCTTAAAAAATCGTGTTCACAGCAGCACTATTCAAAATTGCCAAAGGGTGGAAACAACCCAAGTGTTCACCAATAGATGAATGGATAAACAAGATGTGGTAGATCCACACAATGGAATATCACTCTGCCTTAAAGAGGAATGAAGTCCTAACACACGCTACAACATGGACAAATCTAGAAAACATGCTAAGTGAAAGAAGCCAGACACAAAAGGTCACATAGTGTGTGATGTCATCTATATGAAATGTCCAGAACAGGCAAATCCATAGAAATGGAAAGCAGACTGTTGGTTGCCGGAGGCTGGGGGAGAGGGGGATGGGGAGTGACTGCTCACGGGGCTGGGGTTTCCTTCTGGGGGGAGGAAAGTGTTCTGAACTTACATATTTCATATAGGTGGAATCATATAACATAGCTTTTGCCTCTAGCTCTTTCACCGAGCACAATATTTTCAAGGGCAATATTTATTTTTCTCTGCTGTAAGGTATTCCAACATAGGAATAGATCCCAAGTAATCTTTTTTTTTTTTAAAGATTTTATTTATTTATTTGACAGAGAGAGCAAGAGAGCACAAGCAGGGGGAACAGTAGTGGGAGAGGGAGAAGCAGGCTCCCTGCCAAGCAGGGAGCCGGATGCGGGGCTCAATCCCCTGGGATCATGACCTGAGCCGAAGGCAGACGCTTAACCATCTGAGCCACCCAGGCACCCCTAGATCCCAAGTAATCTATCCATTCTCTTGCACAAACTACATTTCATAATCAGGAAACATGCCTAATAAAAGCTGTTTGAAAGAAAGTCGTAAACATACTCCCCTTTCTCTTCGCCACCCCAACTAACCATGAGACCTTGGAGAAACGGTTTTTCCCGTGTCCCACTCCTTCTGTCAGGTATGAACCCCAATCCCTTCTGTGCCCAGCTCCTAACAAGCGCTGGAATTGAAATTTCCCTCCTCAATCTCACCCTGGAGTTACAAGCCCATAGTGCATCTTCTCCCTGCCCTCGAGGTTGTCCTAAGTCTCAGCATTTACAAAGGTCCTATGAAGCAGAATGTTCTCTTCTCTTCTCTGGGGTGTCTATTTAAAATGCTGCCAGCTGAGAGTTAATCCTTTGGAGCAGCTGGTGGGTCCCGCAAGGGCTGGGTCAGGTGAGGCACCCATGTTTTTCAGAAATGGATACCTCTGCATCTAAAAATAACCCTTAGGGGTTGAATTCTTTCCAGGGTCATTCTTGTGCCCTCTGGGACCATCCCAAGGACTGAGGCCAGGGGTGGGGGTGGGGGTGGGTTGTGGGAGTAAAGCAGGCTACTGTGTTTGCACCATTTCAATAAAACCATGGTGTAAACACGGGACCCAAAAAGCTTACACCAGGTGAGTCCTGGTAGTAAAGTCACAGACCCAGGTTTGGCTCTGTGGCTCACTCTCTCTGGTGTGGCCTTGGACAAATGACTGCTCCCCACCAGCCTCAGCTTCCTCTGCTTTCCAAAGAAGAGGATGAGAGTACCCCCTCCCCAAGTTGTATTGATGATTCAATGTGGTGTGCGTGATTATCAAGATGATTCTTAGCATTATCAAACTTATTTATCTCAGCAATCCCAGAAGAGCAAGATCAGTCTCCTCATTGCCACAGAGGAGAAGACGGAGGCTGATGGGAGATGGGCCTGCCCTGAAGATCCACAGCAAGGCAGTGTCGAGAACCTTCCCTCTGGCTCTTTCCCTTTGCCATACTGCTTCCTGGTTTCTCTGGCTGGGTTTTGGGGCAGCATCAGGAACCAGGAGAATGTGGGTTGCAATCCCAGGTTGGCCACCAAAGCACTCCCCTCTCACTGGGTGAACTTTGGCTAGTCACTCCTCTCTCCGGGCTTCAACGGGTGTATTTGTGCATAATGGAGGTACCAACCATCTCGGTTTGTGACAACCAGAAATGTCCCCAGATGGGACCGAGGGGTTCCTGGGACATGGGGCTTTTGGTGCTTGTCTTAATGGAACCTGGGTGAGGTGGTCACCCCAGTGCTATTATTCATTTCAAAGGGCACCGGCAAGGACAAAAAGAAATTGCTTAGTGCTTAGCAATTATGCATGAGTTATTCCTGGAACCGAACTGAAATGGAAAGTACCTGTGGGTGGAAATTTTAGCTGATGGATTTATAAAAATCAGCTCTGCCTGAGGAGGGAGGAGGAAGCCCTGATCACGTCCCTACTTCTGGCCTGGGATGGGTCCTGTCTATGGACGGCAGGGAAGCACTAGAAGGTTCCCCCGGGGGCACCTTCAGCACTGCCATGGCTCTGAGCTATTTAGTCCAAGGTCTAAACATGGGAGGTATATTTACAGAGCTTCTCAGTGACTTGATAGCAAGTCTTCTGAGCCTTCAAGCTCAGCTGTCTGCCTTCGTTTCTTCCCCTGTGAGAGATGGCAGCCCCTACCTTGCAAGGTTGGAGGAGAGGCAGCTCTCCGTCCTTGAAAAGCTTACAATTCCTGCCAGAGGTCTCAAAACAGGGCTCAACGAGCTGTCTCGTTAGCCTAACAGCATTTTAGAAGATGTCCAAACCGCAACCAAGACATCTTTCAGTAGGTGAATAACTAACTATGGTGCATAGATACCATGGGGTATTACTCAGCGATGAAAAGAAATGAGCTTTCAAGCCACGAGAAGACATGGAAGAACCTTAAATGCATACTGCTAAGTGAAAGAGGCCAGTGTGAAAGGGCTACACACTGTATGATTCCAATTCTATGATATTCTGCAAAAAGCCAAACTCTGGAGACGGTAAAAAGATTGGGGGTTGTCAGGGGTTTGGGGGAGGGGCAGGATGATCACGTGGAGCTAGGGGGATTTTTAGGTTAGTGAAACTATCTGTATGATACTGTAATGGTGGATACATGTTATACATTCGGCGAAATCCACAAAATGTACAACACAAACTAACCCTAATGTAATAAACTCTAGGCTTTGGTTGATAACATGTGGTAGTGATAATATAATAATAATGATATGGGCTCCTTGATTATAACAAATGTAACCCTCTGTGCAGAATGTAGATGGTGGGGAGGTCAGAGAGTACACGAAAACTACTTGCAGCTTTATTTTCCTGTGGATCTAAGACTGCTAGACTAGAAAATAGCCTATTAATTTCTTAAAAAGAAAAAATGTTAATTACCTTTATTTTAAAAAATTTTTATTTTTTTTTAAACGAATTTTTTAAAAAGAAAAAAATGTTTGAACAGCCAACATATACACATAGGGAACTATAAATCACATTTCCGGCTTCCCTTGAAAAATCACCTCTGGTGGTTCTCGCCCCAACCAGGTGAAGATGTGCATGGTTGGATCTCACCTGGGGACAGTCCCCACCTGGCTGGCTTACTGCTTCCCGTACATCACCTACCTGGCCCTTGAAAGCATTGGAGTTTGAGACTCAGTCTAGATCACTGGTTCTCAACTGGGGGCAACTACATCTGGGGACATTTCTGGTTGTCACAACTGGGGTGTGCTACCAGCATCTAGGGGGTTGAGCCAGGGATGCTATGAAATATCCCAAAATGCATGTGATGGCCCCTACCACAGAGAATGATCTGGCCCTCACTGTCACTTGTGCAGAGATTGGGCAACACTGGTGCACAGAACTGATTCTCATCTGGGGAACTTAAAAAAAAAGTACTGACACTGGTACCACGCACAGCGATTCTGAGTTAAATGGAAGGGTGCTGCAGGAGCAAGAGGATTCTGAAAAGCTCCCCAGGTGAGCTTAATGTGGAAGTATATTTGAGAACCACTGGTCTGGAAGGTTCTTGGGATATCCAGGACTGTTATTCATTCATTCATTCAATCATGCAGTGGACATCCATTGCTTTCTCTTCTTGCATAGAGCTAGGGGTCCTGGAGGCGAGCCAGACCTTCTCCTCCCTGCCCTATTAAGGAGCTCCAGGTCTAATAAGGAGCTCCTGCCTCTTTTAGTCCAACCCTTCTTAAATGTTATGCAGATTCTGATTCAGTGGGTCTTGAGGTGGGGGTGGGGGGCTGGCATTCTGCATTTCTTAACCAGCTAGCTCCCAGGGGCCATAGATGCTGTTAACCTGAGGACCACACTCAGAGCTCTGTCCTCATTCAGGATTCTCATGAAAGCCTGACCCAGAAAATGACTGCGTACCAGGAAACACATCTTCCCAAGCCTTACAAATAATTGCACTACCTTTCCCAAGTGCCTTAGACCCTACTACTGACAAAGTTCTCAAAACATCTTTACAATAGCCCCGCAGAAGAGTTCAGGATTATGTTCCGACGCGCCTATTTCATAGATGAGTGAGCTGAGGCTCATGGGGGCGCAGTAACCAGCCTGGTATTTAGTGGTAGAGGCAAAGCTGACTCCTAATTCAGAGATTTTTCCTAGAAGCCAGCTTGGCTGTCAGCTCCAAAGGTGTGCTACCTGTGCTGCTGCCCAGGACCCTGTGTTCAGAAGGGTCCCACATTCAGTTTAGCGCTCTGTTGTCACCATCTTGAAATTCTGACTTTCTTTAAATCTTTTTTTTTTTTTTCTGAGAGAGAGAGAGAGAGAGAGAAAGAGCACAAGCAGTGGGAGTGGCAGGGAGAGGGAGAAGCAGGCTCCCCACAGAGCAGGGGGAGCCCGATGTAGGACTCGATCCCAGGACCCCGGGATCATGACCTGAGCTGAAGGCAGTCGCTTAACCGACTGAGCCACCCCGGCGCCCGAAATTCTGACTTTCTGAGTGAGGGGCCCTGCAGATTCTGTAGCTGGTCCTGCAGTCAGCACGTAGATTCTGAGAAGAAACCTTTGTAGAGACTCAGCAGGAACACCAAACTGGATGGTGGTGGGGGGCTAATAGCTAAGTCCTACTCCTCCCTTTTCCAAAGGGAAGCAAGTACCCCAGAGCAATCGGAGTGAGTCCTGGGGTCTGGCAGACCTGGGTTTGAATCCCAAGGCTGTCATCTACCAGCCATGGGACCACAGGCTCGTTGCGTATGTAAATTAGCTTAGCCACTATTTCCTATTTCCCCAGTTACAAATGGAGGGGGTTTGAACTGGGCAGGCGTTTCTCAATCTTGACAGCATGCAGCAATCACTGGGGAGGGGAGCTTGAAACACGAGCATGCAGGGAGGGCCCTATCCCAGATATTCTGATTCAATTTGTCTGGAGTGGAGATGAGATGGGGTTTAAGAGCCCCCAGGAGCCCCTAATAAGCAGCTAGGGTTATGAACCACTGAACTTTCCCCACCTTCAGGAACCTTCAGGCACCTTCAGGCTCCAGTACCTCTAATTCAGATGATTTATTTACTCTGGCAGAAATTTCTAGACCCCTCCTGCATGCTCCCAGCCAGCCTGAAGACCTCTTTCCTCCAGACACTTGTGTCCTATATCCCTACGAGGCTCCAGCCATCCACAGTTTTAGATTTCTCAAGGTATGCTAGGTTCTGTACTTGCCCAGGGGACTGGCCTGAGCCACCAAAAATTCCTCCCGAACAGGAAATGCAGTCCTGTGCTCATGCTAAGACAATACAAAGCTTATTTTGCTTTGCAAAGTAACTGATCTGCAGAATAGCTTTTAAAGAATAGGCTCTGGCTTGTGGACGGGCAAAAATAAAATGGAACAAAAACACTTGGCAAGCAGAATATGATCCTATTTGCATAAAATCGTGCTTTACCATCTCTAACTACAGGGTTATAAACGCATAGGAGAGGTCTGGAAGGGTCGGCAATACGTCAACTGTAATGATCTCTTTTCCTTTCCATTTCTTTTAAAAACACAGAAGCACCTATTTTTATAATCTGGAAAAAAAAAAAAGGTATTTCAGTCCTGAGAGGAGAATATAGAAGTAATTTACATCTAAGTGGGAGAAACGGTCACCAAATTTCCGGATGATCGATCCCTTTTCTAAAGCTAAATTCTCTAGTCCCTTTCGTTTACTGGTATGCTATAATAGTTAAAACGCTAGGAGATGAACAAGAAACATTCGGTGAGCCTTATCTAAAAATAGACCACATTCTAAGGAGGCTATTTACCATCATCTAAAAAAAAAATGCTTAAAAAAAAAACAAACCAAGAAGCAGAGTCTTTCTTCCCTTCTGCGATTCTCCACGGGGGTCTGGAGCTGGCCGGGTAGGCTAACCCCAAATCACCCTGCCCTAGGGCAGATTCTGCTCAGTAAGTGGAAAGGATCCGCGCCACGGCTGGAAGAATTCCCGCCGGGCGCGGGAGACCCAGCTTCGCTCGGCCGGAGGAGGAGGGGAGACTGCCCGAGGGCCGCAGGGGAGGAGGGCACCGGTGTCACTTTCTCTGAACCGGATTACTGCCCCCAGCACGGCCGGCCCTTATATAGACACTCAACAGCCGCTCCCGCTCCGCACGCCAAGGGCAAGGAGGGAGGTCACGGATGCGGGCGGCCAGGACATCTGGACTGACCTGCAGCACCGACCCCCGCCTGCGCCCTCACCACGACCTATGCCGCTGGCCCAAGTTCATGCGACCCTGCCGGGAACCCTGACTTCTCTCCCAGCCTCCTCCCCAGCACCTGTTCCCCCTCCTCTATACAGTCGCATTCCTCTCCTGCCTTCCAGCTGCATCTGCTCCCCCTCCCCCAGCCCCACCATCCCGGGGGCTTCTCTCCTTGCCCGCCCTCTTGTCTTCCCCCCCTGCCCACTCCATGTGGAAGAACCGCACGATCCCGGCACCTGCTGCTCCCCCGAACGAGTCCCTGGGACTGTGCCCCCTTCATGATCCAGGGCTTCCCCCGCCTCGCGACCCGCAGGTTTACCTCCGCCCCCCGCGCCGCGGTGCCAGCCCCCGCGGGCTGCTGGCTCTGGCTCACCTGGCTCATACTTGAGGTAGAGAATGGAGACGATGAAGTAGCTGAGGTCGAAGACGGGGAAGAGCGGCACCCGCGAGAAGCTGAGCGCCAGCTCGCCTAGGCTCAGCGCCGAGAGCAGGTCCATGGCGCCCGCCGGGTCCCACCCCAGCCCCCAGCCCAGTACGTCCTGCAGCCCGCGGCCCGGCGACTGCGCCCCCGCTGCAGGACCCGCCCCCGCCCGCCAGGCACCGCCCCCAACCCGGCCCCCGCGGGAGAGGAGGGACGACCGCCTGCCCCGGGGCGGGTCGTGGGGCCGTCCTGTCCCATAAAGCCCAGCGGGTGTCCCATACTCCGTCCCTTCGGGCCATCACGACCCCCTTCAGCCCAGCGAGGCGGGGTGTAGGGGTCCCTGTGGTGTGAGTTGGACAGGGTAGCTGGCCATTGGGGGGTCCTTCCCGCACGGAGCTCACCCAGAAGGGACGGGTCAGTCAGGACCCTGTCCCGGTGGGACTCAATTAGTCCTCTGGAGCCCTTGGATCGGGACCTGCATCCTCTGTGGGTCTTGTCCAGTTGTGAACCCCATCTTCCCGTGCCCTAGAGGGTCAAGACCCCCGTCCTCTATGGAGCTGTCATGACCCTAGTCCTCTGTGGGGCTCTGTAAGTCAGGACCTCCATTCGCCACCGGGATCCCTGTTTTCCGAAGGGTCAGCTCGGTCAGACCTCCGCTCCTCGTAGCTCCAGCCTAGTGGGGATCCCTGCCTTCCATTGGGCCCAGGAGGAACCTCCTCCTCGCGGGAATCCATGCCCGGGAGAGCCCACTGCATCAGGGCCCATTCCCCTGTGCAGCTCAGTGGTCAAGGAGCCAGCTTCCTTCCGAACCTGCGTGGGAGACCCGACCCCAGAAAGAAAAGCCACCGCGCTAACTCTCCAGCGCTAGGGGCCTCACGCCTGCGCGGCACGCCTCCAGTGCGTAACCCAATCTCGCCCCGGATGACTCCGCTCCCGGGTGACGTCACACTCTCGCCCCGCCCCTTCTTCGCTACCCTCCGGCCTCCCCAGCGAGAAGGGGCGCTCGCTCTTTCCTAAAGGGGCCTGGCCTGCAGAGGGCGGGACCCTGCCTGCCTTGGCCTTCGATTGGACCAGCCCTCGCCAGCGCAGCTTCGAGATTGGTCGGCTCGTGCTCTTCTCTCCTCCCCCTCCGGGACTTCCGCTTCCGGCTCTGACGGACGCTTCGGCCGAAAGGATGATCGGGGACATCCTGCTGTTTGGGTAATTAGGGGGGCCAGAGGCTGGGGTAAGAAGGGTGAAAGGGACGAGGGGCGGCCCAGGTAACCTCATTCTCCCTTCGCAGGACGCTGCTGATGAACGCAGGGGCAGTGCTCAACTTTAAGCTGTGAGTAGGCCGCTTTCGATCGCGGCTCCACCCAGGGGGCCCGTAGGCCCGCCCCCGCGAGCGTGAGCCCGCCCCATGCCGTAGGCCACGCCCCTAAGCCCAGCCCTCCCTCTGGCCACGCCTCCAGCCTCGTCCATCCTCCTGTGACCCTTCGCTCCAAGGTGGTTTGAAATACAGACTCCCGTTTCCCGGGGATCTCTCTTCTCGCATCCCGGAGAGCCTCCGGCCCGTCCCCCACAAAATTCTTAGCCCTATTCTGTACCCACGGACCAACCTCTCCCCTTGGTGGCTGTAGGCCTGTGATTGGCAGGTAGATGATGGTCCAGAAAGGGGCATTGAACCACCCGAGGTCACACAGCAACTCACCTGCAAGGCTAGAGCTGAAACTGAGTGTCCGAGGCCCTCTGAGCTGGGGGTCAGGGCCAGGGGATCGAGTGGTCTTTATGTCCCACCAAAAGTGGACATTGTCTGTTCCTCTTTGTAGGAAAAAGAAGGACACGCAGGGCTTTGGGGAGGAGTCGAGGGAGCCCAGCACAGGTAAGGCCTCCTTTCTGGAGTCTGAAATTGGTCCATTTCAGAGAGGACAATTTTTTCTCACCAAGCCCTACCTTAGTTTTCTTTTCAATAGTTGTGTGTGTGCGTGTGTGTGTGTGTGTGTGTGTGTGTGTGTGTGTGATTGTGAGAGGGAGAGATGGAGAAATGGGCCTGAAGATTTTCTGTTCCTTCTGCTCACCTCTGTCACCCACTTCTTTCTCCAGGTCAAACCTCCCTGCGTACGTCACCACTCATGTAACTTTCTACAGTCATGATTGTCCTTTATGAAGTTATCCTCTGGCTAATATTCGTCCCTCATACTTGCTCTTGCTTGTTTTGGCCCATTCCTGTGCCCTTGTGGTGCCCGACCTCCAGCATGAATGAATGAATGAACAAGTAGCCATCGCTTTCAGAGTGCTGCAGACGTATTTTAATTAGATGCCAACATTAGCTTTCAAATAAATCAGATGTCACATAAAAATTCAGATGTCTGATTTATCAAGAAAAATCTGAACATCCTATAGCTCAGGGTTCTGGCAACCTCTTGGCACCTACTGGATGAAATTGAGAAAAACAGGACCCTGTTGAGGCAGGGCCTGTGGCCTCTGCCTCATCCCAGGCCCAATCCCCTCATCTTTATATCATCTCACCCGTCCTGGGGGCCCTGGAATTTATTCATCTGACTATTTGAAACCTAATGGGACCTACACATGACTTCTATGTCCATGCATCATTCACCAAGCATTTATTGAGCACCTGCCACATGGCGGCCACTGTCCTGGATTCTGGGGACACAGCAGAGAACAAGACAGATGAAATTCCTACCTTGTGGGTTGTACTGCTCTGGGGTGGGACAAGCAGTTCCTAAACAAGGAACAGATGGTGACGGAGGTGATGAGAGGTGAGGAGAGGGATGCTGCAGTGTGTGGAGGGAAGGACCCCTGAGCTGGTGGCGTTGGCAGCCAAGGTGGTGGGTGCCGTGATGGAGCCTTGCATGGGAATGATAGGAACCCCGAGGAGCAGTGAATTTGATGACGATCGGACCACTCCCTTTTATTGGGGGCCCATCTGGTAGCGGCTGCTTTGTTAGGTGCTTCCTGTGGGTGTGTTCCTCTGCCTCCATCCCTGAAAGGTAAAGGGCATTTTCCCATTTTACAGACAAGGAAACTGAGGTTCAGGGCTGTGGCTTGACTTGCTTGTGGCCATGTAGGAAATCAGTGACAGCATCCTGATTGAACCTGAGTTTTTCTGACCCCACAGGCTGTCCCCTCAGTCACTAAACCATCCATCTATTCATTCATATGTTCATTTAGCAGCTGTATGTATTTCTTACCTGCTCTGTGGAAGGTACTATACCGACTCCTGGGGCTGTAGTCTAGAGATCTAAATTGGAGCTGGTGGGGGGGGTGGGGGGAGAGTAGAAGGGCTTGGTGGCGGTGAGAGTCAGTCAGTGACAAGGACAGTCACAACAGTGGCTTCCCTCTGACCAGGGGCTCTCTGCACGTCTCCTTCCAGCCAGTATTCTGTGCTTACTGCTGCCACTGCAGAGAATGCCTTTCTCCCTGTGCCCAGCTGACCCCTCATACCGCAGTGGCTGCATCTGTTGAGAGCTGTCTGTGTGCCAGGCACTGTGCTGAGGTCTTCCTAGTTGCTGTCGCCCCCATTTACACAGGAGGAAACTGGGGCATATGTAGGCCGGCGACTGAGCAAGGTCACCTGTGTGGAAGGGCAGTAAACTCCTGCCCATGTTTAAGGTCGGAGCTTATGTGCTTCCTCAAAGGTTTCTGACCCCTGCTCCCTGACAAGGGCTAGGTTGGCATCCCCCCATTGTATGCTCCCATGGCACTGGCCATGGTGAATAATCAGGTGTGTGATTACTTTTTTAGTATTTGTCCTGTGTGTGAGCTTCTTAGGGCAGGGATATCTGTCTTGGTCCTCCCTCTATCCCCTGCACTTGGCTGTTGCCTGGAACAGGTGGCCTTCACTTAGCATCTGTTGATGGCAGGAAAGCCTGTTTTTGTGATGCTGGGCCCAGAGAAGGGCTTCGTCAAGCAGCGCCTCTCAAACATCCTGGGGCTGGACCTGTGTTTGACATTTGCAGTCTGGGCTGGGCTGCACGTGGCTCTCCCAGTGGGTTGGATGATACCAGACTCGTCTAAACTGTGTTCAGCAAGACTGTGTGTGCTCATCATGTCCCTGGATGGTGCAGCGGTGCCAGGTGTAACTTTCTGAGCTCCTGCCTGGTATTCTGTACTTATGGGACAGCCCTGGTCTATAGATGACGCTTTGGTTAGCACCCTTGTAGATTACCCCACGTGGACCCATTTATTCCATTCTGGAGGATTAGAGAGGTGAGCAACTTAAAACCCTGGAGGAAGGTTCTGGAACCCATACCTCTGGAGTCTTAACGTACCAAGTTGCTTCCTCTTGGAACGGGTTTTGTTCTGCAGCATCAGGGGACTAGAGTAAGTCACCATCAAAGCAGAACCCCGTTTTTACTTGCCTGAATTAGTATGCTTTTTCAGGTGCCAACATTGAAAACCCAGCCCAAAGTGATTGGAACAAATGGAAACCTCCAAGGGTGGAACTGTTTTGGGGCACACCCACCCGCAGGGCTCAAACCAGCCCTCCTGTGTGTGACCCTCTCCAGCTCTCTTTTTCTTTTTTTTTTTTTAAAGATTTTATTTATTTGACAGAGAGAGACACAGTGAGAGGAAACACAAGCAGGGGGAGTGGGAGAGGGAGAAGCAGGCTTCCTGTGGAGCAGGGAGCCCGATGCGGGGCTCAATCCCAGGACTCTGGGATCATGACCTGAGCCGAAGGCAGACGCCCAATGGCCGAGCCACCCAGGCGCCCCTCCAGCTCTCTTTTTCCATCTAGGTTGGTTTTACTGTCAGGCTGGCTTGTGTTGACAAAAGATGACCCTAGAACAGGGCTGGGCCCAGTGTTCTGTAAAGTGTCAGATAGTAAACATTTTTGGCTTTGTGGGTCATACATTGCCTGGTGCAGCATGTCCGCTCTGTTCCTTGAAAGCAGTTGTGGGAAATACAGGCATACCTTGTTTTATTGTGCTTCTTTACTGTGCTTTGCAGATACTGTTATTTTTACAAACTGAAGGTTTTTGGCAACCCTGTGCAAGCAGGTCTGGGGGACCATTTTTCCAACAGCGTTTGCCCACTTCGTGTCTCTATGTCACATTTTGGTAATTCTCGCAGTTTTTCAAACTTTTTCATTATTGTTGTATTTGTTCTCGTGATCTGTAATCAGTGATTACGACGTGCTGAAAGCTCAGATGATGGTTAGTGTTTGTCAGTGATATACACGTATATTTTTAAGATTTTATTTATTTGGGGCGCCTGGGTGGCTCAGTCGTTAAGTGTCTGCGTTCGGCTCAGGTCATGATCCCAGGGTCCTGGGATCAAGCCCCACATTGGGCTTGATAGATAGATAGATAGATAGATAGATAAATAAATAAATAAAATCTTTAAAGAAAAAAAAGTATTTAAAAAAAAAAGATTTTATTTATTTGACAGAGACACAGCGAGAGAGGGAACACAAGCAGGGGGAATGGGAGAGGGAGAAGCAGGCTTCCCGTTGAGCAGGCAGCCCAATGTGGGACTTGATCCCAGGACCCTGGGACCATGATCTGAGCTGAAGGCAGACGCTTAACGACTGAGCCACCCAGGTGCCCCGTTAGTGATGTTTTTATAATTCACGTATTGACATTATTTTTTAGATATGATGCTAGTGCACACTTAATAGACTATAGTGTAGTGTAAACATAACTTTTATAGGCAATGGGAGACCAAAACATTCATTTGACTTGCTTTATTGCAGTAGTTTGGAACCGAACCCACAGTATTTCTAAGGTATGCCTGTATATACATGAGGGGGCATGTGTATTTTGATAAAACTTTATTCATAGACACTGAAATGTGAATTTCATGTAATTTCTGTGTCTCGCAAGATACTCTGTTGATTTTCTTTTTAGCCATTAAAAAGTCTTAAAGACATTCTTAGCTTATGGGTCATACAGGAACAGGTGGTAGGGGTTGGCTTTGGCCCATGGGCCATAGTTGGCCAACCCCTGCCCTAAAGGACTGGGTTTATGTCTTCCTAGCCCAGAAAGGCTGACAGAAAGCAAGTGCCTCTTTCCCAGTAGTTGGGATGAAAGTTCCAGGCCTGACTCTCACTGGGCAGACTGACCGAAGTCCCAGGGCTGACTCTCAATGGGCAGACTTGGGTCACGTGCCCCTCCCTGAGCCAATCAGAGGCTGAGGGCTTTTAGGGGTTGGTCAGTGGCAGCTATTGCCAGAGTGCCAAGGGTCGGGGAGCAGAGGCGACGCACAGGAAAACCTGTGCTGCCCCCGGAACGTGGGGCGGTGGGATTGGGGCTGGTGGAAACTGCAGAAGCGCACTGCGGTCGCGACAACAGAAATGTCAGCAGTGCTTATAAAAACGCGTTCTGACTTTCCAGGTGACAACATCCGGGAGTTCTTACTGAGCCTCAGATACTTCCGGATCTTCATCGCCCTGTGGAATGTCTTCATGATGTTCTGCATGATCGTGTAAGTCCGGCCTGCCTGTCCCCTTCATTGTCCAGAATGACCCACCGGATGCTCACCCTCTGTCTTTCGTCTCTCTGCGCTTCCGTGTCACGCTTTCTGCTTTCAAAATAAGAACTCTCCCAAGCTAGAGAGGGAAGCAGGGTCTACAAAGGTTAAACTGTGTCACTGTGGTCTAGGCTGGAGCTTTGACTGGGACACAGTGTTCTCCAAGTCCTGGCTGTTCCTGGTGCCGTAGCAGAGGCTGCCAAGAGATGCCTTACCTCGAGCCCATGGCCCTGTTAACCTCTTGCCTGCTCTGCCCTGTTTAGCCTGTACTCGATGTCTGCCAGGGTGGACAATGTGGCTTATTTGGCAGCGTGCTGCCGAGCCCTGCTCCTCTCCTGCCGGTAGCCCTCAGAAGTGTATTCAGACTTCTTTCTGTTTTCATGCCTATTTTTCATTTCCTCGTTAGGCTTAAAAAAATCTAATCGGATTGGTTTTCCTTCCAGCATTGGGGGCCTTAATTTTGTTTTTTTTTCTTTTAAGATTTTATTTATTTATTTGTCAGAGAGAGAGAGTTAGCGAGAGCAGGAACACAAGCAGGGGGAGTGGGAGAGGGAGAAGCAGGCTTCCCGCTGAGCAAGGAGCGGGGCCTTAATTTTGATGCCGCTGCTGATGAATTGTGAGACTCCTTAGTAAACAGGCTCAGGGAAAAAAACCGTAGGAGAATCTGGTGTGCTATCATCTGGGCTCATCATGCTGGGCTGGTCCCATTCTTCTCCCTAAAGAGGAAGAGAATGAAAAGTCGGCTCTCCTGAGTAATTGGGATGCTGCATTTGGGGTTGCTGGGTGGTCCTTGTGCCAGCCCCATGGCTGTTAGAGGGGATGATTCCAGGACTCCGGAGATGGGGGGAGGAGGAGTTTCACTGTGCCACTGGAAAGTGTTTAAGAGCCCAGAACGAGGACCGTGGTGTGTGCCCAGAGAAGCCCTTTTTGGGAGCTTGGATGAGGCTTGTGCAGGTACAAAGAGGACTGGTGAAGAGATCAGGGAGTTTGCAGAAGAGGATAGGGAATGTAACTAGGATTCACAGGAAGTAGAACAGCGTTGGTCTTCCCAGGTTCGCACCTGTCCTTTCCTTCCTTCATTTATTGATTTACAACTATCCAGTGTGGGCTGCACCTTGGGCTTATAGCTGAGACGAGGACAGCCTTCGTCCTTGCCATTAGCGAAGGCATAGTATGGCAGTTGGGACAGGGACAGAAAAACAAATAAAGAGGGAAGAATCACTCATGAGGCAAATGGGAGGCTCTCAGTTTAGGCGATGGTTGGGAAGAGGCCCACAGAGAAGTGCTATTTAATTCAAAACCTAAAGAACGGGAGGAAGCCTTGCCATTTGCAGAGCTAAAGGGAGGCATGGTAGCACGTGCAAAGGTCCTGGGGCAGGGAAGAACTCTGTTTTCATCATTTCTGTTCTGCTCATCGGCTGCATTCATCCTGTCGTCCAGCTAACTCCCTTTACGGCTCATTTGCTGGCCCGTGACCAAGATGGTCACCTTAGGCTCTGTGACCTCCTAGCTCAGCTCAAGGCTGTCTTTGTAGCCTGGTATACTGATTTTGCTTCCTGGGAGCGGAGCCTGCTTGACCTAGCTAGGTGTGACCCAGGTCCAGTTAGATGGGGGTTATCCTGATTCCAGCATAATCATTGAGGTTGAGTCAGCAAACCACAGCCCGTGGGCCATATCTATCTGTTTCCTGTTTTCATGCATGAAGTTTTATTGTCGTGCAGCCACACCCATTTCTGTAACTGCATTTGCACTATAGCAGAGGGGTTCGAAGCCCTATGACAGAAACTGCCTGGCATGCAAAGCCCAGACTACTTACTATGTGGCTTTTTTGCCAACCCCTAACCTGGGCCACCTCTTTCAGTAGGCGCCACGAGTGAGGGAAGATCCTCTTCAGGAAGGACTCTGTCAGGGAGGCAGTGACTAGCTTTCCCAGGGTATTAAAAAAACTGGAAATCACCTAAATGTCCAAGAACTGGGGAGGAGTCAGGTAACTCAAAAGGACGCCCATATGAGCTGCTGTCAAGGCTTCATCGCTGATGAGGTGCTGCAAGTTCTGTCTACACAGGGGAGTGTTTCGAAAGCAAAGAAGGCTGGATGTCACTTACATGCGCATTCCAGCCTCGGCTGTGATTTGCATGCAGTAAGCACTGAATAAATGCCTGAAGTCTGTGGGGAAAACACTTCCACCCAGGGAGTTGGAAGGATCTGCTCCAGGCTGTCCACAGAGGTGACCATGCTCGGATTGCTGAGGAGATTAACAGGGCCTGAGGGGATGGCTTGCAGTTCCCCTGTACCCATTTTTATATTGCTTGAGCTGAGCTACTTGGGAAATTTTTTTAAAAAGTCATGAAAAACTTGAAATATGGAGAGAAACGTGCCCGAGTGTTTAGGGGGACCGAATATTGATATCTGCATCTTAACTATGAAACATATCAAAAATAGGATAGATGAATAATTGGGTAGGTGCACTGTAAAGCAAAGTTATTTATTTATTATTTATTTGAGAGCGAGGAGGGGAAGAGAGCATGAGCAGGGGGAGGAGCAGAGGGAGAAGCAGACTCCCTGCTGAGCAGGGAGCTCAATGCAGGACTCGATCCCAGGGCCCTGGGACCATGACCTGAGCCAAAGGCAGATGTTTAACCGACTGAGCTACCCGGGCGCCCCAAGCTTTTTGTTGTTGTTGTTTTTTAATTAGAGTGTGTGCGTGCAGGGGGAGGGGCAGAGGGAAAGGGAGAGAGAGAATCCCAAGCAGACTCCCTGCTGAGCCCAGAGCTTGATGTGGGGCTCGATCCCACCACCCTGAGATCATGACCTGAGCTGAAATCAAGAGTCGGAGGTTCAACTGACTGAGCCACCCAGGCCCCCATGTAAAGCAAAGTGTTAATTGTAGAATGGAGGTGGTATATATGCGGTATTCACTGAACTGTTCTTTTAACTCTTCTGTATGTTAAAATCTTCCTAATAAAATACTGGGTGGGAAGATAGGGAGAAAATGAGGGTGTGAAATCATGGAGAAAGATTAATAAGTAAAAAAGTGGCAGTCAGTCTTCACAATTCAGTATTTTGTAGTATATTCACAGGGTTGTGAAACCACCACCGCAGTGCAGTTCTAGAACATTTTCATCACCCCAAAGGGAAACCTCATACCCATTAAGCAGTGACTGCCTCTTCTTCCCTCCAGCCTCTGGTAATCACTTACCTACTTTCTGTCATTATTGATTTGCTAGTTGTGGATATTTCCTGTAAACGGAATGGTAACAACATATGGCCCCTTTTGTGTCCTGCTTCTTTCACGCAGCGTGATGTCTTAGACGTTCCAGCGTGTTGTAGTGTGTGTCGGCACTGCATTCCTCTCTGTGCCTGAAGAATAGTCCATTGTATGTCTTTACCGCAGCTTGTTTATCCACTCATCAGTTGATGGCTATCTGGAATGTTTCCATTTTGGGCCTGTTTATGAAGATTGCTGACACAAACACTGGTGTTCGAGTTTTTGTGTAGACAGACTTAAGTTTTCTGTTCTCTCGTATATATGCAGGAGTGAAATTGCTAGGTCATATGGTAACTCTATATTTATCCGTTTGAGGTTCTGCCAGACTATTTTTTAAAAGTAGCTGCAGCAATTTGCCTTCCCACCAGTAGTGTATGATGGTTCCAATTTCCCCCACATCCTTGCCAATGCTTGTTATTGTCAGTCTTTTTGATTAGAGCTGTCCTAGTGGATGTGAAGGTTGATTAGCATTTCCCCAATGGTTAGTGACATTGAGCCTCTTTTCATGTGCTTCTTGGTCATTTGTATGTCCTCTTTGGAAAAATATCTATTTAGGTCCTTTGTCCAGTTTTTAATTGGGTAATAACTAAGTTATAAGAGTTCTTTTTAATAAAGTCTAGAAACCAGTCCCTTATCAGATACATGATTTTCAAGTATTTTCTCCCGTTCTCTCGGTTTTCTTTTCACTTTCTTGATGGTGTCCTTTGAAGCACAAAAAAATTTAATTTTGATAAAGTCTAGTCTATCTGTTTCTCCTTTTGTTGCTTGTGCTTTTTTTTTTTTTTTTAAAGATTTTATTTATTTATTTGAGAGAGAGAGAGAGCATGAGGGGGGGGAGGGTCAGAGGGAGAAGCAGACTCCCCGCTGAGCAGGGAGCCCGATGCGGGACTCGATCCCGGGACTCCAGGATCATGACCTGAGCCGAAGGCAGTCGCTTAACCAACTGAGCCACCCAGGCGCCCGTGTTGCTTGTGCTTTTTGTGTTGTAGCTAAAAACCATTGCCCAACCCAAGGTCACGAAGATTTAGGCCTAAGTTTTCTTTCTTTTTTTTAAATTTGTTTATTTAATTGACAGAGACAGAGAGGGAACACAAGGAGGGGGAATGGGAGAGGGAGAAGCAGGCTTCCCGCCCGATGCGGGGCTCGATCTCAGGACCCTGGGATCATGACCTGAGCTGAAGGCAGTCGCTTAACCAACTGAGCCACCCAGGCACCCCTTAAGTTTTCTTTTAAGAGTTTTATAGTTTTAATTTTAATAGTTAGGTCTATTACCCACTTTGAGGTAAATTTTGCATATAGTGTGAGGTAGGGATCCAACTTCATTCTTTTGCATGTGGTGATCCTGCACCATCTGTTCTTTTTTCAAAAAGCCTTTTTTATCTTGGAAAGAGTTTAGCTTTATAGAAATGTTGCAAAGATAACAGAGTTCCCATATATGTATCTTTTTAACAGTTCTGTGGTTTTCCCCTGTAGACCTCTGTCGTAACTACCTTCCTGTTCTCAACTTCATGGGTTTTTATACAGTTCCCAGGCCTTTCCCATTCAGATTTTCTTCAATGAACAGAGTTAACTGTAATCATTTGTATCATTGACTTGCAGTAATAAAGAATGGGCTGAAATAAAATGTTACAGATTCTGATGAAGCAGATACTTTCTTAAATAGCTTTTTTCTTTTTAAAATGTACTGTTTGGGGGGGTGCCCAGGTAGCTCAATCAGTTAAGTGTCTGACTCTTGCTATTAGCTCAGGTCTTGATCTCAGGGTCATGAGTTCAAGCCCCGCATTGGGCTCCATGCTGGGCGTGGAGCCTACTTAAAAAAATAAAATAAAATGTATTGTTTGGTAGCATTAAGTATAGTCATGTTGTGTAACAGAAGAGCTACTTACAAAGCTGTAAGTAATGTAAAATAATCTTAATAAAGTAACAGAAAATATTTTCTGAAGGTGTTTTCTGAGCTATATAGCTTTACATCCTTCCCATCCTCATGGACATCTCTGCCCTCTGACTTCTCCAGGCTTTTTGGCTCCTGAGCCCCAGATACACACCTTCCTGGGAACCAGGAACCAGGAACCATCTTCCCAGATGCCGAGTCTCCCTTTCTCCGTTCCTGACGACTTCAAGAATGGTTTTGACCGGAAAACAAGCGACCTTCCCAGAAAGCCCAAGTTCTTGGTGGGTGGAAAAAATGTTCGCCAAGCTGCACATGGCTTCCCAGCCACGTCATTGTTTTCTTTTCAAAGATATTTTCACTTTGGTCTCTGCGTTGAAATGCTGTCTACTTAAGGAGTTTTAGGAGGGTTTATGGAAGGGATGTGATAACATTGCATTCCCCGCAGATAAAAGAACGTTGTGTAGATTGTTTTTTTAGATTGGAATTCGTCTTCTAGCAAGCTTGTACTAGAAACTCATTTCTGGATATTTCTTGGTTTATTTTTAATAACGCTCCTTTTTGGTTCAAATTATACAGATTTTTCAAAATAATGTTTTATCCAGGGATCTGAAACAGAAAGGTGCGCTTTTAAGATTGATGCAGCCTCTTTATTGGACTGTGTTTAGGAATAACAAGCAAGTTCATTGTTGCTGGGCCTGTGTCCATATTCCTTTCCTATCTCGATGGGCTCTGCTCGGCCACTCGGTGCCTCCGAGGTCATCCTCAGGACTTTAAGGGTGAAGCCTTACTGATTCCCGTGGAAGAGAGGTACAGAACAGTTGGCAGGGGCAAATGTGGGTGTTATGAGAAATTTTGCCCTGTCTTACAGCCCTCTGTTAAAGTAATTCTTGGGGCCATTAAATGTATAGTTTCAAGAATAAGAGTGACTTGCGTGGTGATACTGGGACCCAGTTCTGAAAGCTTGGAATTTTGGGTCTTCTTTTCAAGTGGGTGATTTCAAGGTTGAAAAGCAGTGAGCCTCATTCAAGGAAATACAGCATTTTGCATAGAATCTTCTTTGAAAGGCAGGTCCTTTATCGCCAAAATGAAATGCCAGTGGTCGACACCCAGATCCTACAGGTGTTTGATCTGTTTGTTGTGGGTTTTGAATTCCTGATTTGGAGGTAAACCTGGTGGGAGGAAAAAGTAAATATGCAGACTTTTCAGAACTAAGTAGCACTGAAAATAAAGCTCATTTCTAAAAAGGATCTTTTGTTTATACATTTTTTTAACCAAGAAGTTAGCTGACTTCCAACTGGAATTGTTTTGAATTACACTGTGGGAAACACCGAGGATTCATTTTGGAGGCTGTCAAAAAGTCAGAAGAGAAGCAGTGTTAGATTTCCCGTTTTGGATTTTCCTTAATACATGTCAGGCTGGAATTGGGCAAATGGGCTTTTGACCTGGCTGCTTTGGGAAGTATTGAAAGAGCCAAGGAGAATATTGGGGTTTTGCTAGACCAGGGTCAAATCCACTTTTACTGCTGCGTAGCTGACGTCATTCTCCTTCACTGCTTCTATAATTTATTCCCTTGTCAAACCCAGGCCTATAGTTTGTCAGTAGCCGGGAATGTAGCTGCTGAGTCGAGCTTTGCACAGGCCTGTGTCCTTGTCAGCAAGAACAGACGTGCGGAGATCTTGGCTAGTCACTCCTCAAGCCGTGTCAGTGGTTCGAGGAAACCTCGCTGCCTTATTCAGACTGGTGCAGAGGTTTCAATGAGGCGAGGCATTCGTACGTTATGGGGATGAATCATGCTCTGAGAAGAGAATGCTGTCATTGAGATTTTGTTTCAATAGTTGTATTTTTTTCCAGAGAACTATTACCTCATTGTTAAACTCTCTGCCAACAGTGTAGCTTCGGAGGCTAATGTCCATTTTAAAAGTTACATCTCACCGATGTGCATCTTTAGGAAGCTTTTCAAGAACCCTCATTAACATCAAAGGTTATCGAAGTTTGAGTTTTGGGTGCCTAGGGTTCCCCAGCATTTAATCGCTTATGTTCTGGGCCAGTGGGTTCAAGTCCCGTCTCTGCTCCTTGCCAGTGGGACCTTGGCTGCTTGCTTCTCCACTCCCTGCCTCAGTTTCCAGTCGCCAAAATGGGTCTGGAAGTCCCACCTGCCTGGGTTTGTTGTGAGGCTCAGCATGCTCAAATGTGGGCCGAGTGCTTGACCGAGTGCTCAAACCTGGTTGTGCTCACTGCTAGCATCTTCTCTACTCTTGCCTGCATTCGTGCGTGCGGTCTGCACACATACCGTGAAAGAGAGATGTTTAAAAACACTAGAAAGAGTTTTCCAGCATGGAAAACCTTTTCCCGCCTTTCTCTTTCCTTTCCAGCCTTTTCCTTATAGGTATCAGTATACAGGCATACCTTGGAGATACTGCGGGCCCAGGTCCAGACTGCCCCACTAAAGCGAATATTGCAATAAAGCAAGTTGAAGGAGTATTTTGGCTTCCGGGCGCATATAAAAGTTATGTTTACCCTGCATTGTGGAAGTGGGCCGTAGCATCACATCTAAAAAACTGGCGTGTGTGCCTTAATTAAAAAATACTTGATCGCCAACAAATGCTAGTCGTCATCTGAGCTTTCAGTGAGTCAGAATCCCTGATCGCAGATCACCAAAGCAAATACAGTAACGATGACAAAGTTTGAAATATAGTGAGAATTACCGAAATGTGACACAGAGATACAAAGTGATCAGACGCTCTCGGGAAAATGGCGCCAGGATACTGGTTTTGCCACAAACCTTGGGTTTCTAGAAAACACGATGTCTGCAGAGTGCAGTCAAATGAGGTCTGCCTGGATGCGACATAGTTCGATCGTGGTTAGGCGGCTTAGGTTCTGCTGTGTTCATTTTGGCAGCATTTCCTTCATATCTTCCGGGCTGCCAGACAGGCTTCATGGTGTTGGGTTTTAATTACAGCGCTGTGTCAGTAGATCTCTCTTTAACCTTGGCCCTCTTGCTGTTCCTCTCGTGTGTGCTTGGAACCTGTACTTTGCCCAGTGTTATAAAGGCCACCGCGATCCCCATTGTTGTGACCTTTGTTGGCTTCCTTCACTGGTGCTTCTGCAGAACCTAGGAAGGCCACATCGGTATGTACCATCATTGTAGCTTCAGTGGCTTTTCTTTGTTTTGTTTTCAAGTTTCTTACTGCCAGTGCATGTTCATTGTAGAAAAATCATAAAATATAGCTTTGCTCTAAGGGATAAAACGAATAATCACCTTCACTCAGTGTCACTCAAGGTACACATCTTTCTGGCGTCTTCCCTCTGCACTTGCATCGGGTATGGTGCACGTGTTTTCGTTACGTAAATTGTATCTCTGTCTTCTAGCCTGTTTTTCTCATCTGAGAATACATTTCTATATTTTTCTTACAATTACCATTCTTAATAACATGGTAATGATGTGCCATAATTATTTTAACTCATCCCCAGCTGATGGAGACTTGAGTTGTCTCCAGTTTTTGTCTATTATAAATATCACTGTGATGAACATCTCAGTATGTCATCCCTAATGAATTTTTGGAGTCACTTTTTTTTTTAAGATTTTTTAATTTATTTGACAGAGAGATAGCGAGAGCAGGAACATAAGCAGGGGGAGTGGGAGTAGGAGAGGGAGAAGCAGGCCTCCCGCCAAGCAGGGAGCCTCATGCGGGGCCGATCCCATGACCCGAACTGAAGGCAGACGCCTAATGACTGAGCCACCCACGTACCCTTTTGAAAAGATTTTACTTACTTATTTGAGAGAGACCGCGTGCACACACAAGTGTGGCGAGGGGCAGAGGGAGAGGGAGAAGCAGACTCCCCACTGAGCATGGGGCCCCGATGTAGGGCTTAATCCCAGGGCCCCAAGATCACGACCTGAGCCCAAGTTAGATTCTTAACCAACAGAACCACCCCGGCACCCCTTGGGGTCACTTTTAAAAAGAGATCCATCTTGACAGCTTTGGGCTAAGAATTCTAAAGAAAAACGCATCTTGGACGACTTGCATCTTTGTTCATTTGTTCATACATATGTATGTTCATATGTACAAGAACTGGGTTCTAGATCCCCATCAGCTTTGACCAGGAGTGGTATTAGGCTGCTTCAGTTTGCTTAACCTGTTAATAAGGACGAGAATTTCAGGCTCCAACCAGATAACTGTTTTGTTGTGCAAGCAACTGCAGTTGACATCATGCCAGTCAGCTTTCCACCTTGGTCCTGATGGTTAGGGACCTCAACCATCATCTAAGTACTAAATGCCCACTACTGCTTGCCCCGGACCATGTTACATGGAGTCACTGCCAAGGTGAGAAGCTGCACGTTGAAAATTAAAACAAGGCCACAGTTTGCAGCACCTGCCCTTTGGGATTCATGTCGGAAACTCCCTTTTGCTTCCTCCACCTTGGCATCTCAAAAGGTGGACTATGTCCCTCCTTTGGTGGGTTTCTCATTGCACTTCAGTTCCAGCTATTCTAGAGCAGAAGTCAGAAACTCTGGTTCCCAGGCAGAGCCTGGCCCGCCACCTATTTTTGTAAATAAAGTTTTATTGGCACCCAGCCACGCCCCTTCGAATATGTATCATCTAAGGCTGCTTTAGTAGCTTTCCTGCTATAATGGCAGTGTTGTCACAGAGACCATCTGGCCCACGGAGCTGAAAATGTTATCTTTCCGGCCCATTTATGTGATGGCGTTCGTTGACCCCTGAGCTAGGGGACGATAGAGAATCTCGAGGTGTCCTTTTTCTCTCCAAAGCCACTCAAGTGGAGTCATCTGCACACCTTGTGGTCTAGATTTTTTTTATTTATTTATTTATTTTAAAAGATTTTATTTATTTGAGAGAGAGGGGACACAAGCAGGGGCAGAGGGAGAGGGAGAAGCAGGCTTCCCGCCGAGCAGGGAGCCCGACGTGGGACTCGATCCCAGTACCCCGGGATCACGACCTGAGCCGAAGGCAGACGCCCAACGACTGAGCCACCCAGGCGCCCCGTGGTCTAGATTTTAATAAACACATTCGAATTTGCTGAAAATCGAGCCAGCTATTTTTAAGCATGAGCTTAAGACCAAAACGTAATTTTATTTCTCTTGATAGTTAGGGGAGAGGTCTCTTCTGGGCTGCCTGTGATTCTCCCGAGCGGGAGTTCCTCTGCACCAGCAACACAATGTGATAGTGAGATCGGCTCTCCTCTGAATGGTTAGATTTGAAAAGCCAGCGAGGCTGTCATTAGTGAGGCATTTTCTTTTCATTTCAACTGTTTCATTATCTCCTTCTTAACCACATTTGTGTTTATGAAATATTTGATAAACCTCCCGATGTTTTCCTGTGTTGATGAAAGACGTACGCTGTTTGTGTATAAAGCAAAAGGCCTGGTCTTTTTAAAAGGAAGATGTAAATTCTACTTGGGGGTTTGTTTTCATCATTCCCTTGATTTCCATTATTGCACAGAGAAAAGTACTTGATCCGCTTTGAGCCCCTCTCTGAGAGTTGCTGGAAATGAGAGTTCGGTAATAGTGAGCATTCCTGCATGGGAAATTGGGCATAGGGGTCTAGAGCAAGTTAGAAATTCAAAGTCCACATTTTTCAATTAGAAAACAGTAAGAAGTAGTTCAGAGTATGGCTCTCTGGTTTTCCTTTTGACCAGTGGGTGGTTTTGGATCAGACGAGGGGTCAACAGACTGCTGCCCACATCTGGCTTGCCACCTGTCTTCATGGTCCACAAGATGGAATGGTTTTCCCATTTTTATTTTTTTATTTTTTATTTTTATTTTTATTTTTTTTTAAAGATTTTATTTATTTATTTGAGACAGAGAGAATGAGATACAGAGAGCATGAGAGGGAGGAGGGTCAGAGGGAGAAGCAGACTCCCTGCCGAGCAGGGAGCCCGATGCGGGACTCGATCCCGGGACTCCAGGATCATGACCCGAGCCGAAGGCAGTCGCTTAACCAACTGAGCCACCCAGGCGCCCTTATTTTTATTTTTTTAAAAGATTTTATTTATTTATTCATGAGAGACAGAGAGAGAGACAGAGGCAGAGGGAGAAGCAGGCTCCCCGCGGAGCAGGGAGCCTGATGCGGGACTCGATCCCAGGACCCTGGGATCATGACCTGAGCCGAAGGCAGATGCTTAACCGACTGAGCCACCCAGGCGTCCCAGTTTTCCCATTTTTAAATGGTTGAAAAAGGATAGAGAAGAAAAAGGAAATTCCAGTTTCTTTGTCCATAAATAAAGTTTTATTGGAACGCTGCCACGCCCTTTCATTTACGTATTATCAGTGGCCGCTTTCGAGCTGCAAGGACACAATTGAGTCCTTGCGACAGAGACCATCTGGCCCACAAAACTAAACATACTTACTGTCTGACTCTACAGAATGGTTTGCTGACCCCTAGACTGGACAGTATTTTTTTTTTTTTTTTAAGACATTGGGTGGATCCTGTTCATCTGTATTTAGTTCATGTTATTGTTGCAGCTGTTAGTGATAAATGTGGGCCATGAGGGTATTGGAGTATGCTGGGGGAGTTGCAGAAGTTATTTTAAGGGGAATAAAGCTTTGGTGCATTTAATTAGAGTTTACTGTGTGAATCAGAGAAAAACGTGGAAAAGATGGTTATGGTAGAACTAGCAAGATGGAGGTCTGGGCCAGATTACAAACATCTCTGTCCCTTACAGAGTGTTATGTGGGGCAGCGAATTGGCATCCTTGCACCTCCATGTCGTCGTCTGTGATGCAGGGACAGTGAGGAAGAGAGCCTTGACACGTACCTACAGCCTGCCTCACACGCGGCAGGCACTCAGTAAGTGGTAGTATTTTTGTTGCTGTCATTACTTTTATTAATAAAAGACCTTCTTGATGGGGTTTTGTGAAGTTTAAATGAGGTAGTGTCTTAGTCTGCTCAGGCCGCCATAACAAAGTGCCACAGGCTGGGTGGCTTAAACAACAGACGTTTATTTTTCTTACGGTTCTGGGGGCTGACAGTCCAAGATCTAGGTGCCAGCAGCGTTGGTTCCTGGTGAGGCCTTTGTCCTTGGCTTGCAAATGGCCGCCTTCTTGCTGTGTGCTCAACATGGCCTTTCTTCTGCGCGTGTACATGCGCATCTCTCTTATGAGGACACCGGCCATATTGGATCAGGGGCCCACCCTTATGACCTCAGTTAACCTGAGTTACCTCTCTAAAGGCCTTATCTGCACGTATGGTCACTTTGGGGGTTAAAACTTTAACATACGAATTTTTAGGGGACACCATGTGTCAGTCCATAACAGATGGTCAAAGGTCCGCCTTGTAGTAGAAACTCAGTAGCTGGGAGTTCATGTCCTTGGCTAATAGTATGCTTCGAGGCGTTAAAAACTTCAGAGGACTCCCTGTGGTCTAGGAAAGCTGTCCCTGACATCTGGTACAGAGGGATTTTGCTTCCTAATGTTTCGTAGTGAAGTATTTGTGTGGAAGTGGGGTGACGGCTTCGACCATAGCATCTAGACCTTGGTGTCCCCACGAATCCCCTAGGGGTCTTGGCAAGGTGTAGATTTGCCATAGCAGGAGGGCAGCGCAGGCTGTGGTTCTGCATTTCAACCAGCTCCCAGGTGACGTCCATGCTGCTGGTCCCCGGACCACACTTTGAGTAATGAGCCTGTCTGTTCAGTAGCCACTAGCCACACATGACTATTTCAGTTTCCCTGCCAGGTAACTAAAATTTAAAACCCCAGCCCCCCGAGTCATGAGTACTTTTCAAGTGCATTTCATGGCAGACACCTCTCATTGGGCAGCACTGCCTCCGAGAGAGAGAGTGTAAGCTTTCCTCGTCAGGGGCCTGCATGGGTTAAGTTGCCCCGGGGCTCCTGTGGCGAATGCCCGCAAGCTTCATGGCTTCAAATAACACAGATTGATTATCTTACAGTTCTGGTAGTCAGAGGTCCAAAATGGGTCTCACTGGGCTAAAATCAAGGTGTTGCCAGAGCTGGTTTCTTCTGGAGGCTCTAGAGGAGAATCTGTTTCCTTGCTTTTTTGCTGCTTCTAGAAGCTGTCCGCATTCTTGGTTCGCGGCCTCTCCCTCTACCTTCCGAGCCAGCAGTGGTTGCGCAGGTCTCTGTCTTGATGCCATCTGCTTCTGCTTGCTTCTTCCCCATTAAAGGACCCTTGTGATTACACTGGGCCCACCCACTGGGATCATCCAGAATCATCTCCCTATCTTAAGGTCAGCTGACTAGTACCCTTACTTCCATCTCCAACCTCAGTTCTCTCTTGCCATGTATCGTCATTTATTTACAGGTTCCAAGAATTATGGCCAGGATATCTTTGGGGGTGGGGTGATGTTACTCGGCCTAACACAGGGCCAGACAGTAAATACTTTTGGCTTTGCGGACTGCACAGCCTCTTACTCAGCCATGCAACTCTGCTTTTGTAGCGTGAAAACAGCCAGAGACCGCACACATCCGACCAGGCCTTGCTTGTTGTGTGATTCTTTTTCCATCTTTAACTTACTTTCCTTTTTTTTTTTTTAAGATTTTGTTTATTTATTTGCGAGAGAGAGAGAGAGCGGGTGAGCACGAGCAGTGGGGAAGGGCAGAGAGAGAGGGAGAAGCATACTCCCTGCTGAGCAGGGAGCTTGATGCGGGGCTTGATCACAGCACCCTGGGATCATGACCTGAGCTGAAGGCAGTCTCTCAACCAACTGAGCGACCCAGGCGCCCCATCTTTAACTTTCTTATGGAAAATTGTGAACACACAAAAAGGTAGACTAGTGCTGTGATTTCTCGTGCACGCATCAGGCTGTGGTTTTTAAATCTTATTTTATACTTTGCTGTACTTGACTGATTATTCACACCAAACATCTATTACTCTTGTAATCAGGAAAGAAGAAAAACACACAAAGATGGAAGCATCAGAGCATCTAGAAATGTGAGGAAAACCACCACCACCACGTCTTGAGGTTAAAAAGGAAAAAGGCACAAACAGAGCTTCTGGAACATTTGTCCTTTTCTGTACTCCTCTTCCATGAGCTGGGAATTCGGCAGAGCTCGGGATGTTCTCAGGGCAAGTGGCAGCTCCAGTTAGATGGGCTGTCTGTCGGTCAGACCCTTTCCAAATAGGATATCTGCTTGCTCATGTCTCCTGAACTCTCTTTGTGACACTTTACTGAGGGAGAGAAGAAACTCTCACCCAAGTGGTTTGGTGCAGTCATCCAGTTCTGAGATTCATGTTAAGACAGGTGAACTATGTAGTTGCCAGGGTGATGTGGGGAGGGAGCCCCGGCCACGGCGGGGATGGGGGGTGCAGTTGGGGGACACATGGTTCCCTGGTTTTACCAGTTTGCATCCAGATTTTACTCTCACTTGGGAGTCCGTGGGCCTCAGCCACCTAGGAGAGCACACTGCATGTTCAGGAAAGGCCAGGAGGAATTTTGATAAATGGCTTAGTCTTGTGCATATGTGTTTGTGTGTGTGTGTAAGAGAGAGGCGTGTGTGCACAAGTACGTGTGACGTGGGCTATGCTTATGGCATGTGTCAGCTGAGTTTGTGGCCTGTGTGTTGTGTGTGGTGTATGATGTGTGCATCGCACGCATGTCATGTGCTCTAGGAGCTGTGGTGTGTGTGCTTGAGATGGTGCGTGAAGTGCACGTGTTGTGCAGTGTGCCCGTGTGCAGTGCGTTGTGTGTTACCCACGCTGTGTGTGGAGCTGGCGTGTGGTGTCTGTGGTGTGTGTGCCATTAGAGGTGGGATTGGTTTTTTTTTTTTTAAAGACTTTATTTATTTGACAGAGCGAGCACAAGCTGGGGGAGTGGCAGGCAGAGGGAGAGGCTCTGCAGGGAGCCTGACGTGGGGCTCCATCCCGGGACCCTGGGATCACGACCCGAGGCGAAGGCAGACACCTAACCGACTGAGCCACCCAGGCGCCCCTGGGGTTCTTTCTTTCTTTCTTTCTTTTTTAAGATTTTATTTATTTTTTAGAGAGCGAGCGAGAGAGAAACAGCATGAGAGGGGAGAGGGTCAGAGGGAGAAGCAGGCTCCCCGCTGAGCCGGGAGCCCGATGTGGGACTCAATCCCAGGACCCTGGGATCATGACCTGAGCCGAAGGCAGACGCTTAACCCTCTGAGCCACCCAGGCGCCCGGGTTCTTTCTTGAACTGCCCTTTATCTCTTGCTACATGAACAGAAGTCAAAGTGCTCGTGCCAGGGCTTTCCACGCATAACCTTGATGTTTTGGCACAATAAGGGGTGACCAAAGTATCGCCGCTGTCCCATGTTTCCCGATGAGGAAATTGAGGCCAGTCCAGGGAAGTGACTTGCCCGAAGTCCCCGGGGTCATCAGCAGAGCTGGCACGAAAGCCTGGTCCCCTGACTCTTCTCCGATGCTGCCGCACTCCCACGTTTATTTGGGCTCTACCACCCGTTTGCTGGCGTGGATTACAAAAGCATGTGGCTCGTGCCCAGCACACCTGGGAGACCTGTCCAGAAGCCTGGGGCACCAGAGCCAGTTCCAAAATCAGAACTTCTCTTGCTTTCCAGCAGCACGTGCTGTATATGCCACGACGGCCCGAGGCATCTGGGCTAGCGCTCACTCGTCAGAGTAATACTGCTGCAGCAACCCAGCCTAACGTTCGCAACAGAGCTGGGCCAGCAGAGACTGAACGGCCTCGGACAAGCTTTGCCAACCAAATGGGTCTGATGCAAAGTTAAAGAAATTCTTTGGCCTTTTCGAGCTGTGGGGTTTGGGAACGGCGGGGAGGGGGTCGTGGGCCTGCGCTCTGAGTCCCTGCCTTGTCCCTCACTTGCCAGCGATGTTGGGGACAGGTGTTTGCTCCTATTTGTGCAGCAGTTTCTCTGTCTGCGACCCCGATGGCTTCCGACCCAGTGTTGCCAGGAGCTGACACCACTTCTTTCTGTGTAGCCTGTAGTGTTTGTAGGAAATACTTTCTGGATCATATCACCTCTCTTCACATCACTTTCTGTGTTGAGGCTACAACACAGCCTTTGTTTCTGAGACATTTCCATTGGCCAGTTGGGGACCTTTTACTGTGGCTCCTATCTGCTTCTGTCGGCTCCTGGTGGCTTTTTGACATCAGTCCCTTGGCCCTGGTCTGCTCCTTGGGGAAATGGCTTGTATCTGATTTGGTTCATGTGTTCTCTCTGCCAGTCTGGGAACCCTGAGCTGTGGGCCAGAGTCATCATCCTGTCCAAAATCCAGTCACATGACTTTAGCCAGATCCCTCCTCTGAGGAACAAGGACCAGGTCACCTGGTTGGGTAGTGAGGTGAGCAGTGTGACAGGAGGGGAGGAAACTCACTCCTAGGGATGGTGAGGAATAAGGCTGGCCAGGAACATGGGCAGTGTGTATGCGTGCGATGTGTGGTGTGTGACAAGGGGGCCTCACAAGGCCAAAGGCTTAAGTGAGATGAAGTGGGAGGCCCCTGAGTTTTTAGAGCAGGGGACAAGATCCAAACCGTGTCAGCAAGAGAGCTGTCTGGAGCAGAAAAAGCTACAAGAGATTGATACTTTATCCTGCAATTCCTTTACTGAGGAGGAAAGGATTATCTTATTTCTGGAGACGTTTAAATAAAATGTTTATCAAAGTCATTCACTAGAGAATTAGAACAGTTGCTGATTTTATTTCTTTGCTTCATAAGGGTTACTGTGTGAACATAAAAATTCATTAAGCAAAATAATAGCCTCTAATCTAATAATGATTTAGATCACTTGATTGAATGATGAGATTATTTGAACATTTCAAAAACACTACTTTAGCAAGTTTTTGGAGGTCTTTTTTAAAAAAAAAAAAGGCAAGAAGAATAGTTTTATGACTACAAACCAAAAACAGACAAAATTGCTTTTACAGTTTCCCAACCGTATTACCTGGTCTGTCTTCTGAAAATTAAAGAGATCGATAGCAATGTTCCCGTAGCTACTAGGAAAAAAAGCATGGGCCACAGTGGGGGAAGTGGAATCAAAAGAGAGACAGAGTGATCCTTTATTTTCTTTGTGTGTATGTGTGTGTGTGTTAAGATGATGTGCGCTGTGTTGTTTTTATGTATGATAATTCATTACCCCTGTACTTAGCTGAAGGTCAGCATAATACAGGAGATAATTAAAGCTTAAAAGAAAATAAGCGGCCTGGACATGTGTGTGCCGCAGATCGGAGGAGAGAACTGTCAGCAGGCGAGAAGGTTGGGACAGGGCACGGGTTCAGGAGAGGACAGAAATGGGACACATGGCCAAAGACAAACACCAGGCGGGAGGAGCCCAGGAGTTAAGGAGCCATGAGGGCGGGAGAGCATGGTCCAGAATCAGAAGGATCCAGCCTGGAATCCCAGCTGTACCATTGGGGCGAAGGGGCCGTGTGTGTCTCCTCACTGTCTGACCTCGGGGTCTTCTCGTGTGTCACTTGAGGATTATGTTAGCAACTGCGTCTCTCTTAGCTAGCACTGAGTAACAAATGACCCCAGTATGAAGTGGCTTAAAACCTCTATTATTGAGTCACAGTTCTGTGGGCAGGAAATTGGATGGGTCAAAGTGGGGCTGGCTCTGAGCCCTAAGGGCTTCTCAGCTTGCATGCCTGGCACCTCACCCAGGGCGTCCCAGCCTGCTGGGGTTAGGCATATGGGGCTCAGGGTTCTCTGTCGCCGGGAACCTTGTTCTCCTTCACAGAAGCCTGGGGCCACCACCTCTTTCTGAGTGGCCGTACAGCACTGTCACTAGATTCTGACATGGTAGCTCCCTGCCCCCAGGTCTTCAAAGGTGGATGTTGCCAGGCTGCTGCTCTTTCTTTCATTTCTTCTCATTCCTTACCGCCGAATACTATTCCAGCCTGTGGTTGTACATTTCATTCATCTGTGCACCAGTTGATGGACATCTGGTGTTTGTACCTTGCACCTATTAATAGTCCTGCTGTGGACATTTACCTGTACAAGTCTCTGAGTGTAGGTGTTCAGTTTTCTTGGTGAGATTGATAGGAGTGGATTTGCTGAATTGGGTGGTAACAGCTAGGCCTTCTTGAAGCTTCAGCCTGGACCAGGCGGAGCATGGTTCCACTGCATTCTCTAAAGCAAATTGTAGCCCCCCGCTACCCACCGAGTCAAGAGGAGAGGCTGACAAGGGCCTGACCGCCCTGCCCAGAGGGGTTCATCTGGGTCCTCAGGTAAAGCCCTCAGCATGCAACCTGACACGCAGTAGGTACTCAATAAATGTTGTTCTCTTTATTACTAAGAATAATACAAAACTGGGGCAGTAGGTAGAACACAGACTGTTAGGACTTAGATGGACATCCATCAGTAGGCCTGACAGCAAATCCCTGTTCAGGATTTTGGAGATTATGGGCACGCTTCAGATTAGCAGTATCCAAGTCAGAAGATGACAACTAGAGGCTACTAGAGGTCAGAATAACCCCAGCACTGGATGAGAAGAGGAGGCGGCGCCGCGTGTTCATTCTAGCAAATGTGGAACTTCAGGGATGAGTGTCAGAAGAAAAATCACCTGTTATCCTGCCTGTCAGTGATAACTACTGTAAATATTTTGGCTGCTTTCCTTCCAGTATTTTTTCTATGCATCAGGTGCATTAAGTAGACATACTTTTATAAAACCAAAATTAAGATCATAATGTATATGGTTTATATACTGCATTTGAACATTTAATACGAAATTGGGAGCATTCTGTGTTGTTCAATACTGATTTCAATGGTTAAAATTATCATCTGTCTGTCTATATCTAGATCCTTTTATTTATGTATTTTTGAAGCATAATGTCCAGCTTTGTGAATTTCTACATGTTGTGTACACCCATAAGACAAGACCACTACCCAAGTGGAATTATAGAATCCTGTGGTCCCTTCCTGTCCATAACCTTCCCGTTTGCACGAATCGACTCCCTAATTTATTTATATACTTTCCTTTTCCTGAACACTTGGGTTGCTTCCAATCGTTTGCCCTTACAAATGATGCTGCTGTCTACTTCCCCGTATGTACACGTTTGTCTGCATCTGATTGCTTTCTTTGGATAAATTTCTAGAAGTTGGGAAATACTGGGGCAAAGGGTATGAACATACGGAAATGCTGTCAAAGATCTTTCTTGGTACTCCTGGCTCCAGAGTGGCTTTGCCCTCCTTGGTGCATCTGCACTGCTTGGACAATACAGTTTACAGCAGTGTCTTACTGGGCTCCCAACCTGTTTCCAGTGCTTGGAAATTTCAGAACTAGATCCTCAGGAGCAGACTTTGTGCCTCTTAATGTGCCTTTGTATCCCCCTACTTGAAGACACAGTAAAATTATTTTGAGTTCTCTTGTCTGTCTTTGGAGCCCTTCCTAAAAGCAGTGACGTTTCAGGGGCTGTTCAAAACCAACTGAAATTTTTTTCGCTTTTAGAATAAATAGGACTTGCTGCAGAGCCAAGCGGAACTCTGAAACCCATCTCTGGGTACATCTGAGATCATCAGTAGGGTTGAATGAGTTAATATATGAGAGTGTTTTTAAAAAATTCCCACCAGATGTTAAATTCAGAGCAAACAAATTGGTCAAAGTGGGGTGGTGGTTTGCTCGCCTTCATTTTTCCTATTAGTCATCGAAGCCCTCACATACTTTATTGGGGTAAGTCCAGTCACTTTCTCGCCTTTGAATTGCCCAACTCCCAGGGGTGTAGGTGTCTAAAGGGTCACTTTCTGAATGAATGAGTCTGCCTGGTGGGTCCCTGCTGTTGCTCCTTGCCACCATGTGGTGTCGCTGTTGAAGACTGGTCCTAAGCAGTTGTGGGAGCTGGCCTGCTCACAGCTTCCTTCTGTGATGCCCTTGCCTATTGGGCTTGAGCCACTGCAGTTCATTGAGGGAGAACGAGCCCACACCCTCACTGCCAAGCCTGCTGAGGATGCTCTGCACCCAGGCTCCTAAAACTACCTTCCTGCCACTTCCCATGGCAAGAGCCAAGTCACTCAGAGCCTCTTACCTTTTGGGGGGCCACCTCACTAGGAGGTAAGACAGCCTTTTCAGGGACAAAATATCTTGTCCTTTCAGGATAGGGGGGTGGATGTTCTCTGAACCTAGCTAATTTAAAGGGCACATTGCTGGGGAAGAACCATTACAACAAGAGGATTTACCTTGAGCCCCACCTTTGTATAACTGATAGGTGCCATTTCAAGTATCTCTTCCTTGAAGCAGAAGGTCTTGCCAGGTGAACTGCAGTTATCTATCCTGCATCTAAGAAAAGCTAACGTTTTCAAGACTCCCATTGAATGCCGATGTGATTTAGTTTTTACCACTACATATATATATGTTAAATGTGGAATAAAACTATATTCTAGTGCCCACACTCTCAGGGCACACATGTAGACACAGTGTTAGATATATATATATCTGTGTCTATGTGCATCTTAATGTCTATACAGTATATTTAATATTTCATTCATTTGTTAAATATTTATGGAGCCCCACTTTGTGCCACATCTATGGAGCTGAACTGCATACCTATGTCTGGGTATGTGTATACAGCTGGCCATGCAGAACTCAGTCATCGTAATGTTGCTTCTTAGTTTAAAAAGAGCAGGTAAGTTGAGTGCTTTCCAAATCTTTCTTAAATGACCTGACCCATGCAAAACAAATTGCTTCTGTCTGTGATCCTTGATTAAAAAAATAAGATCTTGAACACTTGAGTTAGAAATTAAAAGAAAGGCAGGACCAGAATATGCTTGGGGGAGAGCTTGTTTATTTTGCTTATCTAAAGTGAGATAAAGAGTATCTCCAAATGGGCTGGTTTCCAACCTGGACCATGTACACAAAGCACCTCATTCTAGGAGAGTTAGTGAGTAAATTAAAGAGAAGTATTTTGCCCATGTTTATTTTCTCCTACAAGTGTGATGTAAAACTTTTCACATGTCCAGAAGGAAGCAGCCACAACCACGTGCAGAAACAGCCGTTTTTGCAAATAAAAATGCTTCCCAGAAGCATGACAAATGCAAGACTAACAGGTGTAGCACAGATCCAAGGCGCGCGTGTGGTTCTCATCAGCTGCCTCCCTCCTGTTTTAAATCTAGGTCTTCCTGTAACAACAAAAAAGTTATTTCTCCCGAGGCTGCAGCTAATAATCCACTCAGCCTGCCTTCTCACCCCTTCTCATAACAGTATTCCTAACAGGGCTTCCAGAGGGAGCGGAGAGCAGTAGAAGAGGGCAGTAAGGTGGGGGTGGGGAAGGAGGCTCCTTAGGCTTGACATTTAACAATTCTGGGTTTGACCTAGAACTCTGGGTGACCTTGGGCCTCAATTCCTCCTTTTGTGAAAGGTTTTGTTCAGAGAGTGAGGGTTTCAGTTTTCCAGAACCTCCACGCAAAGCAGGGTGGGTCTTTTAAACCAGTGGTTCTCAACAGGGGACGTTCTGCCCGACAGGGGACATCTGGCAATGACTGGGCATTTTTGGTTGACCTGAATGAAGGGGAGAGTGCTACTGGCGTTTAGTGGGTAGAGACCCAGGATGCTGAATATCCTAAAATGCGCAAGACAGCCCCCGCGACAGTGATCCAGCCCCAAATGTCATTGGTGCCCAGGGTGAGAAACCCTGGCGTTGACACAGGTTTGCAACCCTGGGGTCGGTGGGCTCACGGGGCTGGCTTTGGGGCTTTCCCCAAAGTTGGCGTGACGGCTCCCCCGAGAGGCGCTTTGCGGTCTCATATTTTCGTGATCCCAGCACGCCAAGCGCTGCAGACCCCTGCCCTGCACCCCCTCCTTCTGGAAGGGTGGAGCGGCCCCTCGCGCCCCTGAGATGACCCTTCCGCGCACATTATCACAACATGGACTTGTCTCCCTCGCCCCCAGGAACGGCGATCAAGGGGCTGAGGACCTCCGGCTCGGAAAACTTGGCAGCTTCTCCCGCGACTCCCATCACCTCCGTCGGTACGGGGAAGGCTTTTCTCCCCAATGAGGAGACCTTCCGCCGCCCCCCCCACCCTGAGGCGGCCGCCTGGAGCGCCCAGGTTCAAGGACTCGGCGCGCACCGCGCGTTTCCGTCGGAAACCTCAGTTCCCCACGGCCCAGCCGGGGGCGGGGCCCCCGGCGGCGGCCGTTGCCCCGCCCAACCGCCTCCCAACGGCTCCCTCCGCCGGGGGTGGGCGGGATGGGCGGTGGACCTGTGCGCATGCGCGCGCATGCGTGAGGGTGCGGGGCGGGGCTCGCGCGCGGCCCCGCCCAGACCCGGCGTCTCCACCCGCCCCATCTCCCAACCTCCTCAGCGTGGCGCCGACGCTGCGTGCGGCGCGGGTTACCCAGAGTGCTCCGCGCGGGAGCAGCTCACTGGAGTTTGGTTCTCGAGGCGGCGGCAGCAGCGGCGGCGGCTCCGGTGGCTCCTCCTCCTCCTCTGGTGGCGGTGGCGCCCCGGGCCCGAGCCCCGGCTCCCCTCTCCGCCACCCCGCGCGCCCCCTCCTCCCCCGGCGCCGCGGGGAACATGAGGCTCCGCTCCCGGAGGCCGGCGAGTGAGTGACCCCCGTCCCCCGCCTCAGCCCGCCCGCCCGCTGGCCCGGCCGCTCCCCCCCGCCTCGCCCAGGCAATGACAGCGGCTCCGGCGTCTCCGCAGCAGATCAGGGACCGGCTGCTGCAGGCCATCGACCCCCAGAGCAACGTAAGTACCCGCTGCGCGGGCCGGGACGGAGGCCGCGTGGGCCCGGGACCCTCCCCCTCCCTAATGCCCCTCGCCCGCCGGGCTCCAGGGAACCCGCCCGACGCCCACCGACCCCCGAGGGCCGCTGCCATCCCGGTCTCTCGCCCCACGGGCCCGAGCCGGGGGCAGGTCGGGCAGTCTGGCGGCGCTCGGTACGTGAGGCCGAGGCTTCCGTGCGGCCTGGGCGGAGGGAGCAGATGGGAGCTGAGGCCAGAGCTTTCCCTTCTTTCTTGCTCCAGCTCTACGACCCTTGCTAGTTTTGACGGAGCTCACCCGCCTTGCCCTTCCCCGGGGACTCGCGACCCCCGGGAAGTCCTCCTGGCGTGGGGGGAGGGGAGGGAGAAAGGCTGTGGAGCAACTGGTGTCCGGGGTATGACTCGGGAGCCTGTGCCGCCTGTGTCTCGGCCTTCTGGGTGATCAGGGAAGTCTTCCTTCCCTCTTCTCCCGGCTGGAAGCACCTTCCTGGCTTCAGAGGGAACCCCCCTGGTTACTTTGCCCTTAGCCGGGTGCCCAGGGCGCGTGGAGAGTCCCTCCTTGGTTCTGGGAGTGGACATGCCTTTGCCGGATCCCTCCTGGGATCGCTGCTGACGGTAGATGATTTTGGGGAGGGAGGGATCCTTCCTGTTACCTTTTTGGGCCTAAATGCTCATTGCGTCTCTGATCAACCCAGAGCCCCGCTTTTTGGTGTGAATTAGAGGTGATTATTTTGTCTCCTGTTCCTTCAAGAGCTCTCCTTCGGCTCTCCCTTCCCCTACCTGAGCGTCCCAGCTTGGTGGTTTGTCACCTAGACGGTCAGGGTTAACCCCAGGTTGTTGCTTTCTCAGATGGCCCTCCACCTAGGCTACTGTTTGCAGAGGGATCTCCTCTGCCCCCCTTCGTGTGTGTAGGGGAAGACTCATGGTGTTCTCATATTTTCTCCAAGGGATTGTTGGCAGTAGGGGTCATTTTCCCCTGTGGCAGGAGCAGGTTGAGCAATAGGAAGATGTTGTGGCATCCAGGTATGAAGTGAGCCCCTGCATTTGCTGGGAGACCAGGAAGTGGCCATTGAGATCACTTTTTAATATGCTGGGATCGAAGAAAAAAATTGTCTTGGGCCAGGTAACTCAGGTATCTCTCACTGTAGCGTTTTTGTTTTCCCTTATGTGAGTTTGACTAATTACTCTTAGCACTATGCTTTAAGCTTGGTATTTTTGGAGTAACTCACATTGGCTTGTACAATTTTGGTAGAAATTGAGGAGTTATGGTCTTTGTAAGACTCTGATTTTTGTATCACAAGTAATCCTCTTATCCTTAGTCTTCAGGCCCCATTAAGATTAACTTAGTGGTAACTGTTTTTAACAAACGTGTACGTTTTTGTTTTGACTTTGGGGATGGAGTAGACACAAGCTATATAAAACCTTTCCGAATTTTTTGCAGTAACTGGTGCTGCCGCGGTTCCCAAGATTGAAATATTAGAGGATAAAACAAGTGACATGAGAAATGTAACCTGGGTGACTTTTCCATCTTTTGTCCAGAGTATAACTTCTTGAATTCCACGTGCTTGTTTGCCTTCGGGAGAATCTGAGAGGTTGCTGAGATATTAGCACTGATTCTTAATGCCACCTAGGAGAGCTTTGGGATCAGGAGTCGCTTTGACAGGCGGTCACGATGTTGTAGATTAGGTGGAGCAGTGACCTCAGGGGTTCCAGTGTTGTGTAGGCTGTAATCTAAAGGGTTCCTAGGGGGAGAGGAAGGAGAGGAGGAAGGGGGGTTAGCCAGAAGAGGGAGAAGGAAACAAATCTCAGGTTTTTGTATTTTAGTGTGTGCACATATGTTACATTCATAGAAGCCCATGGTTGTTTTCGTGGCATGGGGTTCACATTTCATATGGTTTGTTTTGGGGGACTCCATCACTAATGGGTGTGCATAGAGTTCTAATATAAGTGTGGTGGATGGAATTGGGAAACTGTCTGAATATGAGCGATGAAGAAAGTGCCTCCTTTAAATGCCGCCGTTGCCAGTAACCATCCGTGAGCATTGTTAAGAACCTTTTGACAGGAGTGTGGCAAACCCCATATAGGAACTGGAGCCATGGCAGAACAGGTTACTGGCAGAGGTGGTGCGACCATAGTTCTGCAGTTTATCTGGATTGACCTGGGCTCAGGCGAGAGTGAGGTAGCTCCAAGAAGGCATTGCTGGCGCACAGCTGCTTTTCTCTACCTTGCCCAATTGTGAACTCCACTTTGGGATAGTTAGTTGACACATATTTAAGATGCTCATGGAAAAAAAAAAAACGGGGACAGTGTTGAAGAGCCAACACTAAAATTAAACCTCTTCTGAGAAAAGCGACAGAGAATTGTGTCATGTAATGCTTACCTTTATGGGCATGCAATTATGGTTAACAAACTTAGCTTTTGCTTGAAAAATCAATGTCAGGCAGCTGACCTAATATCCACAAGTATCTGAGAAGTTATCGAAGTAACAAAGTAACTGATCATCTCCTTGACAAAGGAGTTCTTGAGAGGAAGGTTGTCTCTATGTTCTCAATTCGAGCCTCTAGAGTATTTGAATTTTTGTAACAGCAGGGCTCTGAGTTAATAATTTCTGCCAACTCAGTAATAAAGTAAATCTTCTACACTCCTTTTCAAAAAGCAGCTAACAGTTTTTTCAGAACAATCTAAGCCTTACCCTCCTTGTGGCTATGTCAGCCAGGGTGTTGAAAATCTCTGAAGTGCAGTTTGTGCGTTTGTCCCAGCTTAATCTTGGTGGATAGAGTTGAGGGCTGTGTCTTCCTTCTGCCCAGAAATTGGAGTCCGTCCACCCAAGCACAGTCTCCTCAGCAGATGGTTAGGTTCTTGTCTGTATTGGACACTCATTGTTTCATGGAAGTTCAGGCTTTGTTTTCCTGACCAAAATGTGGGCTTCATGAGCATGGTTTGTTTCTTTTTCTCTAGAGCAGAAGGATTGGGTGCTTTAGAGTGCTAAGTGCTGGTTAAACTGACTGAACCCTAGAATCCTTCTTGGGCCTGTGAAGCCCGTGTGACTTTTATATGTGCTGAAGTTCAGTCTTGGGGTATTCTAATTCAGAACTCTCTAGAACCGTGAAGGACACAGATGTTAGTCTGGCATCTGAGGATAGGTCTGACGGACGGTGGAGTGGGTACTGCATCCCCATAACAAGTTGAATAATGGCACAAGGCAGGCCTTGCTCAAAGCAGGTGAGCATCTCTGCAGTCAGACCAGAGAGAGGCCAGAGAAGGCACTGAGGGGAAAAAGGGACTTGAACTTGCCAAAGATGTCTGTATAAAGGCCTCCCAGTGGTCAGGCTCTCCAGCAGGAAACTTCAGAAACTACTTTGTTTCTCACAGTTATGCAGACATCAGGCACAAATGGGAGGTGGTCAGAGGCCAAGGGGCCTCTACAGAGAGACACACAAGGAATGATAATTTTCCCACCTGGGAATTTGAAGATTCAGATGTTGCCTAGCTTCTCTGGGCTGCAGGGTCCTTGTCTGCAAAGTGGGACTGGGAACTGGTATGTGCACCCATAAAGCTCCTTCCAGATCCAGGGTTCAGATTCTAACATGAATTGTTTTAAAAGTTTTTTCTTTTAATGCAAGGTGTATTCTGTGAACTTCTTAAAATAACAAAATTCTAACGGAACTTGACACAGAGGTATATACTTTACGTGATTTTGCAGCACGTCAACAGGGTCTCCTGCTTCCCCCCAGCAGCCGTGTAAGGGAGGTGGAGTGAGCAGCCGGTCTCCCCTTCCTGCAGGTGCAGAAGCCAACAGCATGATGACAGTCGGTGCTGTTTAGTGGGTGCCTCCTGTGGCCAGGAGAGGACAAGATGCTTTTGTTTCTGCTGACTTCATTTGAGGTGACTGCCCTAAAGTTAGGGACTTACCCAAAGTTTAACGGACTGTTTCTAACTCTTAATGTCACTACACTGCCCTCAAAGGTGGAGAGATGGCTTCAAAAGAGGCCCGAGAGGCAGTGTTCTTGAGCTGGTAAGAAAAGATGCGGGGAGCCTTTTCTGTCCCACATAAGTTTATATGAGATTACAAATTGGTTTAGATTTACCTGTGATAGATCTAACAGGTTGATGATATTAGCCTGTCCTGGAAACATCTTAAGGTTTCTGGCAGGGACAGAATCCTGGGCCAGACCATACCGTGGTGTGGCAACTGCCAACTGATAATGGAACTTTTCATAAGTCTTGTATGCCAGTTTTGTTTTTTGCTTCAAGATTATAACACTTATGATGTTAACTTGAAATACTGTTGATCCTGCCGAAAGGAGGATTGTTAAAAATTATAAAAAGGAAGGCTGTAGGTTCTAATTCTCTCCAACATGTTAGAGCATATAAAATCTAAACGTGTGTTGGGGCGCCTGGGTGGCTCAGTTGGTTAAGCGACTGCCTTCGGCTCAGGTCATGATCCTGGAGTCCCTGGATTGAGTCCCGCATCGGGCTCCCTGCTCGGCAGGGAGCCTGCTTCTCCCTCTGACCCTCCCCCCTCTCATGTGCTCTCTCTCTCTCTCTCATTCTGTCTCAAATAAATAAATAAAATCTTAAAAAAAAAGAAAAAATCTGAACGTGTGTATGTTCTCTGATCACTCTGGTTGCCCAGATGCAATGATGTTCCTGTCTTTCCTCTTTATATGTGGCCAGGATGTCTGAAAAGAGCAGTGTGGCATTTTATGACTTTGGGACAGGCAGGTAACAAGTGTCACTTGTGAAGCAGGTGTAAGTCCTTGTTCTGACTCACTCTCTTTCTCAGAAGAAGGTGGATTTTACATTCTGTCTTCGCAGAGGTCTCCCGGTGGTCCTCAGAAGTGGCTTTAGTTGTAATCAGAGAATGTTGTCCTGGTTGGAAGTCACAGAGGCCTGGAGGACTGTTTAAGGTCAGCTTGTGGGAAGGGGCCTTTGTCTTTTTTTTTAAGATTTTATTTATTTATTTGAGAGAATATTGATAGAGAATGAGAAGAGGGAGGGTCAGAGGGAGAAGCAGACTCCCCGCCGAGCAGGGAGCCCGATGCGGGACTCGATCCTGGGACTCCAGGATCATGACCCAAGCCGAAGGCGGTCGCTCAAACCAACTGAGCCACCCAGGCGCCCAAGGGGCCTTTGTCTTGATACAGATGTGAAAAGGCTCCATGGTCACCTGGGCTCAAGATGTTGCTGTGAGTGCCAGGACATGCACCTCAAGGGTGCCAGCCTTGGGGTTAGGTGAAGGAGCGGTGCCTCAGTTTTGGTGTCTGTTTAAGCATCTTCTCAGACAGAGCTCCAGTTTAACCAGAACCAGAACTCAGTCCGATTCCTAGGTGACTGCAGTTCTCTGGGCAGGTCTCTGCCTAGCCCCCACCCTAAATCGCCTTCTGGAAGCTGGGGGCTTTGTCTCTGTCAGTAGAAGTTGTGCCTTTTTCTCCCCCCTTGTGCTGTCCTTAGTCTATCTGGTCCCTTTGGGACCCCTCAGCTGGTTGTTGGAATGGGGGACTGAGTTTGTGGTCTGGCGAGTGACTGCATAGGCAGTGCATTTTTAGCCTGGCCTTTCTAGTGCCCACACTCCTCCTGTTCACTCTCAGGGCACATATGTGGAACTGAGCAAGTATTGACGTGGGGATTCCATGAACTAGAGGGTATTTCCTGCATAAGGAAGACATACCAATATTCTGCATGCGCAGGTTAGTAGTGGTCTCTGAATTCCAGGTCTGGGGAGGCCATACACTAACATCTCAGTCACCAACTGATACACACTGTTTATGGAGAAATCTGGTAAAACTAAAAAAGGTGGCTCAGCAGTTGAATAAACATTTCTAGCAATTGCTTATGGTTTTGGCTGTGGGGGGTTCAGACCTGGAGGTGCCCAGCCCCTGCCCTCGAGGGACCTGGAACAGGAAGAGAATGTGCACATGGGCAGTCTGGGGTGGGGTAGAGCTTGGGGGTGGGCAGGGGTGGTCTTACAGGGCTACAGCTCTTAGGTCTAAATGGAACAGTTCTTCGCTTGTCTTATTCAGAGGTAGTTCAGAATTTTGAGGAGCATGAAATGACTTCTAGAACACTTCATAATTTGAGTTTTCAGAATGATAAGTTTTAGAGTCAGATGCAGGAAGTCTGTTCTTGGTTCGTCTCTGACCCGAGGGAAACAATTTGGAGGGATGGCTGGCAAATCCTTGAATAGTTTGCCTTCTCAGCAGTGGGATGGGAAGGGGGCAAGCGTCAGGCTCTGTGAAGGGCCTGGGGTCTGCTTTCAAGTAGTTGAAGAGCTTTTGTACCCTGGGGTTAGGTTTGCTCTGTGTGGCTTTCTGAGGCAAACCTAGAAGGGGAAGGAGGTCCTGGGAGGTAGGCCCTGCTGCACTTGGGGGAGCTCTTGATCATTGTCAGAGCTGGCTTGAGACAATCCAGAACCACTGTGCCAAGTGGATGTGCAGACATGCCTGGGCCTTCCATCTGGACCCCCAGACTCCTGCCCATGAGTTCCTGGAGGTTCTGTGATTGTGTGAGGAGCCCACTAAAAAAGGAGAAGGGTCACATCAGGTGATGTGCCACTGCCAGGCAGGTGGGGCTGAAAAGCCTTTGAATACTCCTGGGACTGCAATGAGGTTTCCTGTCTCTATCCACTGGAGGCTGTAAAATGGACAGCCGCAGCCTACAGAGCACCTAATATGTGCCAGGTACAGTGTGGAACACTTTGCATACTGGTTTGTTCTCTGAATTAGTCCTAGAGGTAGATACTCCGTCTTCATTTTAGGGGAGGGTAGAGATTAATGACCTCTCTAGTGTTGCAGAGGACACTATGGGCCTATACCCGGCGCTGGTAGGCTCAAAAGTAGTGGGCTTAATGACAGTCTCCTGCCTCCCACATAAGCAGCGCCCAGCAGGGAATTTGGACTCCACTGTGTCTTTGGAGGTTTAACCTCATAAATACAAAGTGTTTTTATTTTATTTATTTATTTATTTTTTTTTAAAGATTTTATTTATTTATTTGACAGAGACACAGCGAAAGAGGGAACACAGGCAGGGGGAGTGGGAGAGGGAGAAGCAGGCTTGCCGCTGAGCAGAGAGCCCGATGTGGGGCTCGATCCCAGGACCCCGGGATCACGACCTGAGCCGAAGGCAGACGCTTAACGACTGAGCCACCCAGGCGCCCCTACAAAGTGTTTTTAAATGTTAAGTTTCGTGTTTCCATTTCCTTCGAAGTTCCCACAACCTTTCTCCCTTTGGAATCTTCTAGCCTTGGCTCCTAACCTTTTTGCCTGTCAGGATCCATTTCTATGATCAGAAATACTCAGGAGCTTCCACATAATGACAGTGTACTTTTCTTAGCTGGTTTTTTTGCGAAAATTCAAGGAAAGAAGCTACTCCTAATCTAGTCATGCTTTGAAATGAAGTTGTGTCTTATCATCAAAACAGCCCCCACTTAAATCTGCAAGCTAACCGTCCTTGTTTGTGTGTGACACCTAGGATGGGACCCTCTGCAACTCACATTTGTGGCCTACTGTCATCCCTACTGCTCTCCTTTTCCAGAAACCTTTCCTGCTTTCATCCCAGACAGTTGCCCTCAGGCACTCTACATAACTTAAAAACCCTACATTCCTGCTGATAACAGGTCTTGTTGATTACATTTTCCTTGGGATTGCAAGCTCCTTGGTAGTGGAGCATGAGTTAATCCCCATGTTTCTAGGACTTACATAGCAAGCCGGTGCTCAGAAGCTTGTTGATCTTCCTGTGAAAAGGGCTGATCTTGGGAGCTGGCTGTCAGCACTTACCTAGCAGGTACTAGGGGCTGGTACTTTTCAGTGTTTCTCACAAATTCAAAACATTTAGTATGTACAGCAACACAGGGAAGGAGGTACTGGTGCATAAACTGAGGCTTAGTAGACACACAGCTAGAAGGGATCACACTGGGATTGGGAATCCTCCTCTTCTCACCCCCCACCAGGCCTCACCCACCTGCTGCCACCTCCCATGTCACCTCAGAGAGCATAGTAGGTACAAGGTAGGCATTCCACTCTCTTGCCCGAGTCTGGATCCACATGCTGGATTTGTCTGTGGTATGTTTTTATGCTAGGCTGGGAGGAAAGTTGTACCTGAAATGCTTTGTGCTTTCTCTTGAACTGGCTGAGGGAAAGGTGTGAGGTGTTTTTTTCCTGTCTCTTGGCTGGCATTTTTCACCCCTGACAGAGAAAAGTTGACTCTTAATCTTAGATCCCTGACTGTCTGTGGACCCTGGAGATACTGTTCAAGTGCTGCCTTGGGACTCTCTGGTCCCATGACAAACCAGACCCTTCCTGGACACCCCTCTCCCCTGGGTTTCATCAGGGCCAGAAAGTGGGTGATGCTTCTTCCAGGCTATATCCTGTGGTGGGTCAGCTCATGACTGCTGTGGAGATGCCAGTCACCTGTCCACGGTGTGCAGAGTGATTTCATAGGTGGCTGGCTGTGGCCGGCCTTGACTCTGTGGTGGGGGTGGTGGTGGTGGTTCTGTGGTCCTCTCGCGGAAGACTCATGTATATGTGACTACGGCTCACACTGAGAGCTCAGCAGGCGGCCTGGCAGCCCTCTTCCAGGCACTGGGAGCCCCATTGCCCTGCCCATACTTGTACCTTCGGCTCCATCCCCTACCCACACCTCTGGTCACGCTTGGTTCTGGGTAGCCACCTGATCCACCAAGCTGGCCACAGCTCTCCTTGCACACCTGGGGGCTGGGTTCTTCTTGTCCTCCTCCCCCCCAGTTCTGTTAGCTCTCTTGACCCCTCTTGCCATCAGGTCCCTGGCTCAGCTCAGGTTGGAGTATGGGGCCGTGGCCACGTTCTCTTTCCCCAGGTGATTGCGAAGGTAGCTAACTGCCCTCCTCTTTTTAAGGCCAGCCCTTCTGGAATCCACTTCAGGTAGACGCTTTCCAACTTTATTTACCCAGTGCATCTTGCAGGTGTGCGAGGCAAACAGTTGGCAAGCTGAGTTTTTAGTGTTGTCTGTGGATGAGCGACACCGATGTGTAGGGTATACAGTAGGAACAGTGTACCCTTTTCGCCAATTGTTTCACATTATTTCCTTCAGGTGTTCAGTTAGATAGATGCCAGCGGAGCACTTGTCTTCTACTTCTACTAATTCTTTTGGCCAGCCAACCCTAGAGGGAGGGTCGTATTGTGCTTATGACAGGAACGTAAATGCAAAAGGGCTGATTGGCTTGTGCCACTCAGAGGCTCAGAGGTGAGTCTGTTCTCAGGTGAGGACCTGGCTTTGCTCCATCTCTTTTATTTTTTTTTTAAGATTTTATTTTTATTTATTTATTAGAGAGCGAGTGAGAGAGAAACAGCATGAGAGAGGAGAGGGTCAGAGGGAGAAGCAGGCTCCCTGCTGAGCCAGGAGCCCGATGTGGGACTCGATCCCAGGACCCTGGGATCATGACCTGAGCCGAAGGCAGTCGCTTAACCAACTGAGCCACCCAGGCGCCCACTCCATCTCTTTTGTAGTGCTCCCTTCACACAGTGGGGTGTCTTCCTCCCAGCTCCCCCAGCTGGGGATTCGCCTTCTTTGACCATCATCCAGGGGAAGGAAGAGAAGGTGATCCTTTTCCAGAAGTTTCAGCAGACATTTCCTTGTGCCTTCTCTGGCCTTTGATGGAATTAGTGTTGATTGGTGCACCCCTAAATCTGGGCATGGTGTAGTTCTACCCATACCGGCCCAGAATAGAGGGGGTTCCTCCAGGAAACATCAGGGTCCTGTTGGTGAGAGGGGGTAATGGGGTGGGGGGCAATCTGACAATGCCCCTGAATGCATGCCAGTTTAATCATCTCTTTGATGTGATAATACCATCAAATAGTTGGGCATGGTGCTGGCCTGGGAGACTTGGGTCCAGATACAAAAATGGGTGTTACTAAAATGTAAGGTCTGGAGTAAGCAATGGAATGATTTGGATGTTATGAGGTCACAGCACGGGGTTCTGAGTACCCACTCCTGGTTGTACCCGCAGACCCTGATTTGCCTGTAGTCACACTTGGGTACTTTGCTGTTACCTTGTGTTAGTGCCAGTGCTGGGGTGCAGCTTCTGATCCCGTCCTGGGCTGAGGAGCACTTTGGGAGTCTTGGAGAGCCTGCCAACAAGTGCTGCTTGTTCCCCAGTCCCCATCATCTCTCCTGGTGCTGCACCCAGCCCAGGCAGGGGGACATGGTGCAGTCCAGAGGCCCAGATTCACACAGCCCTCCTGTAGCTCGGAAGCAGCCCCGATGAACAGGCGAGAGTTGAGTTCTCCACACTTCTGTCCTCTTGGCTCAGAGGAATGGATGGGCACTGGATGGTCTGTTCAGAGCTGATTGTCCTGCCCATTTCCTCTGCCCTTGGTTAACCTGGGTAACCGGAAACTGCTACCTGCACTTCCGGGCCTGGCTTCTTCCCCTTAGGTTAACTGAGAAAGGTAGGGTCAGATGATCTTTCACGGCCTTCTCCATTTTTCCTTCCCTTTGTTTGGGGGGCGGGGAACCACCCCCAACCACCAACCTGAAGTTGATGATGTCTGCTCCCCAGCCCCTCGCCTTGCTGGATGCTGGTAGCCTAGCAGTGACAGAAGTGGGCCACATGTTAGGTTTTTGGTATGACCATGGGAGGAAAGGTTTGTGAATGGATATTTCACTTTCACTTCTATTTTAGAGGAGCTTCTCAAGCATTTACAATTCTCAGTTTGAAGGTTGGTGACAAGGCAGTGCTGCCACTGAATGCAGGAGCTTAACTTCTCATCAAAGGGCAGAAACATCACCCTCCCAGGTGTTATGTGAGCTTGTCCTTCCTTTGCTTGTAACCTCCCTCACCCCATCACGGAGTCAGAGTGGTGTTTGTGAGCACATGTGTGTCTCTCTGTCTTATGGACAGACTTCTTCCACGTGGTGGGAAATGCAGCAGCTCAAGTTTGACCTCTTGACAGGTAGGCCATTGAAGAAGAGGGGATTTGCTCTCTCGCTTCCAGTTTGAAAACGAGAATCACTCTGGCTTGGTTTGAGGGTGAAGGGGGCCTTGTAAGAAAATGGCAGTGTCCACAGGAAGTCAGGGAGGAGCATGTAGAAGCAGGGTCTGCGGTTCAGACAAAAACAATAGGTGCCCCCCAGCCTGCTGTCATTCTCCCATGTGGCAGGACAGAAATGGTAAGGACACTGGTCGGGGCTGGGACTGACTTAGGGTTTCTGTGAACCGGTCCGTCAGCTCCACTTAGAGGGGAGTGGGCACCTGCTTGTCGCCCTGGGGATGACACTCTTGTTAGGATTACAGTGAACATCGTTTTCTATCTGTTGGGAGGTGGGCTCCCCCAAATTGGGAAGTAGGAAGTGGCATCATCTGCTTTGTGAGATGAGCTGACCCTGGGCCCAAGAATGTACTTTTGTTTGTCACTCCAGGCTGTCTTCCTGGGTCATCGTGCTGTCTTCAGTTCCCCACTATAGGGTTAGTGCTAAGTGCACCTCTGCAGGAGTGAGCGAGGCCTGAGGCCTAACACTGATCGGTTCCCATCATCCACCGTTCCCCTTGCACCTTGCTGTGTTGGCCATTCCATTCTCTCCAAACTCTATGCCCATGGGGCCTCCTTATCCCTGAGTGTTTTGGCTTTGCCTAGCACTACCAAGGCCCTGTCTGCCTTTCAGGCTTTTCCCAGGTACTCTTAAGAGCCATGGCTTCCAGCAGCACCTGAACCCTCTCTCTCCAGCTGACTGTTGTCCTGGATGTGCAAGCAGCCCATTCTAGAGTGGAGGCACCTTCTTTCCTCCTGCCCTTGGTATGCTACTCTGTGGTGGTTGGTGGTGCCACCACTCTGCAGGCAACCTCAGAGTTGTCCTGGGGTCCCCCTCCTGTGGCAGCCCCCTTTCTGCAAAATGGGATCTCCAGGGAGGTCTAGTGCAGCTGCTTAGCAGCTGGTCGGCCTCCTGCTCTCCTCTCCACACCAGCTGAAGAGTGAATGTCCCAAAACACAGACATTTCATCCCCTCTGTTGGGGCTGTGTGGCTGGCTGGGTAAAGTCTGAGTTCTTGAGGTAGCATATAGTGGAGAAGACAGTCTTTCTCTGGGTGGAAAACTTGGGCTTTGTCATTAGACAGGACTAAACTGGAATCTTTTTTTTTTTTTCTGCAGCCTTGGATGAGGTCAGGTTTTCAGCCTTCATTTTCTCAGGAGGATGTACATACGCTGCTTCGGAAGGCTCTTGAGAATGGAATGTGGCCCCAGTCCTGAAGTGCCCTGGGTATCGACATACATGGCAGCTAACAACAGTTCACAGGCCCCATAGTGGGCAGCCCCTCTAGCTGCCAGTTCCTGTCCTTACCCTCTGGTCCATGCCTATTGGATGATTAGTGACTGGGAACTAGCCAATCACAGGGCTGCATCTTCCTGGCCAGTGGTTTGAGGGCCTATGACCCAGTCAGAGCCTGTGAAAGTTTTAGCACTTTGCTGGTGTGGTTGGGGTGGAGACATGAATGGGAGAGGATATGAGCAGGTTGCTGCTAGGGTCTCCTGCCTGGGGACAACCTGCCCAGGAGTGAGACCAGCCCAGGGAGTTGAGGGAGGATTAAGTCACCATGGCCTGACTGGCCCAAGGCGAGCCCTGCCCGAACTTCTGTTAAGTGAGCCAGTGGCTTCTTTTCTGGATGAGGCCCTTTTGAGCTGGCTTTTTTGTTACTTGTAATCAAGAGAGTCTAGACAGAATCAGCCAAGCACATTATGCTCCAGTCTGTGGCTCAGGTGTCCTCTCTACCCCGCTGCTCCAGCTGTGCTCAGTTGCTCATCAGTCAGCTCTTGACCTGCTAGTGTACCCACACCTGGATGGTCCGCCCTTCCTCTTTTTTCCCCTCCCTCCTCACTTCCTACCTGCCTCTCTGGGCTCTGGGCCCAGGGTGCCTCCCCCAGCAAGGCCAGTGCCAGCTATCTCAGGAGCACCGTCTTCTGGCTGTTCTGGCGTCCTGGTCTGATCTTTCCCACAGCACCTTTAACCTGACATGCCTGTATTGCACCCCCCACCCACCTTGGTTCTTCTGCTGGTGCATAGTGAGCCTGTTTGTTCTGTTAGGGTCAGTGACCAGTTTATGAACCGATGTGGGTCCATCTCTGATTTCAAACTACAGACAAGCACAAGCAGTGCCTAACTGGGGAGGGTTGAGTTGGGTTGAGGGTAAAAATTCAGGTTTGGTGGGGCCTGGGCAGGGCAGCCGCTCAGCTCACGAGTATCGGGGTTGGGGTGGCTGGTTCCCTGGAAGACTCTTCATTCCTGTTAGGACTATTTGGCCCTCTCCAGATCTCAGCCTTTCGGGGTCCTTCGGTGGTATGTGGGTTCTCTTGGAACCATAGTGGCATAGTTAGCACTCAGGCACTGAGCCTGTCCCATGTGTGTCCCGTAGTTCTAGGGAGTCTGGGGATTCTGGAGGCGAGTGACAGGACGCAGGGAAAGGGGAGGGCGCTCTAGGTGTTGCTGTACTTATGTAGCCCCTTCAGTAGGTGGCGAGCCCTCTAGGCCCAGCCCTGCAGGAGAGCTGGCCTCCTCCCTCTTGTGGGTGAGGCCCCGGCCAGGATGAATCCCCCTTGCTTGGGGTTCTGAACACTGAGCACCAGCTGAGAGCCAGTGAGAGCAGCAGCTTCAGGTCCTTCTCTTGCTTCTGTCTGCCTGGACTTGGGGCAAATCACTTCCTGTTTCTGAGGCTCAGTCTCTTTATTTGTGGCTTGGGGCTGTTGGAGCCATTACCGTTACCTGGTGGCGGTGTCCTGAGAGGCTGAGCATGTGGGTGCCTGGTACAGTGCCCAGCTTCTGTTGAGTCACCAAGATGACCGTGAGGGAATGGGTACTATCTGTGTGATAGGTGAACAAAAGAGGGAGGGAGTTTGTCCTTGCTGGAGGCCATGCAGAAAGGGGAGAATAATCCTATCAGTGACCATAGACCTGCAGATGGAGTTCATAAAGGTTATTTTTTAATTTTCAGGCCTTAATAGAAGAAATAGGAGGGCAAGAGCAGCAGCTCTTAAGGTGTTCTCTCTCTCTGCTAGGTATTAATCTCATTTCATAGAGGAGTGGAAGGTGTAGCTGGGTGAGGTAGCTAGTAAACTGGCCACTGCATAGCTGATCTCAGAGCATTTGCTTTGAGACAACACTGCGAGCCTGCAGAGAGGAGAGGGGTGTGTGAGAATCCCTGCGGAGGTCTTTCCTTCCTTTCAGAGAACTGCCTGGTGATGGAGATGGTCTGTCTGTGCTTTCCAGTGTGGTAGTTCTGAGCTGCGCATGGGTGGCGAGTACCTAACGTGTGTCTGGTAAGACCAAGGAACTGACATCTAAATTTCTATTTAATTTTAATGACCACCTGAATTAGCATACTTCTGGGGCCTCAGATTACTTGTGCTTTGGGTAAGGGCTTGGGGCTGTGTTGTCTTTTTCCACATGGGAAGTGGGAGAGATGGTTGCACCTGGGCTAGCAGAGGGGTGCAGAATGGGGCTTCTGTCCCTCCCTTGCCACCCACTCATCTCAACCCCTCCCCAGCCAGACAGCTCTGGTTTTTCCAATGTCTCTAGAGCCTCTGAGCCATATCTGCTCCATTCTTGTCTTGTGGAGAAGAAAGCCTTCTCATTTCTTTAAGTCTGGGTTGATGAATGCAGTTAACAATCAAAGAGAAATTCTTTGAGCCTCCCTTCTAAGTAAAAAGAGAGATGGACAGACAGTAAAAAAAGAAAGAACCAGTATTTAATGTTCAAGGGTTTTGGAGAGACCTGGGTTCAAATCTCTACTGCTCAGTCTCTGAGATGTTTGTCGTTGGACAAATCACATCAAATATTTGCTTTCAATCTCAAATTTGCTGTTGTCTATACGGTGAGAACCAAACAAGCCCTACCCTACTGAAGGGCACGTCGGGCACTGGGCATGCGCAAGCCCCTCCCCCACCTCTTTGGGAATGGGGGCAGGAGCAGTTATTCTCCTGGATGAGTTTGTAGATATTTAACTTTGGTTTTCACAGATGCTGTTCTTTCTCAAAGATAGTCTTCCCTTTAGTTAGTGTGAGCAGTGAGCAGTTACCAGACAGCATTGCATAATTTTACACATTTCTAAAAGCTCCCTGGGGGTGGGAAACAGGAAGAAATAGGTTGTAGCATAAAATCTCAGACTTGTAGAACGAAAGGCACACTTCTTTGGAAGAGGTGCTTCAGTTGGAACTCCCAGTCAGGATTAAAACCTGTCTCGGCCTTTCTGAATCCCTTTGTACTGCATTTGCAGACGAGGGTGATCAAAATACGAATTTGTGAATGAAATTGCCTTTAGGAAGCAACGTCCTTTCTGTATGGAGAGGGTATTCACAACTAACGGTCCTAAGATCTCAGAGACATCACCGGACAGAGAAATGTTGATGTGATTAATAATCAGAAAATATACCTTGTACTCAAACATGTGGGAAGAATGGCATTGGCAGGGAATCAAGACTCAAGTTCAAGCTATCCTGTTGCTATTTTAAATCTCCGAATCTGTCTCCCACTCTGCCTGCTTCATCTCGCACCGCCCTGCTGGCAGGATCCAGGAGCTACTTCATAGTTCACCCTTTTGGAAAGTTTTTATGTAGGGAGAAGGCATAGCCTCGTTGGTGTCCTTTGGTCTAGTCCTTTTGCTCCTAGGAATCTATTAACAGGTACACGATGAATTTTAATAACTATGTTAATAGATATATTCATGTAATAATGATTGTTGATGTCATCAATTTAACAGCATGGGAGAAGCTTAGGAAACACGGTGCATCTACAGAGACAAGTAGCATAGAGCTGTGAAGGACAGTCCTGAAAGCTCCGTGGAAAAATGGGCAAGTGTTGCCATGATGAAGAAAAGGAGTATTTTTGTCAGCCAAGCACAACTAGGAAAGGCACAAAAACTAGAGCTTTGGATAAAATGAGAACACTTGTGTTGGGGCAGTAGGAACATTTTTTGTTTTTGTTTTTCGTGTGCTCCATTGTCTTTTTAATTAAACAGTAAAAAAATGAAAATAAAAGTAGACTGCTTTAGCCTGAAGAGTACTCGAGAACTATTGAGAGCAATCAGATGTGGAGTGGGCGTGGGGCGGTGTGTACTGCAACCAGCAGAGAGGGTAGAGTTCTTTCTCATGCGTATCCGGGAGGTTCAGAGCAGCGGCATGCAACGCTTTGCCCTTGTCAGGGCCACCAGTCCTGTTCTTCATGCTCTCAGAGGACTGGGGTCCAGCCTACCAGGACGAAGAGGACGTGCGTGGAGTCACGGTTTTATTCATCGCAGTCAGTGGAGCCATGCCTGTGGCTCTGGTAAACTCCTGGTGTCGTCCGTGCTTCCTGCTCTTTGCCACCTTACTGTGTCTGGTCCATCTGTAAGGCCTAGTGGCTCTACCGCCGACTGTCTCTTCTCTATCTCTGGTGTGTGCCTGGCCATCTCCCTGGTGGGAAACTTCCTTCTTGCTCCTTCCAAACCAGTATCAGATCTCATCACTCTGCCAGTTAAGATCCTGTGCACTCAGACATCCCACTCCTTATTATAATCACCTACAGGTGCTCTGTGACTTGGACCCTTCTTTCCTTCTATGCTCAATGTGTACTTCCCTGTCCCTCATTCATGACTGTCCTCGGGTCTGTGGCCATTAGACTCCTTCAGGTCAATTCTGTGTACCAGTTGTTTCACAGATTGCTTTCCTTGATTTTTGATCTTTTGTATCTGTAGTCAGCTTATGAGTGTAGTTCTGACGTGAATGTCGATTGATAGTTTTGTTTATGTTACTGCTGAATTAGATAATAGTTTTCAAATACTAGAGGATAGTTCCTTGTTCCTTTGTGCTAATCCTAACGTAATGGCTACAGGCATGACACACTTTTAAATTTAATCTGCATTATTAACATTTTCTCCATCACTTTCTTAAATCTAAACCCAGGGGTTGGCAAACTATTTCTGTAAAGGGCCAGATGGTAAATATTTTGAGCCATAGAGTCTGTCACAACTCTGCCGTTATTTATAGCACAGAAGCAGCTATATACAATATGGAAATGGATGGTTATAACTGTGTTCCAATAAAACTTTATTTACATAGCTGATTTTATGTTATTTGAGTTTTATCTTGATAAAAAATAATATAAAATGAAAAAAAACCTTTATTTACAAAAACAGACATTGGACTGGATATGGCCCAGGAGTACTGAAGCCCTTATTTGTAGTGTTTGCCAATTTCCACGGTGTAAATACTTCCACTGTGGCTGGTTTCCAGCCACTAACATGGCGTCACCACATGTGGAGTTGGGAAGAGATGCCTCAGTAGCACACCATTTTCTCCCTTTGGATACAGTAGTCATGAATAAACTCAAAAACCTATATAATAGTAATGTGGCAAAATAAGTAGGAAGTGATGAGTTGTGAGTATTTCATCTTTGTTTTCAATACAGCTCATTGTGAGCCTCTGTCATTGCATTTTTCACAGTGGCTGTGTTTAACGGCTGGCCCCCAAGATTCCAGAAAGTTTCACCCCAGGCTCTCGTGGGTTGGTGTGAGTGTGGACCCCTCCTAGCCAGTGTGGACCCTGGCCGCAGGCCACAGGCTCTTGGTCCAAGCTGGCATTACTGCCTTTGCAGCGGGCGGCTGGCTGGCGTGGCTCTCTTGGGTCAGAGGCTGTGCTGGGAGCCCCTCAGGGGCGTGTGGTGAGCCAGCTGCCTGACGGTGGGGCAGGGCCGTCCTGCTTCTCTGTGGCCTCTGGGGCTGAGGTGCCCACCTCCCCAGGCCCAGCGGTCAGCAGAAGCCTTCCTGTAACATGCTGCATGGTTATTTTTTCTTAGCTTTTGGTACACTCACATTGTCCTGTTCGCCTGTCTGTTGTCGGCCTTCCCCGACATGTGTGGAAGTCCCACAAGCTGTCTGTTCCCTGACTTCCTCCTTCCTCACCACGTGTGCAATACATCTTATTTTCCCCGTAAATAGATAGCTGCTGAGTGAACGCTCGTGACTGTTTTCTGCTGGCTGCTGCAGTTGGCAACGTGCAGTCCAGATGGGTTTGGGCTTCCGCGTCCAAGGTTTCCCTGATGTTAGAGACAAGCGTTCCTTCTGGGTGTGTGCGGGGTGCCCTCCCCACTGGAAAGGAGCAGCTCCATCTTCTGGCTACTTTCTCCTCCCAGATCAAGGAATCGCTGTTGCTAACCTCACCACTGGGCCATAAAAGTTGCTCTAGGTTTCAGCGTGGCTAATGCTATATTTGTTTCCACTCCCTCAAAAAAGGAAAGAATGAAACCTAAACCCAGTGCGTCTTGAGACTGCTGTGTGCCGATGGTGCGGGCCTCGTTGACAGGGCCAGACAGCTTCAGAGAGTCCAGAGGCTCAGTGGTCTCTCCCGTGCTGGTTGCGGGGCCCCTCGCATCCCAGCTTTACGGAGAGTCATGCTGCCACGTCAGTGAGATGGCAGGACTGGCCCAGCTTGCAGACTTGTGTCATTCCTAATTAGACGAAGGTGTTTGTGCTTTTGGGGACCCAGTCCCAAAGCCATCACATCCCTGGTCCTGTAGGGAGGAGAGCAATAGCAGCCTCTGAGAAACCAATCCATTGCTGTCTCCAGACACACCCACGCCCAGGCGGGTGCAGGCCTGTAGAGCCCTGGTGACCCGCTAAGGATGAGGTGGAGTCACCAGTGCGCTCTGTCAAGCTGCCTGCTGGGCTGGTGATCTGACACCCATCCCTTTGCAGGGAGACGGAAGTGAAGAAGTGTGTATGTGAGTTAGGTGAGCAAGGAAGGAGGAGAGCTGGCCCCACTGAATGACAGATTTGCTAAGATTTGGGTAAGAAGACAGATGTGAAAGGGTGCTTTGTCACTAAGAGCCCCGTGCAGCCTTCAGCTGTTTTCTTTTTTTTTTTTAAGATTTTATTTATTTATTTGATAGAGAGACACAGTGAGAGAGGGAACACAAGCTTGGGGGGGGGGGAGAGGGAGAAGCAGGCTTCCAGCTGAGCAGGGAGCCTGATGCGCTGTTTTCTTTCCGAGGGGCTTTCATTGGCAGGATGAGCCCTGTAGCTCCATCCTTCCCAGCACTGTGGAATCTGGGCTGGTGCTCTTCTCCCTGGGCCTCTTCCACCTGACCCCTTCCTCTGTCACCCTGGCGTCTCTTCCGTCCCCACTGCTCCTCTGAGCCCCTCCCCTCTCTGGTAGTGCCAGCCGGCGCCAGCACAGAGACTCCGCTCCTGGACTGCCTCGGCAGCTTGGAGGTGCCATCTCAAGGCTGATGCCCCGTGCCAGTCCCCTCTGCGGCTGCTCGCTATCTGGGGGGGATGTGTGGACATGGACTGCAGATGGGTGCTGGCAGAGGCCAGTGGAATTTCCTGTACCTCCTCCTGTGAAGGCAGCCTTCTGGGCACTCTCTTTTACATCCATTTCTTCTTTTTATTCAGCTGGTCATTGTGGCCTTCAGGCTGCCTCTCAGTCTCAGGACCCCAGGGCCTGGCCCAAGTCCTGCCCATGCTGGTGATTCACACTCTGTGTGGGCTGTGTCACTTTGAGCAGGAATCTTGTTTCTGAGTCTCCGTTGCTGAATCTGTAGAATGCTCTACGCCAGTGCAGCTCTGGGACTTGTGGGACAGTGCCCCTAGAGTGGTGGCACAGTGTGGAGCCTGCAGTAAACGCAGGAGGTGGTAGTGGACGGTGTCTAGGTCAGGAGGCCTAGCTGTGATTCCTTCCCGGTCCCGAGAGCCAGGGTGACTGTATTTCTTATTCTCCATACCGGGACACTTTTAGAGTGAACGAGACACTATTAAAAGTTACACTGGACAACAGGTGTAAACATGTATTCTGGCAAACCGGGTCTAGGGTCACCTTCCATGCCCTACTGTCTCTCTTTGAAAGCTGATGTCCCCATGTGCAGCCCCTGCAGATCCAGAATGTCCCCTCTGCAGAACAGACTCTGGCGACTCAGAGCCCCCCAGAACCTTGGCGAACTCCCCAGCCTGCACATCCAGGTGTGGCCTGTGCTCTTGGTCCTTCCTTCGCCCTATCCTCTGCCTAAAATGTTGTGATTCCTTTTCTTTTCACTGATCTGTCAGTACACAAGCAATAAATACAGTTTTCTTTTAAAATGTTAAGTGTTTGGGTTACAGCTAAGGCCACTTTGGCCTCTGTCACTGATGCAGTTTCTTCTGTCACTCTGGAGGGAACCACTGTCATGAGTCTGGAGTATATCTTGGTGTGTAGAGATACATCCTAGAACACCATGCATGGTTTTTAAATAAATGCTGGCACACAAGTCTGTCATTTTGAAGGCAGCTCATTTCCCTCAGCATGTCCCAGCTCTCTGTCTTTGTTACGTATGAGTATAATTCATTCCTTTAACTGCAGCATAATATTCTGTGACCGTATCTGTTTCATTGTCATGGAGCTGGCTCCCAGAATTTATTAATAAAACAGTGCTATGGGAGTATTTGTGTGCGTGTCTCCACTGAGTCTCAGAGAGTGAACGTGTGGAGTGCTGGTTTTCACGGTGGCAGATGTGATGGGGCAACTTCCACGGGGACCCCCTATGGGCAGGGCAGAGTGGGCAGCCTCCTCCATAGCTCTGCTCAGAGCTGGTGCTGGAAGGATGGGGAACAGGGAGAGGCAGCATCCTGCACTACCACAGGGCCCTGTGAGCACTGCCTGGAGCCTCACTGGGCCCAAGACCTTCCCTGAAGCCAAGCCATCCCTCTCCCCTACTCTTTCTCAAAAGCTGAGCTTAGGTGCAAGAGGGCAGGTGTGGGGTGGATCCCGAGGTCATGTCTGTCCCTGACACACAGAAGCAGCCAGTGTTAAGGCCTTGCTGTTTATCCACGGGGAGACTGCTGAGGTCTGTTGCCCTGGATCTTCTGCAGCCCCTGTCATATGTCACTTGAGCATTCAGGAAAGCCCCCAAGCACTCAGGAGCACATCTGGTTTAGCAGGAGTCCGGAGAGGTGGTGATTGCAATGATTCCCATTGCACAGATCAGGACCCCCCAGCTGCCCAGCACTTGACCATGCACTGGGCAGATCCTCACACAATCCCATGGGAGGGCGAGTGCTCCCTTTTAGAGACACAGAAGCTGATGACCTTACAGTAGAAGGTTCTGGGTTCCATGCCCCGCCCCTTCACTCCTTTGGCTGCCCCATCCAGTTGCATATGCGGCACTTGTCAGCCACCATGCTGTGTGAGCATGAACAGGGTGACAGGGTGACAGGGTGTAGTGGCTCAGTGCACAAGAGGAGCGGAGGAATGCCAGTGGATGAGGTGGGTGGGGCGAACCAGAGGGGAGGGCTGGAGGGAGGGCAGTCCAGGCAGAAGGACCTCCCAGGAGCTCAGGCATGCTGAGGCTTCTTTCACTAGGGCCCCAGAGCTGTTTTTGAATGGAGCGTGGAAAGGTTGCTGGTGGAGCTGTGGGCGGGCTGGGCTGGGAGATGTGGCATTTAGGTGTGGCAGCTGCTACCCCAGCCCCGGTGGGAGGATCCCAGATGCCAGCCTTGGGATCTGTTCAGACATGGTTGAACGGAGGGGATGGCTGGGGATGGCACCTGGTCCCAGATGTTACGTTGGGCATGAGGGAGACCGTGTACCTCTGCCCGCCTCGGAGCACTCAGGGTGTGAGGACTGAGGAGTGAGGTGTGTTCCTTTCAGTCACATTTTAATGTCTCTGGGGTCAGGCTGTGAGTTGGCACCATTTGTGTCTCAGTGGTTGGTGATACACTGGTGCATCTCAGGGTGGGTGAAATGTGACCCATGAGCAGTCTGTGCTCAGAACCTTGGGAAGTGAGTGAGCTAAGGGACACACGTCGTTGGGACAGTGCCACAGTAGTTCCCTGGCATCCAACTGCAGGCCCTCCCTTCCTGCCCTGTCCCTCTCCTCAGATGAGCCCTGAGCCCCTGGGTCCTGCCTCAGGGTCCCCCTTCATTTCACATCCACCCCATCTTGCCTGTCACCATCTCACTGTATGGGGCCGGCCAGCACCCACAGATTTCTCTCTGCTTCAGCTCTGAGCTCTCCGCCAGGCAGCTGGGTCCAGCTATTTAAAACTGCAGTCTGATCTGACCGTGTTGCTCCTTGCTCTGAGTGTGGCCTGGGGTCCATTATGTGACTTGCCATGGCCCTCCTCTCACTCTCATCTGCTGTTCTCTGTACTTTTGCTACTCTGTGCCCCCTGCCCTTTGCTCCCGACTTGACCTGACAAGTCCTCGCCTTCCTGGTCTGGCCTACAGACTGCTGCTCACTCTTCAGGTCTCCTCAGAGCCGCCCTCCATCCCGCTCCTTGGAGGCCTCAGAATATCCTGAACAGTCCACAGCCCCGCCTGCCCACCCGCCCGCCCAGCCAGCTGCACTGGGAGTGCCTTCAAGGCCACGCTGCGCTTTATCTGTGTATTTCTGGGAGAGGTGGTGGAACATGCGGTGAAGAGCCAGGTTTTGGTTGCCAGGCTGCTGGGGCCCCAACCCAGCTGTGTGACCTCAGGTAGAATAGGTGACCTCGTTGTGCCCTAACTTCCTCCCTTTAAAAAGGGGCTGATGGAGCCTGACACCTTTGGACAGTAATTTGTAGAGCTATGTGTGTAAGAATTTCTTTTCTTTCTTTCTTCTTTTTTTCTGTTTTTTTTTTTTTTTAATTTTAATTTAATTTTTTGTGTGTAGTAAGAATTTCTTAATCAAGTAGTGCCTAATTTGCCTTATTGAGGCTCTTCCAGACAAAGCTCCCACAATAAGCAGTGCCTGCAGGCTTGTCATTGGGAGTGACAGACTGGGGGGTGGGGACCCAGAGACCACCTCATGCTTGGTGGGGGAGCACTATTAGAGTTGCAGTGAGAAGGAGGGGCCTTGGAAGCAAGAAACCTGGGGAGCTGATTGCGGCTTAGAAAGCAGGGCCAGGACTTCCTGACAGGGCCTCTGGGGTCTGGGTGTGTGTGTGTGTGTGTGTGTGTGTGTGTGTGTACACGTACACGTACGTGGCATGTGTGGTATTGAGTGTTTTTGTGTCTCAGAGTCTGGGGTCTGGTGTGTGTGTGTGTGTATGTATGTGGCATGTGTGGTATTGAGTGTTTATGTGTCTCAGAGTCTTGGTCAGACACTCAGAGAGGCAGGGGCTCCCTTTGGGTGTTGTTGGCAGACGTGCAGTTAGAGGAACTCAGGTTAGGGGCGGGGGAGATCGCTGGGTATAATTGAAGAGGCTAGGCCAGGCTCTCCCTGCACGCCAGTGCTCAGTGGTCTACCTGCCCTGAGCTCTGGGTTAAAGAAGATTGTGAGGCCAGATCCAATTTCAGGAGCAAGGGGCCCTGGTCAGTGATCAGCGAAGGGCAGGCAGGGTGTTTCTGCTGTTCCTTCACTCAGCCTGGTGGGAATCCAGTGTTTTTAATTTTTTTTTTTTTGTGGGAATCCAGTGTTACCCAAGAGGGAGGCAGAAACAGAGCCGGTGCCCCTTTGGCAAGTGGTGCTTAGTGCCCTTTGGTGGAGAGACTCCCGCATACAGCCCTAGGGCATGGGTTTTGCACACGCTGCAGTCCTCAGAGCACCTATGAGCTGGATGGCACTGTCCCCCCAAGGCACAGATGAGGCCTGAAGTGACTGGCCCTGTCCCGTGGCAGGGTGCTACAGCAGAACCCCAGTTCCAGCCCAAGGCTGACAGGGAGAAGGGAAACAGTGCCAGCAACACGTGGAGGGGCTTTGGGGACAGACGGGCAGTAGGGACTTTGGCCAAGGGACTCAGATGGGCTCAGAACACTCCTCTGGGGTGATGGGAACTGCAGCTCAACTCATCCCCCTCCACCGCATACCCGTGGGGCAACCCAGCTTCTACAAGGCAGGCTGAGCTTGGAGTTCCCAAACCAATGTCTGGCATAGCAGGCCTCTGCCTGCCTCTTTCTCCTGGCCTCCCAGTCCCCCTTACCTCCCCCCATTCCGTGTCTATGCTTGCCTATGATTCTGCACCCCCCATTCTTCCCTCCTGAGCCTCATGCTCATGAAGACCTCTTTGTAGTGCCTTCCCTGGGGCCCTGCTGGTACACTCACCTGTCTCCACCACCAGGATGGTTCTCTTTGAGCCAGGGCTTGAGGACAGTCCCCACCCACCCCCACCCAGAATCTGGCACATAGCAGGCGCTGAACGGGGATCAGATGAATGCCTTCCACACACCCCCTCCCCCGCCCAGGAGGCCCCAACCAAAGTCCTAGTGAAACAGGGAGGAGTGGGAAGATCCCCTGGTCAGGAGTTTGGCAGAAGCAAAAATGCTGCAGTGTCTGACTGGTTCTTTTCTGGCTCTCCTCACCTTAATGTGGGGTTTAGGGTCAGAAAAAGTATTTAATATAAGCATGGCCTTGCTCTTCCCTCCCGTTGCTGCTGCCCAGAAGAAGTCCCGCTCTTCTGCTTCCTCCAGGGCCTGGAGATACTTTGCGTCATATTTACGATCTTTTTTGTGAGATATGTGGCATCTGTTTTGGAGGGGCAGAGACTCAAGCTCCTCTGTGAGTTGATGAGGCCGCCAATAAATAAAGGCTGTGGGCTGGGGGATCAGTATTGCCCGCCATGGAGAGAGGCTTTATGGGTTTGTTGGAGGTGAACATGTTTTATTTATTTTATTTTATTTTTTTAAAGACTTTATTTATTTGACAGAGAGAGACACAGCAAGAGAGGGAACACAAGCAGAGGGAGTGGGAGAGGGAGAAGCAGGCTTCCTGCTGAGCAGGGAGCTTGATGTGGGGCTCGATCCCAGGATCCTGGGATCATGACCTGAGCTGAAGGCAGACGCTTAACGACTGAGCCTCCCAGGCGCCCGAACATGTTTTATTTTGATAGCTGTGCATTTATTGTAATGGTACTAGAAAAAATATAACGTGCTTCCTAAAGCCCAGGTACTATTGTTCAGGACAAGAGTGAAGTGGGAAAAGTGTAAAGGGTAAGCCTTCAGATGGCACTTGGAACCCTGGCCTGACTAGAGCGATCTCTCTCCAAGGCTTCTTCCTGCTTCAGGGTCCAGGGGGGGGCACGGACCCCCCTCCAGGAGCTTTCTGGGGATGTGTGTGGGGCTCAGGAAATTTGAGTGGGACCCAGGATTTGGTATCAGTTGTTTTTTGCAGTCGGTGTAGCATATTTTTTATTACTTCTGTTTTGTTTATTGCAGTCATTAGATTTCTGTTCATTAAGTGTCCCGAGTTTTCAGCTACTGCTGAACTCGTACTGATATGTTCGTCATCTTAGCACATTTTCTCCCTTACAGTTAGTTCTAGTGCTTATTACGGATGATCAACATAGCTTGGCAGGCCTGGTGTGCTGGTGTCCGAAGTGATGTCATCTTCATCATTTGTGTTGCAGGTGGCCTGGGGGCTGTGGACCCATGGGGCTGTGGGGCGGCAAGCCAGGGGCCTAGCTCTGGAACAGCCCAGGAGACTGGGACTGTTGTCCAGTGCCATGCAGCTTGCATAGTTCAGCAGCTGTCAGAAGGTGTGCAGAGGATGCTTATTGTTGATGTGACTTCTCAGTGATAGCAAGTTCCGTGAATTTTATTTGCTGTGTTGGGAGAGAGAAAAACAAGGGTTCTGGTGTGGGGTGTACTATCAGCAGGTGCTGCTGAGTTAATGAAGACTATGAGGCAGGCAGGGCCCCCTCACCATTGTGTCCCCAGAACCCACATGGGACCTGGATCAAAAGGGATAGTTTGTGTGTGGATTGGCCTGGGCCTAGGTCTGGGACGGGCCTGGGCTCTGGTCGTTCCAAGGAGGCAGCTTGAAAACAGCCTCAGAAAGTGGCCGTGTGGTGACACCACAGGACTATGGGACAGATGATGGCTGCAGGGCCCCAAGAAGCTCACGGAGTCAGGGGCACCTCTGTGCGCCAGTGGGAACTGGGGAGGGCTGACTCAGGGGAGGCAGTTTCAGTGTGCTTTCTCCAGTGTTTTCCAGTGTCACTTCTTGAAAAGGAGCCTGTCCTAATGCTTGCCTGTGTGTGATTATCTTAGTTGGTTGCTTCCAATTTCTAATCTTAAATATATGGACATTAAACAACAGTGGGAAGTTGACGTCTTGCTTCCAAAGAAATAGATTGCCAAAATAGACTTTAACAAGTAGAAGCATTAGCAAATTTGTTATACCAGGATGCAGTACATAGGGTCGCAGCGCCAGAGAGAGCCCTTGGGTTTGGAGTCAGATGGCTGTGGGTTCAGATCTGGCTTTACCTCGTCTGGCCTCGCGCAAGTTCTTCTACTTCTCTGAGCCTCTGTCTCCTCATCTGTGAAATGAGAATTAAACTTGCATTCGAGGCTGCTCTGAATAGAGATTGTGGTCGCCAGCTGGTAATGCTGGGCACAAAGATGGGAACAGCGGCCAGGGTTGTCGTCCCAGGCTCTGGCTCACCTACTGTACGCAGGTCCTAAAGGTACTCGGAGCTCCTGGAGAAGGGGAGCCAGACGCTGCCACCGTCTGGGCGATGTCTGGTGGACATGCTCAAGGGCTCTTGGCTAGCTATCTTCATGGGCCTGGGGGTACTTGTTACCTCTGACGTCCTCCATCACGTGGGCACGAAAGGGCTAGCCAGCCTCTTGGTGCACAGTGTACAGGATGCAGACCATGTGTTGGGGTTTGAGTCTGCACTGCTTTAGGCTGGCTCCGTTCATGGCTAGTTGTTTTCAGGTTTGGGGTTGTAGCATGGTGTGCCACACAGGGGTCACTGGCCGAGAGGTGGAGTAGGCAGGAAGGGACAGCAAGCCATCATAACCCTGTTCAGGGCCTCACTTTGTCCAAGACACCCAGAAGAGTCTCTAGAAATCCCACCACAGATCTCTTGCCTCCATTCCTTTTTGGAGGGGTACAAGAAAGTGATGTCAGGGTGAGGCGAGATCTGCTTCTGTTACTTCGGCTTCAAGCCTCCTGGCTTGCCCAGATTCCCAGGACTGTCCCCAGCCCTGTGCCATCGTGTCCGTGCAGGCATGTCATTGCCCTCCTGGTAGAGGGACAGTCTCACTGATAACGTGCCTGTCTCCCTAGCAGCTGGGTGGTGGGAGCCCAGTTCTCTCTGTATGTCTGTGCAGGGAGGTGGCTTCAGTGCCAGACCTGGAGGATCGCCTGCACTGGGTCCTCTTTCCTTTCCCCTCTGGCCATCAACATCTGGAGACACACTGCCATACTCATGCAGAGTAGATGGGTGGATGACGAGAGCAGGATGACAGCCCTGACAACCTGCGTGCGGCTTTGTCAGGCAGCTGGGCCCACCTCTTTGGGACCCTTTGCTTTCTTCCTCCCCTTGGCAATGGGCTCATCGCATTGTGTAAGCTGAGAGTCAAAAACAGTTGGGCAATACCAGTTGCCATTGAAGTATTTGGACCCTTGGAGCAAATTTTAATACCTGGGAGAAAAATGAGAGAAGGAAGTTGCATGTGTGAAGATGTTCATTTCAACATTGATTGCAGTAGGAGAACCCGGAAGGAGATGGTATGTCCAGCAGTTGGAGAAGGTCAAGGAAATTATGATGCACTGATGAAACATTGAGCTGTTAAACCTCATCATTATATGGGCGCCTGGGTGGCTCAGTCGTTCAGTGTCTGCCTTTGGCTGGGGTCGTGATCGCAGAGTCCTGGCTGGGATCAAGTCCTGCATCAGGCTCCCTGCTCGGCGGGAAGCCTGCTTCTCCCTCTGCCACTTCCCCTGCTTGTGTTTCCTCCCTCGCTGTCTCTCTCTGTGTCAAAAAATAAAATCTTTTTTAAAAAAATTAAAGAAAATAAACATCATCATTATAAAGATTATGTAGCAACAGGAGGAAGTAAGGGTTAAACGAAAAGAGAAAATAGCATCTATAATGCAGTTTCAACTGCCTAATTGTCGCTTGCTCCAGGCCGGTTTGGGAAAGTCACCCACAGAAATGTTGCCATGGCTCAGGTCAGTGGGAATGCTAGGGGATCAGGGGAGACAGTGCTGCAGAGTGTGGTCTTTGGGGTCAGACCTGAGCCATGTTGGTATCTACCTCTTGGGCTATTGGGCGTTCGAGGACACACATGTGACAAAGATGGGGGCTCAGAAGAGGCTCTCAGAGGAGCGGAAAACCAAAGGGGTTGAGGAGACTCGGCGTGAAGAGTTATGGAGCCATATTCAGGCATGCTCAGAGCACCGGTCACAGTTGGCTAGAGGTGGGCTCAGGCCCGCCGTATCGGGGTTGAAATGAGAGTGTAAAGAAGACACACTTAGGGGTTAGCGTGGGTGAGTTTGTTTGGAGGTGCGGTGCCTGCCGCAGGGGAGGGAAAAGGGGGCTGGCTAATGGGCTTCAGGCTCGTCTGCTCCGCCCGTGCAGCTGCTCCCAGCACACAGCCTTGCAGGAGCAGGGTCCGTCATGGGCGGGGGAGTTGGCCAGTGGCCCTGAGTGCCTCGGAGATGGGGGAGAAGAGCCACCAGGTGGGCGGGTGGGCTCCAGATGTGGCACCTGGGCTTGCAGTGCAGATTTGGAGCTGCCTGAGGTGGGACTGTCAGGGACTCCCTGAAGTGGGGACAGAAGGGAAGGATGTGGGGCCGGGGCTCGAGGATCGCTGGCTGGAGGGAGATGAGGCTGCGGGGGGGCTGCCCAGAAGAACTGCTGTTGAGAGATGAGAGGCGGCCGGGCTGACAGCTCCTCGGCTTTAGGCTTTGGTGACAGGTTTCCCAGGCAGAGCCGTTTTGGTGCAGTGACAGGTAGAGATCCTTTTTAATGTTATCATAGGTTGTAGTAAAATCCTGCCTTCTGTTTCCTCCCCTAGTTGCACTACTGCATTTTTTCTTGCTGTGGCCAACTGTGTTTGGTTACCCAGCTGTACGGTGAGGATGAAAAGGGGAAAAAACAGACTTAAGACAACATGTCAAAAAATAGGTTTAAAATATTGAGGAAGTAATGTTAGCAAATGATACGTAGAAGGAAATACATTGAAAAGCGAAATCCTCTCTGTTCCCAGTGCTGCTCAGCGTTCTTTTTTTTTTTTTTTTTTTTTAAAGATTTTATTTATTTATTTGAGACAGAGAGAATGAGAGAGAGCACATGAGAGGGGGGAGGGTCAGAGGCAGAAGCAGGCTCCCTGCCGAGCAGGGAGCCCGATGCGGGACTCGATCCAGGGACTCCAGGATCATGACCTGAGCCGAAGGCAGTCGCTTAACCAACTGAGCCACCCAGGCGCCCCTGCTGCTCAGCGTTCTTTACCTGCAAGCATTTAAGACAAGGAAAAGCTGCTGTAGGGCTTCTCCGGGAGCCCAGCCGGGGCCCCTGCCTTCCTTGGACCTTGCTTGGTAAAGGGGACCTCGAGGCTCACTGCAGGGCTTTGTCCTCTGACACTCAGCCCTGGAGCAGGCTTCTGGCCCCAGGGTCAGTTTTGCTGCCCCTTGCCCTCCCGTGAGAGGCAGGTAGTCTGGAGCGAGGCAGGAAGTGCTGCAGGAGTCTGCTCCAGCCCTGTGGGCCGCTGTTGAGCCCTCCGGCGTTCCCCTTTGAGGCCTCCATCAGGGAAGGTGGGGAGGAAGCAGTTGATTTGGTTCCTGGTGCAAGTGGTCTCGGGAGCTGTGGGGACCCTCCACTGTGCCCTCATCCTCTACCAGCAACCTTCCACTCGTCTGCCATGCCACGCGGGGCCACCACCTTGGAGATAATGCTGTCACTCGAGTTACCATGGTGGATTGTGGTGTTTGGTTTCCATGTTCCTTTTATGTCTGGCTTTGCAAAAACCTCACATGGCTTCTTTTCTCCCTCCTTATGTAACCCTTTGGAATAATTTCAGGGTTGCCAAGAAGGTAAGTTGGAGAAAATATTTGTGGTTGTAGTAACTTCCAGGCCACTGTATTGAAAATGAAAGACTGTCCCCAAAGCCATTGAGTCCTGCTGAGCAAATATTTTTGCCTGGAGGAGTAACAAAGTCTGTGCCAACCCAGCCACAGCCTCAGGGGACAAGAACAGCCAGCCTCCTGCTCTTGCCTTGGCTTTCCCTCTGCCCACTCCCCACCCCCCACATCCCCAAACAATGGTGCCTTTTGCCTTGTTCTTCGTAGGGATGTGTGAAGACCACTGAGAGTCACCTCCCTCTTCCCATGACCTTTGGGAGGCGGGTGGCCAGTGCAGGTGACAGCTAGAAATGGGACAAGGCATGTTTGCTTTCTGGACACCAACTTGGTGACAGCAGATTCCAACTTGCCACAAAGGGAGACCTTTGAGATATTTGTAATATTGGAAGAAACATGGTGCCTCTTAACTGAGGATAGTAAAACGGGACCTCATTCATCTATCTCTTTGTTCGTTTGTTCACTCATTCATTCAGTCACTCACTTTTCCAGTCCCTGCTCTGTTCCAGGCACTGTTCTAAGCACTGAGGAGGTGACAGTGAATAAGACCAAGGTCCCTGCTCTTGTGGAGCCTTCCTGCAGGTGGGGGGACACCTGCGGACAAGAAGTAGGACAGTGAACAACACGCTGGAATGTTGTGGGAGGTGAAGGCTCAGGAAAGACAGAGGAAGCATGTGGGCTGCTCACAGAGCTCGCTCTCCCCTGCCTAGCTACCCTCCCAGGAAAGGGCAAGCTTGTCAAAGCTCCTGGCCAGGGTTAAGGTGGTGGCTTGGCCTTACTTTCTGCACAGCTGGGGGAGGAGCACCCTTCCAGGTAAGGTCCTTGGCACCAGGTTCTTGGATCTGTGTTGCCGAGGGTTGTTGAAGTCCTTTCCTCTTTTTTTTTTTTTTTTTAAGATTTTTATTTATTTATTCATGAGAGAGAGAGAGAGAGAGAGGCAGAGGCAGAGGGAGAAGCAGGCTCCCCGCGGAGCAGGGAGCCCGATGCGGGACTCGATCCCAGGACTCTGGGATCATGACCTGAGCTGAAGGCAGACGCTTAACCGACTGAGCCACCCAGGCGTCCCGAAGTCCTTTTCCTCTTTGAGGACTTGTGCTTTCTCCCCTTGCGGGTCATGGGACTTGGCAATAGGTAGAGTTTGGATGGGTAGGAATCTGTGGCAGAGGCAGCACCAGCTCGGCGTGGGCTGACTGGTCGAGTCCTGTGAGGGGTTCAGCTGTGAGTATGAGGTGTGTGCGAGTTTTTATTTTAGTTGACTTGTGTTTAATTGAGGGTTTGGTGATATTCTCACAGCTGCTAACTTTTGAAACAGGTATGTTCCTCCAAGGCAGTGGTATGGAAGGCAGTTGACTGGAACCTGGAAAGTGTCGTCTCCCCTTAGAAAATGTCACCAATGTTGTAATTGGTCATCAGCCCAGGCCACAGGAGCTACTTGCTCCTTGTTAGAGCTGAGGCAGAATTATTTCAGAAACCCTGGCTTTGTGGTTTGGAAGAGGGGAGGTGCCTTTTGGGGCAGGAGCTCTGGGAGTGGATGAGGCTGGGTCCTGGCAGCCCTTGGGGGGTGGCGGGGGCTGCCACAGGTTGCGGAGCTGGTGGTGACAGGTTCCACGTGTCCTGTGGGGTGAGTCGGTAAGGTTTGCTGCTCTTGGGCTCCTGTTTGGAAGGGCCATGTGTGGTATGATTTGCTAATGTTCGCTGAGGAGGACTACCTATGCACAGGGCTCTGTGGCCCTGCAGCCTACGTTTGCCATATGCCATCGTCTCTGACAATGGCCACCACTGCCGGCTGGTGGCCGCACATCCCCCTCCTCCCCTCAGCCTGGCCATTCACTGTCCATCCGTCCTGTGGTGGTTCAACTGGACCCCGTCACACCACATCTGGGCAGGGCCGTCTCTGGGGTTGGCATGGGATGGGCAGGTCCCACAGCTGGGCCCGGTGGGCTCTGTGGATTCTGCAGCCCACCACTGGTGGGGCAGTACAGTGACCTGTCTGGCCTGCAGATGTGTGAACTTGGGCACATCACATCCTTGTCCAGACTTAGGGTTATCATCAGGATTGGAGGAGCCCTGTGCTCTGGAAAGCACGATGCATGTGGTGTTGGTGGCATTACTGCGGGGGAGTATCTAAATGGGTTGGGCACAAGGTGTCAAGCGGAACCTTCTGCCTTGGGAAGGGTGGTTCTGTCCACTCTCTCTCTATGTGTGAATCTTCTCAAGAGCTTGTTCACATGCATCTCTGATCTGGGAGGTCTGGGCTGGACCCAAGATTGTGCCCGTCCAAGCAGCTCTGGGTGACACTGGTGCTACTGAGTCCCAGGTCACACTTGAGAGTAGTGTTAAGGGTCTAGCTCAGCTGTCTGGAGGGAAAGTCAGGATTTCAGACAAATTCATTCACAGGAGCTTAAGTCCGGTTGGAAATCATGCAGAACTAGGAGGGAAAAGAAGCTATCAGACAAATGGAGGCTCTTTTCGTGTCAGGAGAGTGGATACAGGTTATTGCTTACACCGCTGTTTGGGGGAAGAAAAGATTTCCATTTCCCTAAGATTTTCTGTAGATGTTTGTGGCCACTGGTCTCTCTCTCACGTGAGCGTGGGAAGTTGGCTTCCTCTCTTGGGGTCTCCAGTAAAAGTATGACAAAACTGTGAGGGCACGCCGAGGAGGGCATATGTCCTTAAGTTCAGCCTTTGATGGCTGGTGAGCATTTTATTTCATAACCTATGAGACAGTGTTACCCAGCTTCAGCCATAGCATGTCTTCCTGAGGGCTGGGGCCCAGCTCTAAGCTACAGATCACCTATTCCAAGCCACAGTTTAGATGCGCAGTCTGTTGGATGCACAGGTGTTTGCGGGGACATGTAGAATGTCCCAGAAAGAAAAGCTGATGTTTATTGGTGCCTGCTGGAGCTGTTACGTGCAACATTGAATTTGTTGTTCAGTCTTCATGATACCTCTGGGATGCCCAGGCACAACAGTCTTCTTCATTTTACTGAGGGGAGAAGGAATTTTTGGTCTCATCCTCCACTCCCAAGGAGGGCTGAGCCCAGGTGGGGGTCTGATGCCTCCCTGCAACAAAGAAGTGTTCCTACTCTTTGACTGCCATCCCTTCTTTTTCTGGGCTCTTGTTGCATATATCATTGGCCTCCACAGTTATTTACAGCTTTATTGAAATATAATTGACATACAGTAAACTGTGCCTATTAAAAGTGTACAATGTGATATATTTTGACCTATATCCGTCTGAGAAACATTTCATCACCACAGTCAGGGTAATAAACATATACATCATTTCCAGAAGTTTCTTTTTGCCCCTCTCTAATCTTCCCTCCAGGACTACCCCCGTTCCCAGGCAATTGCTGATCTGCTTTATGTCACTATAGAGTTTGCCTGCCTTTTCTAGAATTTTGTGAAATCACTCACTGTGTACTGTTTTTTGTTTTATTTTGGTCTGGGCTCTTCTTTCATTCAGTGTATTTATTTTCAGATTCATGCATGTTGTGTATGTCAATTGTTCATTCTTCTTTGTTGCTGAGTATAGTATATTCATTTCATGGATATACTACAATTCATTTATCGACCCATGTGTTGATGGACTTTCAGGTTAAGAATCTGCCAAAATGGTTTTCCAAGGTGATTGTACTATGTTATACTCCCACCAGCAGTGTATGAGAATTCCAATTGCTCCACATCTTGGCCAGCACTTGCTATGGTCAGTCTTTTTAATTTTAGCCATTCTAATAGGTATGTAGTGATATCTCATGGTGGTTTTAAGCATTTTCCTAATGACTAATAATGCTGTGTATCTCTTCATGTGTTTATTTGCTGTGCATCCCTCTTTTTTGTTGAAAGATTTGAATATCCTTTCAAACCATTTTTTGCATTTTTTCCCCTTGGGTTCTTCGCCTAATCATTGAGTTGAAAGAGTTTTTTAATGTATTCTAGATGCAAGTCCATTCTTAGATACATGATTCATACATATTTTCTCCCTGTCTGTGGCTTGCTTTTTTTTTTTATAAGTGTCACATTTTAATGAGCAAAGATTTTCAATTTTGATGAAATACAGCGTATGTTTTCTCTAAATTCTGTGCTTTTTCTGTCATATTTTTAGTCTTTCCCAAACCCAAGGTCACTAAGATTTTCCTCCTTTGTTTTTCTTCTAGATGGTCTGTAGCTTTAGTTAACCCTTATATTTAGGTTTATGATTCATTTGGTGTTAATTATTTGTGTATCTTGTGAGGCAGAGGTCAAGGATTTTGTTTGTTGTTGTTGTTTGCATATGGCTATCCAATTATTCGCACTATTTGTTGAAAGATGATTCATCACCCATTGAATTGCCTTAACACCTTTGTTAAGAATCAGTTGACTATGAATGTGTGGGTCTGTTAATAGACTCTGTTCTATTCCATTGATCTGTTTGTCTGTCTTTACTCTAGTACCAGATTGTCTTGATTATAATCTTCTGGTTTCCTTTTTTTCCAAGTTTGTTAGCTGTTCTAGGACCTCTGTGTGATTCCATATACGTTTTAGAATCAACTTGTCATTTTCTCTGAAAGACCCTGCTGGAATTTTCATTGGGATTGCATTGAAGCTGTATAGATCCAGTTTGGGGGAGAAACTTAACACTATTGACTCTTCCAGTCCATTTATTCAGTATTTCTCTCCATTGATGCTTTTTTAAAAATTTTTCTCAGCCATGTTTTGCACTTTTCATTGTTGCACATTTTAGTGTTGAACTCTTTCATGTCTTTTGTCAAATGTATCCCTAAGTACTTAATATTTTTAATTGCTATTATAAATGGAATTGGTTTTTTAAAATTTCATTTTCTGAATGTTTGTTGCCTGCATATAGAAATATAGTCAAATTTCCTATTGAACTTGTATCTTGCCACCTTGCTAAACTCATTTATTTTGGTAGCTTTTTTATAGATGTTACAAGATTTTCTACATAGCCTATTCTGTTACTTGTGAATACAGTTTTACTTTATTCTTTCCAGTCTGGATATCTCCCCCCCCCCCCCACCTTTTTCTTGCCTTATAACATTGGCTGGAACCTCCTGACAAAGACTGAACAGATGTGGTGAGCACCTGTCCTTGTCTTGCACCTGTGAGGGGGAAACATGGAGCCGTTCACCATCAAATATGATGTCAGCTATGGGTATTGTTGAAGCACTTATCAGGCCAAGGAGGTTCTCTTCTATTCCTAGTTTGCTGAAAGTTTTTATCAGGGAGAGATGCCCAGTTCTGTCAAACATTTTTTCCCTATCTTTTGGAACAATCATAAGCCTTTTTCATTTTCGGCCCTCATAATAGGACAAATTACATTGATTTTCAAATGTTATCTGCCTCCCCCACTTTAATTTCTAGTCTCCTTTTCTTTGATAGCTTCTTTCCTGGGTTAGGCTTGTTCTGTTGCCCTCCTTCAAGCCAGCGGTGTGTTTCTGCCCAAGTAACCAGTATGACTTGTTAATGGCCTATTGCGTGGAGTCAGGCTTAGGCTGACTACGTAAGATTAGCAGCTTAGGTCAGTAATGAACCGGTGGCCAAATGTTTAATGGGTGCCCTGGCTTCCTTGCTGGAGAAACAGCATAATAACTACTTTGGGGGTCTGTGGTCTCAGAAGAGACTATGGTATGGTAAGAGACAGGTGCCCAGCACAGTGCTGGCCAGCAATGCCCAGGCAGTGGGTGCTGCCTGCCTGCCTGCCTCTCAGTAAGTTTAGAGCTTACTTCTTCTTGAGAACACTGAGTTGTTGAGTGCATCTTCCTTGGAACCTACAGAGCACCCTTGTCCTCCCCAGACCTGATCCCTGCCCAGGGCAGGAGTGTGTGGACATGTTTCCCCGTGAGCCTTGAAGCACAGTGCATGCTGCGTGTCTCGGAGGCAGCCTGGGCTCGTGCAGCCCTCTCTGTGGGACCCTCAGGGTCTGTGCCACTGTGTGGGAGCCACAGTGACTCGCCAGTGTCTCCTGCTCTTCAACCCCAGCTGCTCTGGCATCTGTTTCTAGGATGGGATGGCCTCATCCAGAAAAGTGCACAAGTTGTGAGCTTTACATTTTATGGAATGCTTATGAAGTGAACATGCCTGAGTAACCCCCCACCCAGGGCAAGGAGTAGAGTGTTTCCGCAGAAGCCACTCTTTCCCCCTTTCCTAGCAGCTCGCCACCCCCAGTTTCCCTGACTTGGGTCATCACTGAGAAGTCTTGCCTGCTTGTGAGCTTTCAGTCCAGTACAGAATGTATTCTTTAGTGCCTGGCTTTTTCATCAGACACTATTTTGAGATTTATCTCTGATGTTGTGTCATTCCGTGCTGAATGGACAGACCATGATTTAGTCACCCATGATGCTGGTGATGGCCATTCCGGTGGGTTTTAGTTGGGGCTGTTCTGCATATGGTCTCCATGCACGGGTGTTCACGTGTCTGTTGGTTGTGTGCCTCAGAGTGGAATTGTTGGGTCGTGGGGTGTGAGTGTCCATCCTTCTACGACGTTTGACACAGAATGTACAGACTCTCCTTCCTGTTTCGTAAGTGTGTCCTTGGTTCTCTCCACGGTAGCCCCTGTTACAGGAATGCCCACTGAGAGAGTCCCTATGCCCACTGGGGTTCCTCCAGCTCCAGACAGAGCCCTTGAGTTGCTGGGCAGCAGGTGGGGGGAGGGGCGGCCTCGGGCCTGATCCCTCCCAGGTGTAGGAGGCGACTCCTTTCTGGGCGCTTACTGTGTGCCAGGCAGCATCCTGGGTGTCCATGTGTGTCTCTTGTTCCCCTTGTAGGAGCCTGTAGGAAGCCTCTGTCATCCTCCCACTTAGTGGCCAAGGGAACAGTTGAGTGGGCTGGGTGGGTGGGTTGGCCCAGAGCCATCCACTGACCTCTGGTGCACAGTCTTCTCTGGTGCTTTATGCCCTGGAGCACTCGATAGGGAGTCCTAGCAGATGGCCACCACCCCGTGTAGGACAGGCACACCCACCCTTAATTGCGTTTAGGGCCTGGTGAGTTTGCGGATCTGTCAGGTTCCTATTTAAAAGGAGACAAGAGCTCCTTGATACTTAACCCTGAGACTTGGCAAATTACTTAACCAGTGCGGCCCCCACCCAGGTTCTGGCGGTTCCTGTTGCTCTTTTCGTGTCCACCCAGCTCAGAAGGGACGTGGTGACCCCGTGGGAGTGCTCAGGAAAGTGAGGGCTACCAGAGCCTGCATGTCATTTACATGTGCTGCTTACCAGGGGCATCCTGGACTTTGTTTGTGCTGTGGTCACTTTTACCCTGTGTCGCATGGCAGCCTCAGGTTGTGGGGCCAGTTCTGGCCTTGAGTTCCTCTGAGAAGGGGTGTGTCTTTGGTTCCCTACCCTGTAATCCTTCTCTTCTAAAAGAGCTTGCTGGATGTTGCCATGGTTCTGGGCTCCCTGCACCAGGGCTCCTGGCAGCTCAGCTGAGCCTCAGTTGTGGTGTTCCCCCTGTTGTGTCTGTCCTTGCCTTTGGCCATCTCCACCCATCCCTCAGGACTGGGCCATACATGCCTTCCTGCATACTCCAGGCTTGCAGTAGGTGCTCAGAAAGCATTTGGTGACTTTTCGAGGGGAATTCTGGAATATCCTTGGTTCCCAGGATCTTACAGCAGCCCAGGTTGGTGGACTGGTAGCCTGGCTCCATGCTGGGCACTGTGCTGCCTCAAGGGGTCTTAAGAGACCACAGAGCAGGCTGTTGGTGAACTTGCAGGGCCCACCTGACCTGGGCCCTGTGGGCACAGAGTCTCTCAAGACGGTGGTCAGAGCGCCATTCAGAATCTACAGAGATGGTCTGTGGTTTTCCCAACATTCCACCCGGGCTTCCCTGCTCATGGAGGAGGAACTGGGCTAATCAGGGGCTGGTCTTGCTTAAGTCCGAGGTGGGCAGCATTAGAGGCCAGGTTTGGCCCCACTGTATCTTCGTACAGCTCTGCTGCCTGGCCCTTCTCTGCCCAGCCCCACCACTGGTGTTTCATTTGGTGGGACAGGAGTGCACCGTTGTCACCTCCATGTTTTACTTCATTGTCTCAGAGGTTGGCCCCTGTCAGTTCCTAAAAAGCTGGTCGGTTCTCACTTTGGATTGCCTATATTCCGCATGCATGTGGGTCGAGCATTGTGTGTGCCCCTCCCATAGGCTTGGTGGGGCCCTTCTGTCTCGCCCAGCCGGGATTCTTACTGGCTGTTCCTCCAGGAGTGTGCGGATGGGAGGGGGAAACCCTGACCTGACCACAAGTGCTGTCATCAGATGCCCTGCTAGCCAGCCCCTTCTGTGAGCATGTGTGGCAGATAGAAAATGCTCTGCTTGGCTTTCTGAGTTTGCGGTTGGATCATTGCAGGAATGAACCAGCTCATAGATGACATATTGAGAGCTCTTGTGTCCTCAGAAGGGGCCGGATTATAATGAGAATTGTGTGTGTCCTGTTGACCTGATTCAGAGGTCAGGAAAGTTTAAGTACATAGTTTTGTTGGGAAGAGCTGCTTCGATAAAAAGCAGGAGGGAGAGAGGGACAGTTTGGGGGCTGGAGCTGCAGGGGAGTGCTACCTCTCCTCTCCTCCCCTCCCCCGCATCCCCCTCCTCTTCTGCTAGCCTCTTGGTGACGAAGGATGGCAGCCGATAGCTCTGCTGCTGTTTGCGCGCCGCCCTGGGCTTCCTCTTCTTGCCCTGTGCCGCCCGTGGGATGTAGGCACTGCGGCTCTGGCTGCTCCCTGGGCTCAGGCTGGGGTTTCCTTCCCCTGGGCCGAGCTGCAGCTGCAGTTACATGCTCCGGCCAGCCACGGGTGCTCTGTGGGCTGTGAGTGTGGCAGTCAGGGCCATGCAGGCAGTGGCCATGCTCCAGCTGTGGATGTTCCTGGGGAGCATATGGGCCCCTCTGATGAGGAAGTGCTTTTGTGCTTTTGCAAGTGGTGAGCTTGGTGGCTGCAGCTGGGACGTGGCACCAGTGCCAGCCTCCTCCCCGCCAGCTGTGTCATTATTCCTCTAAGAAGCCATGAATGAGAGAGATTTGACCCCGTGGGTGGGAGACTCCCACTGGGGTCCTTGCAACGGAAGGCACCTTGGCCAGGCTGAGGGTACAACCTGAGGGAGGCTCCTCTTGCTCCTGTCTGGCTGTGGAACCGGGCAGGGCAGAGCAGGGCTAGGAGGATGCACCTTCCAGAGCCAAGAGGGAGGATCAGGCCACACTGATTTCTTTTCCTTACTCAGGGAGACGGGGTGGGACCCGGGCTGGGCTCAGCCAGGATCTCTGGGGGGATGCGGGTGCTGCCATCTCTCGCGCCATCTTGCAGCCGAGGCAGTTTGAGATACAGAAAGAATGGCACCCACCTGGGAACATGTGTGCTGCTCATCAGAAGCAGGAAGACTTGTGGTGTGTGCCATTGCTGGGGCCTAGCGAGGAGCAGGCTCCAGTGCTGCTGTTGTTTACCAAGTGGCCTGCTGCTTAGGGCGAGCACTGGGGGGGCTGAAGCCCCTGTTGTGGTGGGTAGGTATGTGGGTCTCCCTGGCTCTAGGCTGCCCTGGAGGGAAGGGAGAGGCAGCCCAGAGATGTGCTAGGCACAAAGCCATGGGCCCTCTGTGGCTTCAGGAAACTCTGTAACCTGTGCAGTTACCTGCTGTGGCAGGTCAGGGAGAGAGTATGTGGGCGGAATGCCAACATCACCAGCCTGGTGGCATCTGGGTGCCCCCCCTCACCCCACCTAGTAAAGCACCTGTTGGGCTGTATGTGATAGAGCCTATGCCAGGCTAATATAAGACCATACTCTGCCACCTTCTAGCAGTGTGGTGAGCCCTGGATCTCCATTACCTTCCCAGACCCTCACTTTCCTTATCTGTAAAGTGGGCTTGCAAGAATGAAAAGCTAGAGAGCTTAGCTCTTGGAGGAACCCAACAATGTGGTCCTGTGAGAGTTAGGCTGAGGTGGGCCTGACCCAGCTCACTGACCGTGGGCCCCACCAGTGCTCAGACCTCAAGGAGCACAGGGTTTCCCCTTTGCCACCATGGCTGCACACATCCAGCTTAATTCCTGAGAGAATGGGGATTTGGGGCAGGGTGGGAACCCTTGAAGTATGGAGGAAAGAACAGTGAGCAACAGGCCTCACAGACTCTGCAGCTCAGTGTCTCGGTTCCTTGTTTCACGTGGAGTTGGAAATCCCCCACAGGGCGGTAATTACTCAGGGCCTGGGGTTTACCTATGTTGCCCCTGAAATAGGGGAGGGGGAGGCTGGTCAGTGGCAGGTGTACCCCACTGCGCTGGCCTCAGCTCTGAACACGGATCCAAGATGAGACTAGCTATCCGATTCACAGAGCAACTTTCAGACATGTGATGAGGGCCAGTTAAAATATTTTTTCCGATGGGTTTGGTTTTAAAGATGATTCCACGTACCCTGTTGTAGGCAGGTTTTCTGAGGCCAGTCTGGTGTCCTGGACTCCGGAGGAGCCAGTGATGTCACTGGGTTTCAGAGGGCTGCCACAGGGCATTGTTGGCCGGCTGTCCCTTCCTGGGTTACTGTTGCTCTTTACCATGTTTCCACCCTCCCTGGACAGGGTGACCTGAGCTGGGACCCACTGTGAGATGCCCCCAGACTCTGACCGACCTTCCCCTGGCTTCTGACCTCATGCATGTGTGAACACAAACATGCTGGCCTCCACAGACGGGTGAGGGCTTTGGTGTGGCTTGGGGCTTGCTGTCATGTCAGAAGCCTGGGGTGCTGCCTTCTCCCTCCCTGGGCTCAGCACTCTGGGAATCCAGCCACAGAACCTGCCCTCTCCGTGGGTGCAGCCATCCCCAGCTCTCTGGAGAGCCCTTCAGAAAGCTGTTTGGCCCCTGTCTAGGTGGGTGCCCTCCTAGACCTGTGGCATCCTCCCTATTTGAGGGCAAAGAGCAGGTCTAGAAGCATGAGGAATCAGGCATGGCCCGGGGTCCAGCTCTCTGTGGGCTCTTTGCAAGGAGGCATGGACCTGCCTCAGAGAGCAGAGCCCCCATCCGTTTCCACCCCAGGGGTGTGGGCAGTCTTTACCCTGAGTCTGTTGAGCAGCATCTCAGCAGCCTGCAGGGGGCTTGGTGAGAAGCTCCAAAGGTTGCGCCAAAGAGAACATGCCCTGTAGTTTGAATCAGAGGTTGAGGGGGCCAGAGACAGGCTCACTGTGGAGGGAGACAGCGCCCCACCGGCCCTCGGCCTCCCTCCCCACGCAGGTACCAGATGGTATAGGGAGAAGCCACCGTGTAGAATTGGAAAACAGGGATTTGCTCACTTCACCTCTGTGCAGCTACCAGCTGCCATCTCATTCCACCTCCAGTGACAGAGATGGCCCATCCACATGTGAGGAAATGGGTGTGTTTTGTAACCTTTTAGATTTGTGGCCAATTTCAAACATAAAAGTAGAGAGAATAACGTAACCATGCCCCGGCTTTAGTAGAAACCAATTTAGAGCCAATCAGCATTGCTTCATCTAGCCCCCTTCTGCCACCCACACCCGAGTGCAGCGTTTCTCCAGTAAACACTCTGAAACGTGTCATTAAAAGCTGGGGGGTGAGCAGTGCACCTTTAGCGGCTCACACAGAGCGCAGCGTGCCATGGGGCGCCGCACGGGCTGTGCCCCCGCTTGGCCTGGCGGATGAGGAGACGGGGATGTCACCAGCCTCGCGCGCCCGCAGTGTGGTAGCGTTCTGTGCTGCGTGGTGCGGAATCGTGCTCGGGCTGCTTCTGTGGGGTGCCGTCCCCTCCTTTGTGCTGTCACCTGGGTGCGTCCAGCCCCCCTTCTTCCTGTGCAGCAAATACCACTGGTTAGCCTGGCTGGAGCAGTGACTTAGCATGCGCTGAGGGTCTCCCCAGGAACAAAGGCCTGTCTGCCTCCTTTGTGCCTGCTCTTGGTTCTCTTGTCGTAGGAAGACCCCTTAAAAGCCCTGGGCACTGGGTTGGTGGTGAGGAGCATGTGTCCCTGGGGTGTCCCGTAGGTGTGAGCGAGGATGTGCTCTCTCCCCATGCCAGAGCCAGGGGGTGCCTGTGTGCTCGATGCTGGAGACGCTGGCTGGTTGAGCTGCCCGCGTGGTGCTGACGTTGCTGTCTTCCAGAGCGTACGTGCTCATGCCCCATGAGCCTCCAGTCTAGGCTCTGAAAGCCCTCAGTGAGGTAGTCAAGGAGCCACTTCCACCAGCAGTCACCTGCTGGCTTCTTGCCCTGTCTGCTCCCTGCATTTCCAGAGTGGTCCTCCCCCTCTCCTGACACCTTCCTTGCCCAGTTGCCATGGGCACACCACCACCCTGTGGGCTCCTTGGCTAGGTGATTAATGACTTCCAACGGAGACGGCAGTCCAATGGAGAATAAGTGCGCTGAGATGGTGAGCTGTTCACATGGGAAGGCCTCACTGGTAGAAAGGGTAGGGGACACTTGGTCTGGTTAAGTGTTAAGGATATACAAATTAAGTTGCATCTATTGAAGGAGGCCTAAGGAGAAAATGAGAGACTTTGGGCACTCAGGCATCCTTCATTTGTGAATTCTGTCCCTTTGGGGAAAGCCCTTTGGTTTTGAGAGGCGTTCTTGTTTTTGTTCTTGTTGAGCACAAATCCCAAGGGAGATAGCCAGTGCACCGGGCTCTTCTGACAGCAGGAGGTTTGTACATGGCCCTGCGACTCTGGCCTGCCGAAGTGCCCACAGCCCCCCATGAGGGCGGTACTGGGGGGGCTGCCCAGAGGCTTCTTCCCTGTACAGGAGCAGAACAGTGTCTGTGCAGTGATTGTGAGCAAGTATATTTTCCTACAGATGGGTGCCAAGAGGGACCCAGAACGGGCCAAAGACAAGCGGTCTGTTGGTGTCAGGGCGGCAGTTGAGCTCCCACGGTGGCCAAAGTTGAAAGCAGGTTGTGTAGGAGGCAGCTCACCCCTCCGCTGTCTGTTCTTCCTCCTGGCATCCTCGCTCGTGCCACTGTCTTCACCCTGGGCCTGTCTCCCCTCTCCAGAGCTCTGGTGCCATGTCACCATCTCCCTAGGTGCTAGGACCTCTGCTCTCTACCCTGGGAGGCTCCATTCAGGTGCTGCCCTCTCCGTCCACATGCCTGGTCTGCCTTCCACTTGACACTGATCTCCCTGGCCTGAGGGCCCTGTGCTGGGCTTTGCAGGCCTGGAACCTGGTTGGGAGCCTCCTGATGAACATCTCATCCCGGGAGGCCTGCCGCTTCTGCGTGGGTGGGTGTGTTGGGAAGGCTGGCTCAGGAGCCTTCCGTCTTGGCGTGCCCAACCCCTGCAGAGCCACGGGCTGGCTGGGGCGACACTGCTTTTACTGGGTCTGAGGCCAGAGGCCGGGCCGGGCCTGGTGCTTCCCAGACTCCTGCCTGTCGGGTGTGGTGAGTGTCAGGGCCAGACTCCTTGGAACATTTCTCGGGGTCCGCTTCCTGGTCCTCAGGGGACTGACTGCACTTGGAATGCCCAGGTGGTGCTTCTCACATAGTGCTCAGTGCCCTCACCGTCATGACTCCGGGGTGGGGCAGAGCCAGAGGAGTGAGCCCCTGGGATGGTCCTGAACTTCCAGGCAGCTAGGGCAGAAAGAGGTTAGGCAGATGTAGCATTTTCCACAGGGCTGAGAGCCGGAGAGCCTGCTCCAAGCCAAAGTCTGCACAGGCACTCAGGTGTGGGGCCTGCAGACCTCCCCCAACCCCCTCTCCCGCACAGCTTCCAGGAGCGGCTCCAGCTGTGCGAGGTCTCTGGTGCTAGCTTGCTACCAGCCTCGGGTTGCCCAGGTGTTCTGCCTCCCCCCTCCTATCTGGAAGCGGGACAGTGTCTGCCCAAGGACAAGGACAGTTTGTGCTGCCGAGCTTGCTCTGCAGGGACTCTGGTTTGGGAGTGTGTGGGGACCCAGGGCTCTAAATATAACAGGGTGAGGTCACTGGGGTGGAGACAGGCCATGTGGCAAGCTCAGGACCCCATTGGGGCTGGAATCCCAGGGCTGGGGACAAGGAGTGGGTGGCCTCGCTGTCCCTGTGGTACTGGCCTCCTCGCTATGTGGTCTCCTCTTGCGCCGAATCCCTGTCCGTGACATGTCAAAGGTATGTGAAGGATGGAATGTGTCTCTTCTCAGACCCCTTCCTTCAGTGCAGCTTGGAGTAGGTTTTTGGGGCCATCTGGGTGTGTGTTCTCAGGCACAGCCCTGAATGAGAACATTGCGAGGGGAGGCCTTGTTGCCAAGGTGTGGATTGGGCCCCCTGACAGAGGGGCAGCTTTGTGAGGGCTCTGTCGGGCAGAGTGAGGGCCACCTTGGTGCTCTGTGGTCACCGCAGTTTACACTCAGAAGAGACACAGAGAACCTGGGGTGGCGGGTGGAGGTGACAGCTGCCTTCAGCTGGAAATAAGGCAGAGAAGCTGGGAATACACGTGGCCAGCAGAGTCCCAGCCCCCAAGAATGTCTACATCCTAGTCCCCGGAACCTGTGCGTGTGGTACCTTACATTGGCAAAAGGACGATGCACGTGTGACTAAGGGTGCAGACCTGGATTGTGCAGGTGGGCCCAACCTCATCAAATCATTAGAAGTGGACACCCTTTCCTGGCCGGGTCAGAGAGGTGCAGTGTGAGGACTCGGCCCTGCTGCTGGCTTGGGAGGTGAACTGAGGTGCCATGAGCTGGGGAATGCGGCGTCCTCCAAAAAGCTGGAAATGGCCTTCAGATGACAGCCAAGCCAGCAAGAAAAGGGGGCCCTCAGTACAGCAAGGAGGAGTAATTCTGTCAACACCTGAAGGAATAGGAAAGGGCCCTCGAGAGCTTCCCGAAAGGAGGGCAGTGTGCCTACACCTGGATCTCAGCCCAGGGGGACCCGAACCACACTTCTGCCCTCCGGAACCTGACATGATATATACATGCATGGTGTTTAAGCCACTCAGTTTGTGATCCTGTGTGATCATTTTGGCAGCAGAGGAAATCAGTACATCACAGTGCTGGCAAGGATGTGGGAAACGGGCTTCCCCACCTTCCTCTCCTACAGTGGGCATGGAATGGGAGCAGCCTCCCCGGCGGCTCATTACAGTCATTCATGGCCTTGGTGCCAACAGCCCCTCTAGCAGCTTGTGTGTTAGCCCAGAACTACCTCTAGTAAAGGTGGAGGTTGCAGCCTTGTTTGTAACAGTAAGTGGAAAAGGAGGGACATAGCACTGCTCAAGTGGGGCCTCCCTCCCCCCACCCCAACTGGAAGGAAGAGCAAAGGGAGGAGGTCTGTGATGTTGGATATTTCTTTTTTTTTTTTTTTTTAAAGATTTTATTTATTTATTTGAGAGAGAGAGAGAGAAAGAGCACAAGAGGGGGGAGCGGGAGAGGGAGAAGCAGACTCCCTGCTGAGCAGGGAGCCCGATGCGGGACTCGATCCCGGGACTCCAGGATCATGACCTGAGCCGAAGGCAGTCGCTTAACCAACTGAGCCACCCAGGCGCCCTGATGTTGGATGTTTCTGATGTTAGTGAGAAAAAGTAAGGCATAGAATCATGTTTTGCTTTTTTTTTTTTTTTTAATGCATGATAAGTATGTACACAAGCTTTTATATGCAAGGAATATTTTTTGGAAAAGATACAGGGAAACACTTGCAGTGGCTGGGTGGGAGATGTACCTTGTGCCCTTTTGCGTGCCTGCAGAACTCAGTTCTAGTGTGTGTGGGCGTGTGATGTGCTCACTATGTGATCTTGGGGGGTGAGGGGGCCTTCCTCAGGGCGCGGGCTCCCGTCTTGTCAGCCCACGGAAACCTGCATCTGCTGGGGGTTGTTGAGCCGCAGGAGCTCTTTATCTCTTCTGGAGCCGAGCCCTTCACTGGGCATGCTTTGTCAGCACGTGCTCCGGGCTGAGGTTTGCTTTTTGTAGTAAGCAGAAGTTCTTAATCTTCATGAAGCCTCGTTTGTCAGTATTTTTTCTTGGGTGGTTACTGCTTTGGGGGTTCCTGAGAAATCTTTGTCTACCCCAAGGTTGCAGAGATATTCTCCTGTGTCTTCTAAAAGACTTTGAGTTTTTGCTTTCATATTCAGGTCTGTGATTGATTTTAGGAATGAATATAGATAGATGGATGGATAGATAGATAGATTTTTTTTTTTAAAGTAAGCTCTACGCCCAGCGTGGGGCTCAAGCTCATGACCCCGAGACTGAGAGTCACATGCTCTACTGACTGAGCCAGCCAGGGGCCAAGTCTGTGACTGATTTTAAATTAATTTTTGAGTATGCTCTGATGTTTGGTGTAAATGGAATCATGCAGTCTGTGTTTTCTGTGACTCCACTCCCTGTGGTCTGAGCTTCTTCACTTCCCGTGGTCTGAGCTGCTGCTTGTTGATGCACTGAGGCTACAGTTGGCTCATTTCTGTTACTCTTGAATTTTTCGTTCTGCTCCTTTGACTCTTGGAAGACACTGGTGTCCCTGTAACATTGGACTACATGACCTGCACCTTGTGTGCCGTCTCCTTTCTGTAAAATGTGATAATAGCACCTTCCCCATGGAGTCGTCGTGATTGCACAGAGTAGTGCCGCATGGAAACACATGGTATGAGAGCAGGGCCTGGCTCACAGCGAGCAGAGGACAAGGGATGGAGTGGCTTGGTCAGCAGGTGTGCACACGTGAGACTGCCAAACAAAGGCCGTCGCTTCCGAGACTTCGCTGGGCCCAGAACTCCCTGGTTGTGTCAGATGCCAGTTCTGCTGGTTGGTGGGCATGTCCGCAGGGTAGCCGCTCCTGGCTTCCGTCTGCGTTCCCTGATGCCTGCGAGAGCTGAGCACAGGTGCTGCCGTCTCCTCTTTCACCTGCTGCCTCTTCTTGTCTGCTGGCCCAGAGTTTCTGTGTTCTGGACACATACGGATCCTCGGGGCCTTGTGGCATCTGTCTTCTCCCACATTGTCACTTTCTGGTGTCTTGGGATGAACTCTAAAGGTCTTGTTAATGTAGCCAAATTGATTGGATTACTGTGTGCAAGCATCCCTCGGAGATCCTGCGGGTTGGGTTCCAGACCACCAAGCGACTATCACGATACACCGAGGCAAATGAAGTTTTTGGTTTCCCGGTGCACGTAAGAGTGGTGTTTACACTATACTGTAGTCTGTTAAGTGTACAATAGTATTATATCTAAAAAAACAATGTATATACCTTAATTAAAAATACTTTATTATTAGGGCACGTGGGTGATGATGTAGTTAACGTCCGACTCTTGATTCTGGCCCAGGTCATGCTCTCTGGATCGTGAGCCAGAGCCCGCGTTGGGCTCCACCTGGGCATGGAGCCTGCTCAAGATCCTCTCTCTCCCTCCCCCTCCCCTGCTCTCTAAAACAAACAAACAACAACAACAAACCCAAAGATTTCATTACTAAAAAAATGCTAACCATTATCTCATTTTTCAGCAAATCCTAATCTTTTGCTGATGAACGTCCTGCCTCCCTGGTGCTGGCTGCTGACCGGTCAGGGTGGTGGCTGCTGATGGCTGGGGGGGCTGTGACAGTTTCTTAAGACAACAGTGAAGTTCGCTGTATCGATTGGCTGTTCCTTTCACGAACAGTTTCTCTGTATGTAGCACACAATGCTGTTTGATAGCATTTGACACACAGTAGGACTTCTTTCAAAATTGGAATCAGTCCTCTCAAATGCTGCCACTGCTTTGTCAGCTCATCTTCTGTAATATTCTAAACCTTTGTGGTCATTTCAACAATCTTCAGAGCATCTTCACCAGGAGTAGATTCTAGCTCAAGAAACCATGCTCTTTTCTCATCCATTAGAAGCAGCTCCTCATCCGTTCAAGTTTTAGCATGAGATTGGAGCAAGTCAGTCCCATCCTCAGGCTCCACTTCTGATTCCAGCTCTCTTGCTGTTTCCGTCACACCTGTGGTTACTTCCTCCACAGAAGTCTTGAACCCTCAAAGTCATCCATGAGGGTTGGAATCCACTTCTTCCAAAATCCTGTTCATGTTGATATTTTGATCTCTTCCCATGAGTCACAGATGTTCTTAATGGCGTCTAGAATGGTAAACCCTTTCCAGAAGGTTTTCAATTTACTTTGCCCAGATGCATCAGAGGAATCACCATCTATGGCAGCTGTAGCCTTACAAAATGTACTTCTGAAAGAATAGGACTTGAAAGTTGGTCCATGGGGGGGGCGCCTGGGTGGCTCAGATGGTTAAGCGTCTGCCTTCGGCTCAGGTCATGATCCCAGGGTCCTGGGATCGAGTCCCGCATCGGGCTTCCTGCTAGGCAGGGAGCCTGCTTCTCCCTCTGCCTCTGCCTCTCTCTCTCTCTCTTTCTCTGACTCTCATGAATAAATAAATATTAAAAAAAAAAAAAAGAAAGTTGGGTCCATGAGCTGCAGAACGGATGTCGTGTCAGCAGGCATGCAAACAACATTCATCTCACTGCACGTCACCATCAGAGCTCTTGGGTGACCGTGTGCATTGTCAACGAGCAGTAAGACTTTGAAAGGAATCTTTTTTCCTGAGCAGTAAGTCTCAACAGTAGGCTTAAAATAGTCTATAAACCATGTTGCAAACTGATGTGCTGTCATCAGGCTTTGTTGTTCCATTTCTAGAGCACAGGCAGAGTCGATTTAGCATAATTCTTAAGGGCCCTAGGATTTTCCAAATGGTAAATGAGCATCGGCTTCAACTTAGTCACCAGCTGCATTTAGCCCGCAACAGGAGTCAGCCAGTCCTTTGAAGCTTTGAAGCCAGGCATTGACTTCTATGAGAGTCCTGGATGGCATCTTTTTCCAATAGAAGGCTGTTTGGTCTACATTGAAAATCTGTTGTGTAGCCATCTTCATGAATTATCTCAGCTACATCTTCTGGATCCCTTGTTGTGGCTTCTACATCAGCACCTGCTGCTTCACCTTGCACTTTTAGGTTATGAAGTTGGCTTCTTTCCTTAAACCTCATGAGCCAACCTCTGCCGGCTTCAGACTTGCCTTCTGCAGCTTCCCCACTTCTCTAAGCCTTCACAGAATTGAAGAGAGTTAGGGCCTTGCTCTGGACTAGGCTTTGGCTTAAAGGAGTATGGTGGTTTGATCTAGCAAGACCACTCAGACTTAGTCCACATCAGCAATAAGGCGGGTTCGCTTTCTTATCACCCGTGTTTGTTCACTGGACTAGCACTTTAATTTCCTTCAAGAACTTTCTTTGCCTTCACAGCTTGGCTAACTGTTTGGCACAAGAGGCGTAGCTTTCAGCCTATCTTGGTTTTGGGCATGCCTTCCTAAATGTAAGTCATTTATAGCTTTTGATATAAAGTGAGAGGTGTGTGACTCTTCCTTTTACTTGAACACGTAGAGGCCATTGTAGGGTTCTCAGTTTGGCCTAATTTCAACACTGTTGTGTCTCAGGGAACAGGGAGGCCCAAGGAGAGGGGAGAGGGGAGAGGGCAGTGGCTGGGCAGTGGACACACACAGCACTGATGAAGTTCGCCGGCTTACATGGGCGGTTTGTGGCACCCCAAAGCGGTCACGTAGTAACGTCAGGAATCACTAATCACAGATCACCATAACACATAAAATAGTTTAAAAATCTGAAATATTATGAGAATTACCAAAATGTGACACAGAGACACAGCACTGCTCAATGCTGTTGGAAAATGGCACCAATAGACTTGCTTATTAGTGCAGGGCTGCCACAGTTCAATTCGTAAAAAACACAGTATCTGTGAAGTGTAGTAAAGCTAAGAACACAAAAGGAGGTATGCCTTTATTTATCTTTTAAGCTCCGTGTGTTTTATTTGATAAATCCTTCAGCACCCTGCCCCCCATGAGATGGTAGAGTAGAATACCTCTCCCGGATCAGGAGCAGAGCTTATTTCATGAACGTCATGGGTTTCAGCCATGTGACAGCCACTTGGGCAGGTGGGCATGGCCATGGACGGGCTCGTGGTCAACTGCACCCCATGCACTAGAGGAGGCGGACGGGAGGGTGAGCACTGGGTACCTTGCTGGCCTCAGGAGCAGGTAGGAGATGGCATGGGGTGAACTTTGATGTTGCCGACTCCACTGGCTCTTGGGAGGGAGAGGCCCAGAGTGGGCTGGAACAGGGAGAAGGGCAGAGGTCTGACAAGTGGCTCGTTTTGCAGATCCGGAACATGGTGGCGGTGCTGGAAGTCATCTCCAGCCTGGAGAAATACCCCATTACCAAAGAGGCACTGGAGGTGAGTGTCCCCAGGACCCAACTTTGGGAAGAGAAGGGTGGGCAGGGCCTGGGCTTCCCCAACCCGAGTCCTTCCTGGCTTCTTGGAGCCTTTGCTCTCACTGGCCAGGTAAGGACTTAGTAGTGCTGAGTGAGCGGTGTACATACCCTCCTGGCCTAGGCTGTGCCGAAAGCAACATCTTCCTATGGTCACTGCAGGAATTGGGTAGCTCTAGTCCCAGGGCTGGGAGGCTTGCCTGGGGGGCGGGGGGGAGAGGCTCCAGTGAGGGATGCGGGCTCAGGCCTTCCGTTTGCTGTTGCCTTTGCCGTAGTGTGCTTTCACCCAAAGAGCTTCCCTGGCACAGTGTCTCTGCACTGGCCGGACGGTCCACAGCCTCTAGGTGCCAGGAGCCTGCGGGACGGTGCTTCTGAAGATGCCGCCCGTGGCCCTGGGACCCTGAAGTTTAAGGACTAGATTTGAGAAGTTAGATGTCACAAAGGACCCCAAATCCCCATGGGTTTTGTTACCCAGGAACTCCGTGGTTTAAAGGGGCAGTGGGATTAATCCAAAGACCAGGGGTTCTCAGCTCCCTTTTCATGGGGGACTTGCTGTCCCAAAAGCACGTCATCATCTCTCTCTGGTTGTAGGAAACTCGACTTGGGAAGCTCATCAACGACGTCCGCAAGAAAACGAAGAACGAGGAGCTCGCCAAGCGGGCCAAGAAGCTGCTGCGGAGCTGGCAGAAGCTCATCGAGCCCGTGCACCAGAATGAGGCGGCGCTGCGAGGGCTGGCGGGCAGCACCGGCTCTGCCAACGGGGGCGCTCACAACTGCCGGCCGGAGGGGGGAGCGGCCGGCGCGCCCAAGAGCATCCATGAGCTGAAGAACCGCAATGACATCCAGAGGCTGCCTGGGCAGCGGCTGGACAGGCTGGGTAGCCGCAAGCGCCGGGGAGATCAGCGTGACCTCGGCCACCCTGGGCCACCTCCCAAGGTCTCCAAAGCCAGCCATGACTCCCTGGTACCCAACTCATCCCCCCTCCCCACCAACGGGATCGGCGGGAGCCCCGAGAGCTTTCCTGGCGCCCTGGACAGCAGCGGGCACGCGGGCCCCGAGGGCAGCCGCCTGGAGCACGGCGACAGCGACAAGCACAGCGGCAAGATTCCCGTGAATGCTGTGCGGCCACACACCAGCTCCCCGGGCCTGGGCAAGCCCCCGGGCCCCTGCTTGCAGACAAAGGCTGCGGTGCTACAGCAGCTGGACCGGGTGGACGAGACTCCGGGGCCCCCCCACCCCAAGGGGCCGCCTCGCTGCTCTCTCAGTCCCCGGAACTCACGGCACGAGGGCTCCTTTGCCCGGCAGCGGAGCCCGTACACCCCCAAGGGCTCCCTGGCCAGCCCCTCTCCACGGCCCCAGGCGCTTGAGGCCACGCAGGTGCCATCGCCACTTCCCCCGGCTCGGCCGTCCACACCACCCGTCAGGCGGCTCGAGCTGCTGCCCAGTGCCGAGAGCCCGGTGCGCTGGCTGGAGCAGCCTGAGGGCCACCAGCGGCTGGCAGGGCAGGGCTGCAAGGGGGGGCTGCCCCCGGCCGAGCCCCTCCTTCCCCGGGCGGGCTTTTCCCCGGACTCCTCCAAGGCGGACAGCGACGCCGCCTCGTCTGGTGGCTCGGACAGCAAAAAGAAGAAGAGGTACCGGCCTCGTGATTACACGGTGAACTTGGATGGGCAGGTGGCGGAGGCGGGTGTCAAGCCCGTCCGGTTAAAAGAGCGGAAGCTCACCTTTGACCCCATGACCAGACAGATCAAACCTCTGACCCAGAAAGAGCCAGTGCGGGCTGACAGCCCCGTGCACACAGAGCAGCCCAGGACAGAGCTGGACAAGCCCGAGGCCAAGGCCAGCGTGCAGAGCCCTTTTGAACAGACGAACTGGAAGGAGCTGTCGCGCAACGAGATCATCCAGTCCTACCTGAGCCGGCAGAGCAGCCTGCTCTCGTCGTCAGGCGCCCAGACCCCAGGGGCTCACCACTTCATGTCTGAGTACCTGAAGCAGGAGGAGAGCACCCGGCGCGGGGCCCGGAAGCCGCACGTGCTGGTGCCTCACAGCGCGCCCTCGGACCTCCCGGGGCTGAACCGCGAGGTCACGCAGGACGACCTGGACAGAATCCAGGCCCACCAGTGGCCAGGGGTGAACGGGTGTCAGGACACACAGGGTAACTGGTATGACTGGACGCAGTGCATATCGCTCGACCCGCATGGGGACGACGGGCGGTTGAACATTCTGCCTTATGTCTGCTTGGACTGAGCAGCCTGTCGGCCTCTAAGTGCATTCCCACCTTGCAGTTGGCGTGGCAGGCGGGCAGCCTCCGGCGGTTGGGAATCCGGGGAGCCCGGCCCGGGCCGGGAGGGAGGGGGCGGGAGTCTCGAGGCCTCTCCGTGCTCTTCCCTCAAAATTCTCCTTCTTTTGTGAAATGCTGCTACCAGTTTACTAACAAAATTGCAAAGGAAGGACCGTGTGGAAGGAAGGCCAGCACAGTGAGTTCAGAACTCTATAGCAAACCAGCTATAAAAAGCGTTAGTTCCCCACCCCGGAAGAGGTGCGGACATTTCCCAGCACCCGTGAGCTGGGACCTCAGTGGCAGGCAGGCACAGACAACCTGGGGGAGAGGTTACCTGTAAACAGCAACAGAAGCACGCAGCTCATCTCTCTGCATTTTCCTTGTTTAAGTTTGGCCCTGAGTGTCTGAGGCAGGGGCTGTGCCCACACCGCGGCCTCTGCGCGCACCCCGGCTGGCCAGCCAGTACGCCCTGCGCTCCATGGGCATCCACACGTTCTCATCTGGTTTCGGTTAAAACCCAGTTTTGAAGAAAATGCTGCAAAAATCTAAGTTTTCTAGTTTATTTTATCCCCCTCTTCCATTGACCACCAGCCAAATAATTTTCCTTTCTCTCTTTTCAAAGTTTCCCCCTCCCCTTCCTGCGCATATCTTGAAAATCTCACCTTTCTAGAGTCCCCTCCCAGAAAACACAAAAGTAACCGCGGGTGCTACTGGTGTGTAAGCTGTATTGTTGGGCAAGAGGAGACCTGTCTGTACGCTGGAAACACTCATAACCATTCCTTTAGATTCGTTTGCCTTATGGTTATTTGTCATAAACGCGATCTGCAAAAACAAGGAGCCTTAGTGAATGTACAGTACCTAGACTTCTGTGTTCTCAAGACGCAGAAGGGAGCAACTTTGCTATTTGGTCCAGTAAGTGGACACCTTGTGATATAAATGTGGAAATAAAAAAAAAAAAAAAAAAACCATTTGCACAAACCAGTCTCAGAATCGTTACTAATTTGATCCCTTACAGTCATATCAGCCTTTCGTGTCTGAGGTTTGGGCTCCATGGCCGGACTGCAGGGAGGTGGGCAGGGCAAAGTGGCCAAGCCAGCCTATTAGTGTTCTGCATGAAAACTGACCTCCACCTGCCTTTCACTCATTCAGGGCCATGTTGCCTCTTCCGCCTCCGGGGTCACCTACTAGCTTTGGGTGACAGAGACTGAAGGTCCACATGAAGGAACGTTACCCCATCTGCCCCAGAGAAAGAAGCCCTCCAAAGGGGTTCCATGTCCCAAGTCTTGGTAACCTGTTTTACCCCACAAAGTATCTAGCTTTTACAGGGCATGGCCCAGAGCCACGCCTGGCACTGCACCCCTTGGCTCTGGCCCCAGGCTGCTAGCTCCCCATGCAGGCCTGGGGTTGTCTCAGTATCTGATAGGTGCTGTTTTTAGAAAATAACTTTCTGCCTTGACTATAAAAGTGATAATACTTCCTTCTCCCTCACCCCTGAAACCGTCAGCTAAGACGATGGTTTTCAAAATTTTTCAGTCCAGAATAGGTCATGTTGGATGTACCTACTTCATTTCACAGATGAGGAAGCAGCTACCCCTTAAGAGGGACAGTCCTAGGACACCTGGGTGGCTCAGTCGGTTAAGCGTCTGCCTTCGGCTCAGGTCATCATCCCAGGGTCCTGGGATCGAGTCCCGCGTCTGCTTCTCCCTCTGCCTGGCACACCCTCTGCCTGTGTGCTCTCACGCTCGCTAGCTCGCTCTCTGACAAATATAACAACATCTTAAAAAAAAAAAAAAAAAGAGGGACAGTCCCATAGGCCGAACCAGGGGGTCCAGAACCATTGAGTCAGCCCAGAACCACAATTTCAGAAGCAGCAGGGATTTCTGACATGGTGTTAGTGCAAGACACACCCACCCTAAGATAAGGGCAGTGGATGAAGTGGCTTTGAGGACAGGCTGAGGTTGGACTCTGGACCTGCCATCTATGAGCTGTATGGCTCTAAGATAATCACTTCACTCATACACATGTCTCTATCTGGGAGATGAAAGTGCTTACTCCAGAGCTGTGAGGATAAGTTAAACAGAGTTTAAGCCAAAAAAAAAAGGGTGGGGGGAGCATGTCAGTAGAACCCTTTGTGCTATGGAATAACTAATTACTTTCCTAAATCCACTGTGCCTGTAATGTGGGCCAGCCCTGCAGCTGTGTGGGTGTCCCCAGGAAGTGACTTACTCTGTGACAAAGGGTCGTAACCACAGCTGGAATATACTAGGATACAGGTTGGCATCTTATGAGCATCTCCTTTTCTCAAACCCGGACTTTAGGACAGGTCCCTGCTCCCTGCCCCCACCTGCAGGACCACTTTTGCGTCTAAGTATCTAGTAAGCCCCAGCATAAAGATACTGCCTGCTTTTGAGAACACAAAATTAAGATTTCCCTCCCACATTTTTGAAATCAGTGGGTTGCCACTAATTTGCCAAGTAAAGACATTGTAAAAGGGCATCTTAACTCCCACCCGTTCCCCCAAAAAGTTGTCCGTACATGATTTTTGGAACAAATCAAAGTCCTTTAGTATAAAACCATCTCGCTGAAAACACCATCTTGTCTTCCTCCGCTGGGGTCTGGGGCTGCGCTATCCTGGCCTTGGGCATCAGCAGTCAGGGCCCGGCAACCTCTCCTGCCTGCAAGAGCCCTGGAGACAGGTGCGGGAGTAGGCTACCATGGCCACGGCTCCCGAATTGGCCAGGGGACCTAAGCCAAGTCGCCTCCCTTCTCTGGGCTTCGGTCTGTCCGTCTGTGAAATGGAGACGGTCATACACCTACCGCACAGTACACGTCGCAGTGGTTCCCAGAACAAGCCCCCAGAGACCGGGCGCTCCGGGCTAGCCCTTCTGTTGGAGTCCGGCCATGGAAGTCCCTCTCGTGTTTTTGCAGAAAAAATTTAGCCTATGGAAAGCTTTTCACAATTTGGTTTCTTTTCCGAAAAGGTCTGGTCTTTTATCCTTGGTGTCCGCCGTCGCCCGCGCATCGGGAGTATGGTTGGAGGACGCCGATGTAGCGTGGGAATCGAGGTCTGACTCCCGAGCTCGATGGCCCGCTCACAGACGCCGACGAGACAGGGCCTTTGCACTTCTGCCCACTCAGCTCGAGCCGCGGCTCCAGGGTCCTCCAAGCCAACCCTCCGCCGGGGAAACCCCGCTAGGCAAGTCTCCGCTTCCCCACCTTCCGCTTCCGCGATAGGCACCGCCCCGGCCGGAAATCCACCAGAGGGGCGGGGCCTGCGCCCGCTACGTGGTGGCGGGCGCGTCGGCCGGCGCGAGGCGGTGACGCGAGGCAGCAGCGACCAATGGGGAGCGGCGTTGGCCGGCGTGCCCGCCCCTACTCGGCCCCGCCCCCGCCCGGCGTCGGGCCGTCGGACGGGCGGGAAGAGGTGGCCGCTCGGGCAGGATGGCGGCGGCGGCGGCGGTGGGTGCGGGCACGGGGGGCCCGGGAGCGGCGGGCGGCGGCGGCGGGGCGCGCGAGGGCGCGCGGGTGGCGGCGCTGTGCTTGCTGTGGTACGCGCTGAGCGCGGGTGGTAACGTGGTCAACAAGGTGATCCTGAGCGCCTTCCCGTTCCCCGTGACCGTGTCTCTGTGCCACATCCTGGCGCTGTGCGCGGGGCTCCCGCCGCTGCTGCGCGCCTGGCGCGTGCCCCCCGCGCCCCCAGTCTCGGGCCCTGGGCCCGGGCCGCATCCGTCTCCCGGCCCGCTGCTGCCGCCGCGCTTCTACCCGCGCTACGTGCTGCCACTCGCGTTCGGCAAGTACTTCGCGTCCGTGTCAGCGCACGTCAGCATCTGGAAGGTGCCAGTGTCCTACGCGCACACCGGTGGGTGTCGCGGCCGGCCTGGGGGGCGGCGGCCCTGACGCGCCACCCGGGGTTTCGGCGCTTGGATAGGAGTACGCTGGCCGGGTTGCGGCCCGACGGCCTGAGAAGTCAACTTCTGTCAGGAAGGCGCTGGGGGCCAACAAGGCTTTTAGCCGGGTGGGGGGGGTGGGACTCGCACAAGGGTTTTGGGGAGGGAAGTGGCTGAAAAAGAGGGCTGGGAGCTGAGCAGGGCGAATCACAACTGTTGGGTTGGGGGGAAGCCCCGCAGAAGGGCTGAGGAGGATGGAAGGGCTGCCAAGCCCTCCCATCGCACTAGTGGAGTTGGGACAGGGTCCCAGGGTGGGTTCGGGGACTGGGGCGGCTCCCTGAGAGCCCCTTGCCTCTCTTTGCAGTCAAGGCCACCATGCCCATCTGGGTGGTTCTCCTGTCCCGGATCATCATGAAGGAGAAGCAGAGCACCAAGGTAACCCAGGAGGGTTCTGGGCAGGTGGGGGCCCCAAGGGCTTCCTGGCTGGTGCCCAGCTGGTGACGTGGTCCAGGCTCCTGGCTTCCTCTCAAATCAGGAAGTCAGCTTAGAGGCTTCTGGTGGCCTTTTATTGCTAATGTTCTGTAATCGCTTTGGAGGCACTGGTGTGTGTCCCTGAGTTGCTTCTGGTCTGTGGTCTCAGGTACGCTCCTGTCCCTCTCAGGTCCAACTTGCCTTCATGTTTTGATTCCCTACGTGTGATTGCTGATAGGCAATGACTTGGTCCCATCATGACCAGGCACCACGTGCCCCTCCAGGGTGACTAGGGATAGAACATCTGATGCCTTGCTGGAACTCTGACAAAGTTTCACTTCTTTGCAAGTGACAGCGGTCAGGTTGGGGACTTTTGGGGTCAGAAGTGAGATTGCCAGTCAAAACAGTCTGATTTTGGCAAAATCCAGCAAAGTCTTCGAAATAAAAACCACCAGGAATTGTGTCTGGGAATGGAAGTAAAAGCAACGCTCAGAGCCTAGGACTGCATAAGGAAGATGCTTTGGGCACAATCCAGAGTCTGTTCAAGATGCCAAGCCAGGGTATTTCCTGGCTTGGGGCGAGAGAAGCTGTGGCTTCAGCCAGAGACAGCCTTGCTCCATGTCCTTAAGTGGAAGTGGGACTGCTGTTGTCCCAGCTGGAATCCATTTCATGCTGGACAGAGCACTTCTTTTTTACGTGGTTGGTTTCTGGCATCCTGTATTTTATGTAACCCAGAGTGGCGTTGCCCTGGATCGGCTTATGGAAATTGGGCCACCTCTGGCTGATTTTTTGTTTCAGTCTGTCTTTTTCTCTGCAAGACCTGGGTGTGCTCTGTAGCCCACCCTCAGGGCGATGTCAGGTGTGACTTGTCTCCCTGGGTCGGAGTTGCCCCGGAGGTGTGCAGCTTCATCACTCGATATCACATCATGTTTATCAGGTTTCCCCGTTGTATAGGACATTGTACCCAGCTTGGGCAAGGAGCTGGCACCTCAGTGAGGAGGGACTGAGGAATGGCCTAGGCAAAGACTAATGATAAAGGCAGAATATGTATGGACCCACCCTATGAGACAGATAAGGCAGGTAGGTAATTGTCATTCTTGATCTCAGCCGAAGAAATGGGACATAAGGGTAAGTCAAGTGCCTGAGGCCCACAGCCAGTAGTGGGGGAGCTAGAATTGAGCCCCCCCTCTCCAGTCCAGAGCCCTTGCTTTTTCCTCCAGGGTTGGATGAGAAGCCTCGCCAACCCCTCCTAAAATTTCTGCAGTGCTTTCAAGTGTCCTTTGTAGGAGGAGGGTGAGCTGGGAGTCAGAAAAGCTAGATGTCAAAAATGGATCCTATTTCTCTGGAAGTTTGGAGCCATTTAGGCGCCCGAGCTCAGGAACCATTGCATACACTAGGCCTTGGGAAGCTTGGACCTTCTAGAAAGCCTCTCGTCACGGCACTCACTCTTCCTTCAGCCAGTGCACCGCCACAGGACAGAGCAGTGAACAAGGACCTGCCCTAAAAGAGCACAGGGACGCAGATGGGCCCTTTTAGTGGGTGGAGAACACCGCCCCAGAACACACAGCACAGGGACCTGATGGGGTCTTGCGGGGGGAGGGGAAAGTTCTCCTGGTCTGTGAACTGAGACCTGAGAGGGGAAGGCGGTCTCTAGCCAGAAAAGGCATACAGGGAGTGTCCCAGCCAAGGGTAACTGCCTGTTGGAAGAGACCGGCCCTGGCCAGCCTCTCGGACGATCGGGGTTTTAGACTTTGGTGTGTTGGTGGCAGCAGCTGGATGGAGCTGTTAGGGCCAGCCCCCATTTGTGGCCCTGAGAAGTGACTGTGAAGGGAGTGGGGCTGCGCGCAGTGACACAGCCCTGCCCCCAGGGACTCTGCCCCGTCTGCCCCACCCCCTGCGCCCCTCCAGCATCGCTGCCACAGCTAACACTGTTGACCAGGGGGTAGGTGGGGTCCCTTTGCTGAGGGAGGGGAGAGCAGCCGAGGCTTTCCTCCACACATCTGTGTCGGGCAGCCTGGCTCAACTCCGGCCCTCAGCCCCTCCTGCCCTCCTCCCGCAGGTGTACCTGTCACTCATCCCCATCATCAGCGGTGTCCTGCTGGCCACCGTCACCGAGCTGTCCTTCGACATGTGGGGGCTCATCAGTGCCCTTGCTGCCACACTGTGCTTCTCGCTTCAGAATATTTTCTCCAAAAAGGTATTTGGGCACCATCTGGGAAATGTCTGATTGGGGGGTGGCACGGATGAGAGAGTGGTCAATAGGGATTTCTGTGGTGTTGGAACGAAAAAAAAATCCTGGTGCCCTTCTACTGGTTTTGTATTTGTTGTTTCGTTTTTTTCAAGAGTTTGTTTCCTATTATAAAATTAGCATATGCTCAGTGTGAAAAAATAGAGAAAGGCCCCCCTCCCCCCCAAATCAGAAAACTTCCTGAGCATCTACTATGTTTTCAGGCACCAGAGTGGGTGCAGGAAATGAGTAATAGTAGAGACCGGCCCCCTGCCCAGGTGGTCCCGTGCTGAGTAAAGTCACAGTAGTGTCCCTTAAAGAGAACTGCTATTAATGCTAGGGGTCTTTTTCGCACAGTTTCTAGAGTTGTAATATTATACATTTCAAAATTTTGCTTTGTTCATTTACTATTTATAACATTCTCCCATATCTTTAAAAAATACTCCTCTAAATCCTGTAATACACACTCTTTTTCTGACACCACAGTCAATGCAGTCAGTTTCCCTACTGCAGTGCAGACTGTTTCCAACTCTTCCTCATACGTAATGCAGTAACGGGGCGTAGGGGGGCGGGCGCCTGGGTGGCTCAGTCGGTGAAGCATCTGCCTTCGGCTCGGGTCATGATCCCCGAGTCCTGGGATCGAGCCCCGCATCTGGGCTCCCTGCTCCGCGGGAAGTCTGCTTCTCCCTCTCTCTCTGCCCCTCCCACTCCTCCTTTTCTCTCTCTCACCCTGTCTCTCAAATAAATAAAATCTTTCAAAAAAAAAAAATAAGTAATGCAGTAATGAACATCTCTGTGCATAATGTTTTCCTGTCTGTCAAGTTATTTCCCTACATAGGCTTACCGCTCTTGGGTCGGAGTGTATGAGATACTTACGGCTCCTGATACACTTGGCCTGGTTGTATTCTCGAACAGCTGTATGCCAATGTAGACATAAACCAGCGGGATTTCAGAGTGCTTGTTTCACTGCAGCTTCACCAGGACTGAGTGTTGCTGGGTTTTTTCATTTCTCAGTCCTTCATTATTTGTCTGGGGCATTTTTGTCTCATTGCAGGTGCACTTGTAGGTTTGGTGGTCAAGATTGGATGTCAGGGCTCATGTACAGTCACTGTGTTTGGGACCTGGATAACTGGAGCCCTTCTTGCCACTTAAGAGTTTCAACTGGCCGTTAAGATGGTTTTTCTTTCTTTAGGTATTGAGAGATTCACGGATCCACCATCTCCGGCTCCTGAACATCTTGGGCTGCCACGCTGTCTTCTTTATGATCCCCACGTGGGTCCTGGTGGACCTTTCAGCTTTCCTAGTCAGCAGCGACCTGGTGAGTTGGCCAGCGCGGTAAACACACCCTTGTCTTGATTAGTTCCAGATTGGTTGCTTTGTCGGGGAGTTACACCTGTGTTGACTTTGGGACATCTGGGGCCCCTCGCAGCCAGCCCTTGAACACTCAGCTTTGTCATGACTCATTTCTCATGCAGTCAAGGAAGTCGGCTTCCTTTGCATTTCCTCCTCCAGCAGGCTAGGTCTCAGGTGTCGACAGCTGCTGAGAAATGCCAGCGTGGGCGACTCCTGTCCTGACAGTCTGGTTCAGGTCTCACTTCGACTTGTCCACACTGCGCTTGCGTTGCTGGATCCCTTTCTCGGTGTCCTCTCTGCCCATACTCCCGTTACTGTGGAGGGATCCTTGGCTCTCCGAGCACAGGAAAGAGAATCTTCCCACCACCTGCAGGGCCAGCCTCCAGACAACGCACTAGAAACTCACACGCAGTGTGACAGTGATGAGGAGAAGGTGCGTGTGGTTTTTCCAAGCCTGAGTTACAGAGAGGGGAGTAAATGTATATCAGGGCTCAGTGAGGCCTGATGGAGTTCTTGACTTCGGTCTTCAATCCTCAGCACCACCTGTAGGCGTAGTGCACATTATCTCCAGGCTCCAGTTGGGGAGACTGGCTCTGTTCTTGCTTCCTTTCTGTATTGATCAGCTGTAAGTTTTCTGCAAAGAACTTTCCAGCATCGACCAGGACTCATTTGTTACCTTGAAGTATATGAAAGTTCAGTGCTTCTCTTTTTTTTTTCAATTACCAATTTTCAGAGAGAAGTTCTAGCTTACTGCAAATGTTAACTAGTGAGTTGTCGGGGGGGGGGGGTGGTTTGGGGGGGGGGGGGGGGGGGGGGGGGGGGTTTGTGGGGGGGGGGGGGTGAAGGAGGGTCCTTCTATTTTTTTTTTTCCAATATCATTGTGGACTCCTGTGTCAGTTGCATATCTTACTCTTTTCATATTCAAATTATCCTGTCCAGGTCAATGGCGTCCTTCCCATTGGCTCCCTGTCTTTTCGACAGCACAGGTCAGCCTTCGGTAGCTTTTGGTCCAGCAGGATGTTCTTTCTTATCTTGCGCCTCTCCTGTCCCAGACCTGTAGTCATCCACTCTTTCAGAAACTCGGGTTGCTTGTAATAGAGAGTGCTGTCCGCAGACACAGCCTGAGCGCCGTGTGTGCTCACCGCTGTGGGGTTGGCCTTGCTTCTGAGTCTTTGCGGTGACAAGCTAGGAAAGTCCTATTGGGGCAGAGGGGAGAGTTCACACCAATTCATTCCAATGCCAGTTTAACATTACAGGACTTACAACTGCTGTGATTTTTAAATTTATATCTTCTCTGGTACACTTGGTTCCTTGCCACATTCGTTCTTTGTTTATCCTACCCCAACTATTCATGTACGGGATTCTACTGAACACACGCATAATCACTGCAGAGTGAGAATCCCCATGGGACAAGTGCGGGTAGGATACTGAGAGAAGTTTAAGGTTTCTTTGCTGCTCTATTTGTCCTTAGGACATGTTCCACTAAAGATGTACAATTGGAATACTGTGTTCTCTCTCTCTTTTTTTTTAAATTTTGGAGGAAGGTAGAGAGCACGAGCAGGGGAGGGGCAGAGGGAGACGGAGAATCCCAGGCCGACTCCACGCTGAGCCCGGCGGAGCCTGACTCGGGGCTCGGTCCCAGGACCCTGAGATCATGACCCAAGTTGAAATCCAGAGTTGGATGCTTCAATGACTGTGCCACCCAGGCGCCCCTGGAATGCTCTGTTCTAAGGGCAACGGAAATAATTGTTTTCACAGTGTGCCTGTATCACCAACTTGCCCAGTTGGGTTCTTTTCATTCCATTTATTTTCCATTTTTAGGCATTGCTTTTCTTTTCCACACCGAATTTATCAGACCTTTATATTTCAAAGCCAGATGATATGAGAAAGTTTGTCAAAGTCTGGCTTCAGTCCCTGTCACCTCCCCCCTTTCTTGTCCCTCCCCGATAGGTAGTCATTTTTATGCTCTTGGTTTCAGTGGTTTTTTTTTTGGCAAGTGTAAGCAAATCTGTATATATTCCTACCTTTCTGCTCCTTACACAAAAAGTAACTTTTTAGATAGAAAAGAGCACCTTGCTATTTTCCCTCAGACATTTTCTGGGGATGACTCCCTATTAACATATTTATATTTAGGTCTTTCCCATTCTTTTTATTGACTGCAGAATATTGCTGATAGTTTTGGTGTCAATTCTCTTAATCCATCCTATGTTACAGCTCCTTGGTGTCTATATGAATACATGCACACAAATACGTACCTACAGGGTGTGCTCTGGGCACTTTGTTTTTATTTGTATTTAGGACATTTTTTAGTTTTATTCTAGTGATTACCTTCTTTGGAATACCTTTAGTAACCTGTTCCCTTTCTTGAGGCCATAGATACTTTTTACCTTCATGGGGCCCTTCTACGCTCTAATAGTAGCCGTAGGAGCACGCACTGTTTGACGGTGCTGCAGTCTGAAGGCAGGGTGCCCATCTCTCTGGGCTCCTCCTCTCTGCCCCATGTCTCCCACACAGATGCAAGGTGATTTAGCTAAACTCTCCCAGTCCTGTGCTTTATAGTGGTAGGGGGAAGGGTCAGATAGGAGAGCATCTCCTAGAGGATGATGCACCACATTACCAAGAATCAGAGGCTCCAGTGGGTAGTTCCTGCACACAGGCAGCCCCTCTGCTGACGGCCTGGCTGAAGCTGGGCGGGGATCGCTAGACTCTGAGCAGGTGGCCCGGTTTTAAAGCTTGGACAGGATGAGTAAAGCAGCTATTTGAGAACTGGAAAGTAAAGGGCAGCGGACAGGCTGGGGTTGAAGACAAGATTTCGGAGTGGTGCTGAGTCAGCAGTCAGTTTGCCTCTCTTTTGCCTCCTGTGTGTCCCACCTGGACTTGATGCAGCCCGAAATGCAGAAGTGGGCACTGGGTGAGACAGAGCCAGAAGCCCTCTCCTTCTGGATCAGGGAATGGGAAAGGGGATTCCTGACACTCAGAGTAGGGGAAATGCCCTGTTGGGGATTTCTGTAATTTTTGTTTCTTGGTTCTCTTGTGTCCCAGGCCCCTGGCAATGCTGTGGTGGTGGTGGCGGCAGGGTCCCACAGCACCTGAGATGCTGAGTGAGGGCAGCCTCCCTCTGCGGTCAGAGAGTGGGATTAGTCCCCACTGAGTATTTTTCTCTTTTTTTCCGCCCACTGCTTGGTCCCAAGTGGAGGTGCAGTTGTAGGAAGGACACAGCAGAGGGGGGTAATTAAGCCCCAGGTCTCTGATTAGAGGACTGAAAAGGAGAACTCTAAGAAATGGCAGGCACCAAGGTACTCATGGAGAGGGAGGAACTTGGGAAAGTGACCTCAGAAAACATCCTAAAGTCCTAGGCTCACCCGTGGGCTGCACATATGAGGATCTCATCCTAATAGCATACCAAAGTCTTTGAAACTGAACTATGGGGTAGACTACTGCCGCGAACCTAGCCTGACCACTGGGTAGTGCACACTCAGGATGGAGCCACATACCACCAGAAAGTCTTTGAAAACAGAACTCACAGTGGAACCCCAACCCACAGAAGGCTGGTCAAGCTTGTAGTCTAAACCCAACTGAGTCTACTACAACAAAATATCAACATTCCGTAAAGGATTTAAATTAAGAGCTACAGTCTTACAACATAATATTCTAAATGTCCAGGGTATAATCCAAAATTACTTGGCATATGAAGAACTGTGAATATTTCAAGTCTTGTAGGAGAAGATAACAGATGCCAACACTTAAATGACACAGATGTTGGAATTATGGAACAAAGACTTGAAAGCAACGATTATAATATTGTCCCAAGAGGTAAGGGGGAGGGCGCATGGGTGGCTCAGTTGGTTAAGCGTCTGCCTTCGGCTCATGTCATGATCCCAGGGTCCTGGGATTGAGTCTGCTTCTCTCTCTACCCTTACCCCTACTCGTGATTGCTCTCACTCTCTCTCAAATAAATAAAAATCTTTAAAAAACTTTTTTTAAAAAAGAGGTAAGGGTGAATACTCTTGAAACAAATGGGAAGAATGAAAAATAGAAACAAATGGAAATTTTGTAAATTTAGAAACAGTAACAAAAAGTCACTGGATGGACTCAATAGGAGAATGGAGATGACAGAGGAAAGTCAATAACTTGAAGATAGATCAAGAGAAATTATCCAGTTTGACCCACAGAGAGAAAAAAGATTAAAACACAAGTGAGCAAAAAATCTGGAAGCAGTCAGAGAAAAATGATGCATTAGTTATAGGAGAACAGCAGTTTGAATGACTGTGGATTTCTCATTAGAAACCATGAACACCAGGGGCACCTGGATGGCATAATAGGCTGGGTAGCCTATTCTTGGTTTCGGCTCAGGTCGTGATCTCAGGGTCCTAGGACTGAGTCCTGTGTTGGGCTCTGCACTCAGTGAGGAGTCTGCTTCAGGATTCTCTCTCTCTGCCCCTCCCCCTGCTTGCTTGCTCTCTCTCTGAAATAAATAAATCTTTAATTAAAAAAAAAGAAAGAGAGGCGCCTGGGTGGCTCAGTCATTAAGCGTCTGCCTTCGGCTCAGGTCATGATCCCGGGGTCCTGGGATCGAGCCCTGTGTTGGGCTCCCTGCTCCGCGGGGGGCCTGCTTCTCCCTTTCCCACTCCCCCTGCTTGTGTTCCCTCTCTCACTGCGTCTCTCTCTGTCAAATAAATAAATAAAATCTTTAAAAAAAAAAGAAAGAAAGAAACCATGAACACCAGAAAGAGGTGAAATAACATTTTTAGAGTACTGAAACTATTAACACATAATTTTATATCCAGCAATATAGAATCTCCAGAACCAACAGAATTATAAAAAATCAGCAAGAATAAAGAACGGAATATCATCAACCAACTGGATATCTATTTCACTGACATTTATAGAACATCCTACCAACAACAGCATAATAGTCATTTTTTTCAGTATTCATGGAACATTCACCAAGATAGACCATGTTCTGTGTCATAAAACGAACTTTAACAAAAGATCTGAAAACATACTAAGTATATACTCAGACCACAATAACAGAAAGGTAACAGGAAAATCTCCAAACATTTGGAAATGAAGCAACATATTTCTAAATAATCCACGGGCCAAAGAGGAAGCTTCAAGGGAAACAAAATATTTTCAACTGAGGCAAAACTGACCGAAAAAAAAAAAAAAAAAGGAGGAGAAGGAGAAGAAGACATTACAAATATCAGGAGTGAGAGAGGGAATATCACTATAGACTTCACAGACATTAAAATGATAAGAACACTACTGACCACTCTATATACATAAATTCAACAACATAGATGAAATAGACAAATTCTTCATAAACCACAGACTACCAAAACTCACCCACCCAAGATGAAATAGATAAACCTAAGTAGTCCCATAGCTATTAAGGAAATGGAATTCATAGTTTAAAACCTTCTAAAAAGAAATCACAGGCCTAGATGGTTTTACTGGCAAATTCTACCAAACACTTAAGGAAAAATAAATACCAATTCTGTACAGTCTCCTCTAGAAAACAGAAGATGAGGGGCACCTGGGTGGCTCAGTCACCTGCTGGAGTCATGATCCCAGGGTCCTGGGATCAAGCCCACATCGGGCTCCCTGCTCCACGGAAAGCCTGCTTCTCCCTCTCCCACTCCCCCTGCTTGTGTTCCCTCTCTCTCTGTCAAAAAAATAAAATCTTAAAAAAAAAAAAAAAACCTACTTAAAAAAAAAAGAAAAAGAAAACAGAAGACAAGGGAACACTTTGGGCCATACAACAAACCAGTATTCCTCACAGTCAATGAGGCAAAAGTCATTAACAAAATACTAGTGGGGCACCTGGGTAGCTCAGTCATTAAGCGTCTGCCTTTGGCTCAGGTCATGATCCCAGGGTCCTTGGATCGAGCTCTGCATTGGGCTCCCTGCTCAGCGGGAAGCCTGCTTCTCCCTCTCCCACTCTCCCTGCTTGTGTTCCAGCTCTCACTGTGTCTCTCTCTGTCAAATAACTAAATAAAATCTTAAAATAAAATAAAATTAAAATACTAGCAATGTATAAAAAGCATAATACACTACAACAAAATGGGACTTAAATCAAGAATGCAAGGCTAATTCAATATTTGAAAGTCAATGTAATCTGTAACAGTCTAACAGAAAAATCACATATATCAACTGATGCAGAAAAGGCATTCAACAAAATCCAACATTCATGAAAAAAAAGTCAACAAACTAGAAATAGAAGGAAACTCTTTCAACCTAATCAAAGGTATTTATAGCTAACATCATAATGATGAAAGACTGGAGGCTTTATTGCTAAATTCAGGAATAAGTTCAGGATGTTCACTCTCAATATGCCTATTCCACATTATACTTGCCATCCTGGCCATTGCAATAGGACAAGAAAAAGAAATAAAGGAAATAGATTTGAAAGGAAGAAATAAAATTTTCTCTAACCAACAAAATCTTATTCTCTAGCATTAATTTAATTACAAATAATTGCTTGAATTTAACTTTTTTCCTTGGAAAAGGTGATGAAAAAAATTGAGATATGGTAGTCTATACAGGCATACTTTGTTTTATTGTGCTTAGCTTTATCACACTTCACAGATACTACATTTTTTTTACAAATTGAAGGTTTGTGCCAACCCTGCATCAAAGAAATCTATTGGTGCCGTTTTTTCCAACACCATTTGCTTACTTTGTGTCTCTGTGTTGTGTTTTAGTAATTCTCGCAAACCTTTCAAACTTCTTAATTATTATTGTATTTGTCGTGGTGATCAGTGATTATGACTCGCTGAAAGCTCAGATGATGGTTAGCATTTTTGAGTAATAAAGTTCTGTAGATTTAATTAAGGCGTGCACATTTTTTAAGACATAATGCTATTGTGCATTTAATAGACGACAGTATAATGTAAGCATAACTCAAATATGCACTGAGAAACAAAAAAATTCACTTGACTTGCTTTATTGCAATATTTCCTTTATTGCAGTGGTCTGGAACCAAACCTGCAATATCGCCAAGGTATGCCTCTGCGTGTGTGTGTGTGTGTGTGTGTGTGTGTAGATAGATACATATTACATTTTTTTAACATAGAAAAGCTGATTGGAGGGCGCCTGGGTGGCTCAGTTGGTTAAGCGACTGCCTTCGGCTCAGGTCATGATCCTGGAGTCCCTGGATCGAGTCCCGCATCGGGCTCCCTGCTCGGCAGGGAGTCTGCTTCTCCCTCTGACCCTCCTCCCTCTCATGCTCTCTGTATCTCATTCTCTCTGTCTCAAATAAATAAATAAAATCTTTTAAAAAAAAAAAGCTGATTGGAAAATTTACATAGACAAGCAAACTGGAACAGTCGTAATAAGTCTGAGAAAGAATAAACTTGGAGGAATCACATTACTTAATTTTAAGACTTAGCATAAAGGAACAGATACTAGTGAAGGGAGAGACACAGAAATCAGTGGAGCAGAATTGTGTGCAATTAAACATACACAAATCTGCATAATTGATTTTTTTTTGAACAATTTTTTTTTTTAAGATTTTATTTATTTATTTGAGAGAGAGAGAATGAGAGAGCAAGCACATGAGAGGGGGGAGGGTCAGAGGGAGAAGCAGACTCCCTGCCGAGCAGGGAGCCCGATGCGGAACTCGATCCAGGGACTCCCGGATCATGACCTGAGCCGAAGGCAGTCGCTTAACCAACTGAGCCACCCAGGCGCCCTAATTGATTTTTGACAGAGGTTCAAAGGCAATCAAAGGAGAAAGGGTAAGTCTCTTTAACAAATGGTGTTAGAACAATTAGACATCGATATGCAAAAATCTGAGCCTTGACTTAGACCTCACACATTATACAAAACTTAACTCATAGTGCATTCTAGACTTAAATGTAAGAGCAGACATGATAGGGTCTCCTGGATGGCTCAGTAGGTTGAGCATCCAACTCTGGATCTCAGCTCAGGTCTTGATCTGCAGGGTTGTGAGTTCAAGCCCCACAGTGGGCTCCACGCTGGGTGTGGAGCCTACTTAAAAAAAATTTTTTTAAGAGCTAAAATAATAACCTTTAGGAAAAAAACAAACAAAAAAACAGGAGAGGGACGCCGGGGTGGCTCAGTCAGTTGGGCGTCTGCCTTCGGTTCAAGTCATGATCCCAGGTTCCTGGGATTGAGTCCCGCCTCGGGCTCCTTGCTCAGCGGGGAGCCTGCTTCTCCCTCTGCCTGCTGCTCCCCGCTGCTTGTGCTCTCTCTCTGACAAATAAATAAATAAAATCTTTTAAAAAAAAAAGATCTTTATGACTTGGAATTAGTTCTTAAACATTATACCAAAAGCAAAGTCCATAAAGAAAAAATTTGTAAATGGAGTTTCATCAAAATTTAAAACTTTTGGTCTGTGAAGACACTACTAAGTGAAAGAAAAGACAGGCTACCAACAGGGAGAAAATATTTACAAATGATAGAGGACTTGCGTTCTGAGTATGTAAAGAATTCTCAAAACTCAGTAGTAAGAAAACAACTTACTTAAAAAGGGGCAAAAGACTTAAACAGACTTTTTTCCCATTTTGTCCAGGTGGTATATAAATAGGCAAGTGAAATATGTTCAACATCATTAGTCACTAGAAGGAACAAAAGCATGATGAGGTACCACTTCATACCTATTAGAATGGCTACAGTAAAAAAAAAAAATACAATATCATGTTAAGGATAAGGCACAGCTAGAATTCTTATATATTGTTGGAGCGAATACAAAATGGTACAACCACTCTAGAAAACATTTGGGAGTTTCTTCTGAAGTTAAACACACTTACCCGTATGACCCAGCAATCTCACTTCTGGGTGTTAATTTTAGAAAAGTGAAACTCAGGTTCCCACAAAAGCCTATACACAAATGTTCGTAACAACTCTACGCATGGCCTCATGACCACCAAAAACTGGACACAACCCAAGTGTCCTTCAACAAGTGAGTGGAAAACAAAACAAAACAACAACAAAAAACCCAACTGTAGTACATTCATACAATGGAACATTACTTGGCAATAAAAAGAAGTCATCAGCTATTATTCCTTATGACAACTTGGATGGATGGTAGAGGCATTATTGCTGAGTGAAAGAAGCCCATCCGAGAAGGTTCCGTTCTGTATCAATTCACTTGTAGGCCAATCTCTAAAAGACAAGCCTAGGGGCTCCTGGGTGGCTCAGTTGGTTAAGCATCTGACTCTCGATGTCAACTCAGGTTTGATCTCAGGGTTGTGAGTTCAAGCTCTGCATTGAGCTCCACACTGGGCGTGGAGCCTACTAAAATAGAATAGAATGGAATAAAAAAAAGACAAAACTAGAGTGAAGGAGAACACATCAGTAGTTGCTTGGATTGGGGGAGCGGATTCATACAAAGAAGGCTGGGGGAATGTTTTGGGGTGACGACGGAGCGGTTCTGAATCCCGATTGTGCTGGCTGCGTGAATCAGTGCATGTGTTAAAACACATGGAATTATGCACTGTGAGGAAGAAACACAACTTTATTCCAAGTCAATTAAAAAAAAAAAAAAACTGGATTGGCTGGGTTCCTCTTCTGAAAGATAGGTATCTATGCAAGCTGCTGGTTCGTAAAAATAGCTTCCAAGTCCATACCGGTCACCTCAGGGAAAGACTGAGAAGACAGGCCAGCTCACCACAAAAGCATTTTGGTGGGCTCACGTGCCTTACAGAGGCTGTTATCCCAAGTAGGGGCAAAAGTCAAGGTGGCCTTGAGCAGGTCACCTAAGTGTATCTTGCTCTCCTCTGAGAGGACTTGGTGATCCTTCCGTCTCAGAGGGTGGCGGAGGTGGGATCAGGCAGCTATTCGAAGACTTCCAGCTCCCATCCTGGCAGGGCCACTAAATGCCACCTTTCTGAAGGGACCCGGCTGTGTCCTCCTGTGGCCAATACCAATGCAGCCTGAGAATTGGGATGCAAAAAGCAGGTGCTACCGAGCAGCTGTGGCTTTGCTCCTGCAACTGAGCCACACTGGGTCTTGAGGCTGCTCTGTCCTCAGAGCGCAGGGCCACGGGGATTGTCCCAGCACTCCAGACTAGGACAGACGCTGGAGCTGTCCGTGTCTGGTGTACTGTCTCCTGAGGTCGTTCCACTGGCCTGGCAGCCCGGCCCTAAAGCAGCCTCTTGGTTCCCCAGGACTGGTAGTGAGGTGGGACTGTGGGAGCTGGGGAGGCATGGGAGTGGTGCCGCATGCCTTCTGGTACCCAGCCCTGAACAGATGTCCATAAATGTTCAGTGCTGGGCGTCCCCGGCTGCCTGGCCAGGGCAGCACCCACCTGACTGTTGCCTCCTTCCTGTTCTGGGATCAGCCCAGGCTCTTGGGCGGGGGGATGGGGGGTGGGTGTTCTGTGGTCAGGATGTCTGCTAGTTGTGGGTTCTTAACTTCTGGGCCCCCTTAATCTGAATGCTTCATTCCGGTGAGGGTCAGATGGTTACTAAAGTTTTGATAACATCTCCTGGCGTTTGGGTTGGGGTTGTTTTAAAGCACTTTCACAGCAGAGATCCCTTTTGATACTCTCAGCAGCAGCATTGTGCAGGCTCAGCAGGGCTCAGTCTCTTCTGTTGCATAGGGGAAGAAAGTGATCTGAAAGGTCAGGTGGCTTGGGTGGGGGTGGGAGGGGTGTCCCAGTGACAGGGCAGACCCAGGGCTTCTGGCCCCTAACCCGGGGCTCTTGTATTACCAGGTTCTTTGCATACTCCCCCTGGGACTGCCTCCCCAGGGCCTCCCCATCTTGTAAGAAGGCATTATGTCTGCTCCAGAATGTTTTTGTTTCTCCCCCCCGCCCAAATTTCTATGTTGATGATGGTATTAGGAGGTGGGGCCTTTGAGAGGCCCTAAGGGTGGAGCCGTCGTCAAAGAGGACTGGTGTCCTTATAAAAGGAGACCCCAGTGAGCTCTCTCACCCCTTCCACCACAGAAGGCACAGTGAGTGGACCCTGCCTATGAACCGGGAAGCTCACACCAGACACTGAGTCTCCTTGATCTTGGACTTCCCAGCTTCCAGAACTGTGAGAAATAAATATCTATTGTTTATAAGTGCCCCCCCCCCCCACCAGGCTGTGGTATTTTGTTCTAGCAGCTCGACTGGACTGAGACAGCGTCCAGTAAGCAGACCTTGCTCTGCTAACCCCAGAGCTCCCAGTCCTCGCTGTTAGGGACAAGGGAAGCTTCAGTTCACATCATGCTCTACCCACTTTGGGCCCCCTGCCTTCGCCTCTTGAGGCTCCTCATCCTCAGGAGGAATGAAGCTGTCATCGGCATTGTGCCACGCGTGCCGTGTCGTGGCCGTCAGAGGTTTTGCGGATCAAGCACCGGTTACTACCCATCACACAGCTGGGTCTGCTCCCCACCGGCACTGACCCCAGTCAGCCCCTCTGCGCCCCTGCACCACCTCTGCCAAGGCCGGCATGTGACCCCAGCACTGTTCTTGTTCCCTGTCTCTACAGACCTATGTGTCCCAGTGGCCCTGGACGCTTCTGCTCCTGGCTGTCAGCGGCTTCTGTAACTTCGCCCAGAATGTCATCGCCTTCAGCATCCTCAACCTCATCAGCCCTCTGAGCTACTCTGTCGCCAATGCCACCAAGAGAATCATGGTCATCACGGTGTCCCTGATCATGCTGCAAAACCCAGTCACCAGCACCAACGTCCTAGGCATGATGACAGCCATCCTGGGGGTCTTTCTGTACAACAAAGTGAGTCTGGGGTGGGGGAGGCTGTCCCCTCGAGGCCCAGGGAGGCACCAAGAGGTGGTGGGGGGAGAAGAAAGGGACCTCAGCAGGAGCTAAGAGGCTGGGGCCACAGCTCCAGCTTTGTCACAGACTGGTTTATGGTGATGTGGCCCTACCCAGCCTGGCCTTCCTTTTCCCATGTCATACTCCAGCCGTGGCTCGTGGCTCTTGGGTCCACGGAGGCTTTGTCAGGGATTTCACTGTCTCGAGAAGGCTCTGTTTGGTCCAGTGCAAAGACACGGGTGGCTAACAGGGAGGGCCAGCCATGCCTGAGGCCTGCCTGGGTCAATGCTTCAGTGGGTCTCAAAGGGCTGCTCGGCTGCCAATTGCTCGCCTCTGCCCTGTGCACGGGCCCCAGGGAAGGAGCCAACTGTCTCACTGCTCTCTTGACCTTGCAGACCAAGTACGATGCCAATCAGCAAGCCCGGAAGCACCTCCTCCCAGTCACCACGGGGGACCTGAGCAGTAAGGAACACCATCGGAGCCCCCTGGAAAAACCCCACAATGGCATCCTCTTTCCCCAGCACGAGGACTATCAGTATGGTCGCAACAACATCTTGACAGATCACTTCCAGTACAGCCGGCAGAGCTACCCAAATTCCTACAGTTTGAACCGTTATGACGTGTAGTCTAGAGGGCAGGGCGGTACCATTGTGTGACTCCTTCCCCCCACTCCCTAGCAGTACCAGAAACTTCTGACAACCAGTGAATGTACAACCCGGCCGAGGGGACGGTGCATAACCATCAGCAGACCCCGGGCTTCCCAGGCCCCTGGCGGCCGCAGGACGTTGCCCCGTGGTAAGGACCACTGCCCTCGAGCTCCGGTGTTCCAGGCCCTTTCTTCCTGGAGTCTGTCATCTGAGGGCTGTGTTGGTATGGCGATCTTGGCCAGGTTTTTACCTTTCTTTGTGGACTTATTCCCCAAGTCATGTATTTGAGAGTTCCTGTTCTGCTTTCCAGATAATATTTCCAGATAACTCTCCGGAAAGGCCGGATCGCTGTGGATGCAGACCTCCGAGCAGGCCAGAGGGTTTCCTGGGCGCCAAGGAAGGGACTTGTAGGGTGGTGCTTGAGAACGACAGACTAGCCTCTTTCATTCCGCTGCTCAGATAGGTCGACGGGCTGAGGCAGGCATGGAGCAGAGGAGCGCCAGTTTCTCAAAAGCATCTCCGACAACAAAGATGGACCAGAACAAAGTTTCCGGTCAACCCCATGGCCATTTGCAGTTACTGGCAAATGTCCCAAAGAGAAAAGCTCCTGCAATTAGCCTTGAATTCTTGGAGCCTACTTCTCTGACCTGCACGTCAGAGCTGGTGTGTGTCCAGACCCAGAGGTAGGGCAGTTGCACTCCTGTGCCCTCGCTTCCCTTGCCAGAGGAGCAGGGCGGCTCTCCTCTCTGGGGATAGCGAGGAGGAAGTGACCGCGGCTGTCAGAAGGAGCATTAGGAAATCATGTCAGTGTTTCGAGCTCTATTTCTGTAATACTCGTTTTGTCTTGTCTGATGAGTCTTCACCACTTGTGATGACTTAGTAGGATGTTTGGTGGGGAGATGTTCATTTCATGAGGATCTTGCATTTTTCTAGGGAATATTTTGTAGTTGTATTTATGCCTCGGTCCCCTGTAGGGGGGACGCATGAGGGAGGGCTGGCTTATGGATTGAAAACCCTTTTTGTTCTTAAAATGTTTAAAAACAAGAAAAGCTCCCTACTGGTGATGCCTGTCTTGATACATTTCAGCCTTAGTAGGAAGCGATGAAGCGTTTTCGAGCTCCTCTCTAATGGCCCCAGCTGCTGAAGGCCGAGTGAATCAAGCACATCATCTCAGTAGGTTGTGTAATAGACAAGACCACAGCACTTTGATTCCATGACCTGATCTGGTGGTGTTTGCGTTAGGATCTGAATCATGTCCTGGTGAAGGGGAGAAGGGGTGAGCACCAAGCTGTGGTTTGGGTTTGGATAAATCAAATCAGGAAAATTACATGGCCCCAGCAGGTAGCCCATGTGCCGAGGTTCAGGTGAGGGTCTCCAACTTCCCCAGCATCACAAGAGGACTCTGCCCTCACAGAGAGGACCACTGGCTCTGCTGGTGGGGTCTTCGGTGACGTCTGCCTTCCTCCTTCAGCACCGTGCCTACCTCTTGAATAGGCACTTGGAGGGAGCAGCAGATGGGACAGTGGGTCACCTTTACCTCCTGGTGAGTGAGGCATTTTCCCGTCAGAGGAAGTACCATAGCTTATGATTGACTCCTGGTTTTTGTTACTTTGTCAGCTTATGAATGGGCTGTTCCTGGAGTGGTCACCTGGTCCCCTTCTGGCCTGAGTTTATGCACCACCGGCCTCAGGTCCCTGTGCCGTTCATTTGCTTTATAATTACTTTGGTCCCAAGTTTTGAGACAATTGCTGTGTAAAACGGGAAGGAGAAATCCCAAAGGGGATCTGGGAAAAGAGCTTGCTGAGTGCCTCCACCAGAGGCTCTATGGTCCGTAGCTGAACTTTTCTCACTGGGGAATAGCAACAAATGGGGATAATTTTGCACCACAAAGATATTACAGTAGTTATCTTTGTGATTATAGTAACTGATTCCTTGGACAGATAATTGAACTCCAAAATGAATTTACATGTCTTTTCAGGTTTAATGAAATTTCTGATGTTGCTAAAATTTGTATATTAATTTGTTTCCCTTTTCCAATGCAAGATCTGCTGGCGAGGGGAAATGACTGACTGGTTTTATTACAGTTTATAAATTAATAAATGGGGTATTTAATTCTGTACATAAATCTACAGCAAGTACATACACTGGAATGAATGAGACAATCATATTAGACCAAATCATCAGATCAAAAGACAAAGACATACTTTTGAGACTTGAAGGTTCAGAGCTGACACTGAACTCCTGAAGGCCAGTTTTCCAGCCGCTTTGATCCTGGTCCGCCACCCCCGCCCCACTCCCACATTCACATTTGCAGCTCTGTTCCCCTCACCCTCCTCCCTGCTGGGGTTTGTGGTAGCAAATTAGTCTACCCATCCATGGTATGGTCTTGCCTGCGATACTAACTCGAACCCAACTCCTTCATTTTACAGAAGGGGAAACTGAGGCTCAGAGGGCATTTCTGAAGTGTTTGTTCACTATTTGAGACTCAGTGTGGACTTTTTAAGCACCTTACTTTAAGTCATTTGTTACAGGGAAAATCAAACCCCTTTTACAAAGGAGAGAAGCCAAGTATGTTGAAGTGAAGAAGCACTTGGGATTTCTGAATTTTGCTGTGTATTTGGCATACATTATAGAACAGGACCTTTATTATTGCTGGGACGTAACCAGGCCTGGATACCTTAAGGTCTCACAGCCTTAAGGGGACAGAACATTAAATTATTCAAGGAACTGAAAATAGTTAATTTTTTTCAACTGTCACCTGTTTTTAAGACTTAAATGCTATAGACTTTTGTGGGAATGATACTGTGTGTATATTCATTGATGGCATTTACCAAAAATAAACGATGGTCTCCAGGGAATCACGACTGGTCTTAATTTGTCAATAAGGGTCTTTCTGAGTGACCCTGTTTTCAGCGTGCCCAGCAACAAAACATGAGAGATAGATAGAAAGAGCAAACCAACTTGATTCTCACATCAGAGTAAACTGCAACCTTTTATTTTTTTCCGGAGCCAAAAATTAGGACGTGTGGTTTGTAAATTTATGACATGGTAGAATAAAACTAGAATCACAACTCAGCAGTTAATGACATGCCTTTATTGAACAGAATTATCACGGAAAACCCAAGAAGGTGTAGCAGCTACGCTTACGAAGCCTGTTTCTGAGGAATACTAGCTAATACTGAGGACCTACTGCAGGCCCAACACACTGGGTGGGGAGGTTTCTCACAATCATTATAATCCCTTTGTTTAAGCTTTATTAACCTTATTTTACAGCTGAAAACGAGGCTCATGGCGGGCGGGGGGGGGGTGTCACTTGCCTGGACTCACCCAGTAAGTCTGCCTCCAGAGCCCGTTTCCCCCTCCATGTGACTCAGAAACCAGGTCCCAACAGAACTTCCTTCAGTAGCAGTTGACGGGTAGGAGTTTCTGCTAAAACAACTGCCCACATCCTCTTAATTCATAATCCTTTTGTTCAATCATTTACTGACATTTAATATGTTTCAAGTACAGGAAACTGAAATACCTAAGCCTCAGAGCACGCTTGGCTTCATTTAGAGATCTGTAACTAAGTAAGTGGTATATAGGTGCTATTTTGGAGGTATGTGAAACATGCTAAGGGAAGTCCAGAGGGGAGCAGAATGTTCTGATTTGCACTTAGGATTCTCAGGATATTTTATCTGCATACTTGGTATTATATACATCTCATTTAACCATCAGCACCTGAGATATTAGCTCCATTCTAGAGGGAAATGGGAATAAGGTCCCGCTCGGCCCATGGAGCAAGGCTGCAATCCAGGAGTGTCTGACCCCAAGCCAGGGCCCTTTGCCCTGCAAAGCAGCCAAGATAAAGTGAGCGGTTTTGTTTAGCCTCACCTTTGTCATATATTTGTAAGATGAGCCAGTGCCATCCGAGGTGTATCCTTTCATTTCAGTTGCCTGGGCCACACCACTACGGTTTAAGACCCTGAAGGAGCCCCACCCTATCTGGGCGACCAGGTGGCTTTGTAGTCTGCCCTGCAGCTCCAACAAGTCAGGGCCTGCTCCTGCAGAGAGTAAGAGCTCACGCTGCGTGTGGCCCCATGGTTCAGACACCAGTCCCAACTCATACCTGGGAGTGTCCTCTCCAAGGACGAGAATACTCCTGTTTGTCTCCCCAGGGCAACTCCTGTGTGACCAGAGGCTTGCTCGGCGACGTGATCAGGCCCGAGAAATGGTGCTGCTCCAGGATGGAACAGGACCTTCTCTGTTCCCACATCATTCCTTCCGCCGTGCCTTCAGCTAGTTGACCACAGGGGGTTCTGTTACTGTAGGAACAAGGTGACAGTCACACCAAGCTTTGCCTTTATTGAGACCACAGGTCTGGATGGGCCTGGAGTTCCTTGTCACCCACGACTTTTTCTAATAACAACGTCTATTGTCTATTTGTCAAATTTGAAAGTAATTGTTAAAGCTAGAAGACATATCTATACAGACATCAAAAAGAATTAGGTCTATGTATAGAGAGAACAATTTCCAAAATATATTGCTATATAAATGTGCTTGTGAATACAGTTTATTTCTGAAAAGACACACGAAAGACTGGACACAGCAGTTGCCCCTGAAGATATATACACGTTTTTTTCACAACTGGCATATGCGTATTATTTTATAATCTGCTTTAAAAAATGTGCCAAAAACATTTCCCCTTATTAAATACTCTCTCTTGACTTTGTGTGTCTGTGTACATGATATTGTAGTAATCTACTAAAGGGATACACTGTAATTAACCAACCCCTATTGCTGCACATTTAAACACCATTTTATGGAATAACTTTGCCATGCACAGTGCAGCCCATACTTCTGATTTGGGATAAATTTCTCACAGCATGTTTGCAGATCAAAGCGGGAATGCATATGGCTTTAACTTCTTTCCATTTTGCCTCTTGAACTTCAGCAAGTTCATCCCATCCAGGAGAGTATATTTTACTTGTTTCCTTAAGAGTTGTGTTTCCGGGTTCTTGGAGACCATCTGTGCAGCAGCCTCTACTTTTGGCAACTCTACTGCTTTCTTCGGACCAGTGGATTCTAATTTGGCCCACTGAAATGAGTCTGGGTGAGGCCACATGATGCTTAAATGTTCAGTCTCAGATAAATGGTGTTTTGTCTCAGATAAATGGTGTTTTAAACATTAAGACATGAATATATAAAGTGGTCATGAGTCTACAATCTTTTGAAGGGACAGTTGAGTATTATCAGTATTAAATGTGCACATCCTACACTAAAACTCTTTTAGTAGCGGCCTAAAAATGGAACCAACCCCAGAAACTCCACAGAGTCTGGCTTCGATGAATTACTGTACATCCACACCACACTGTCCTATGCAGTCATTAAAAATGACCACACAGATTCATTAACCCGTTTTGGCTCACAGATCCTTTTAAGAATCTGAAAAATGCCATGTATCTTTAACTCACGAAAATACATACAGGTACAACAGTGTGCTATCTCTGAATTCCACCCAAGGCAGATCACAAATTAAAACCCCGATATAGATCTTTACTGGCATGGAAAAATACCCACACTATCCACATTACTGAGCTTTATACTAAACAGATCAATCCCACATGTTCCCTTTGCCTGGAGTATCACGTAGCTTGCTCCTGATTAGGATCTCAGTGCAAACCTCACTTCCCAGGGGCAGACCCCACCCTCCTCCCTTATCAAAAACCTGTTTTCCTTAACACCGTTGTAATGACGTATTTGTTTACTGATTTACAGGTCTCCACCCCCCACCCAAGACTACAGGCTCAGGAGAGCAGAGCTCAGGCCCAACTCCATCACAAACCACACCCCGCCTGCTTTTCTGTGAACCGAGAATAGTCTTTACTAGTGAACATTTGCAATCAATTAATGACAGGAAAGACCAACTTAGAACCGCAAAAAAGCATTCTGTTCTTCTCCTTAGAAGGCCTGTATTTTAAAAATTACTTATTAGATTTTGAATGCCACCAATAAAAAATATCAAGGGTATTTTTCTCTTCGGCTATGTAAGTACCTACATGATATACTCAATTTTGCCTCTTGGCCCACATGGCCTAAATATTTGCTATCTGGCCCTTTATAGAATAAGTGTGTCAATTCCTGGCCTAAGGCATTATCTTGCATACAGGAGGCAATCCATAAGCGTCAAATGAGTAAGTTTGGAGCCAAAAAAAGAAGAAAAAATGTATCTGAAATATATGGACATTTATTTGCGTAGAAAAAATAGGGAGGTATAGCCAACCAAGTGTTAACAATGGCAATCTCAGGAAGGTCGGATTACGGGGATGTCCAGTCTACGCTAACATTTACTGCGGCTTGCCATCGTTCTCTTTCCCCACCACGAGCACACGTTCGCTTCGTCATTTGAGAAGCAATGTGACTGCATCTCTGAAGAAGGCGCGCCGTGCGCTCTGGGCGCGCAGTCTAGAAGGCCGGGCACCCGCAGGTCGTGGGCGCTCATTCCACGCCGCTCAAATGACTGCACCGAAGCCCAGCGAGTCCCAAGGGGGACGCAGGGTGAGGCCGACAGGGGTGGAGAGGTCCCCCGCCCCAAAGTCTTCCTTACCAAAGCGTTGGGTCGAGCGAAAGAAACTGAGCGGGAGGATCTTGGGAACCTCAATAGCCCAGTTCCATCCCCTCCACGCCCGTCGCCTCCCGGTTCTACTTCCCGGCGTCGCGGCCCGGGAGCCTCTCCGGACGCACCTCACCTCGTAGTCTTCTCACCGCAGCCCCGCGGGGAGGATCTCCCCAGAGTCCTGGTCCAGCGGAGAACGCGGCCTGCCAGGCCCTCCGTCTACGACGTGAGGCGGGGACGACGCCGCGGCCGTGGCTAACGGTAGTCTGCGCCGTTCCAGCCGTTCCGGGGCGTAGCGCGACATCGGCCCACCCCGCGCAAGCGCGGGAAAGCCCCTGCGCGTGCGCATCGCTAGCCCCTACCGCGCGCCCGGCCTCGCGCGGCTTCTTCCCGCGGGCCTTCTGCCCTCACTTCCGCGGTTTCCCGGCGACGGCCGTAAGTGGAGGGCGGAAGCAGCCCGCGAGGCCAGCCGTAAACGGCTCCCTCGCGCCACTTCCGGCCGGCTTCCGCAGACGGGGCTGGTGGGCGATCGTGAGGCGCCGGAGGACGTTCCCTGCGGCCGGAGCCATGGAGATGCCTCTGCCGCCCGACGGTGAGGCCCAGCCTGGGCTCGGGGACCGTTCCTCTCTCCCTGGAATCCCTTCTTGGCCCTCCCCGCCTTCCGGGGTTTCCGGGCCTAGGAGGGGGCGGGGCTCGGCCTCCCGGGTTCGCCTGCGGCCTCCCGCGGGTCCCCGCATCCCCGGCGCGCGTGTGGCCCCTATCGGGACCCGTACAAGGGCGGCCTCTCTGGAGCCCAACCCTAGGGACCCCGGCCCGGCGGACGGGGGCTGGGACACCAGGGCCCCCGGATTTGGGCGGTCCTCGCTGACGACCCGCGTGGCCTTTTCTCCGTCCTCCAGACCAGGAACTTCGAAATGTCATCGACAAGCTGGCCCAGTTCGTGGCTCGCAACGGGCCCGAGTTTGAGAAGATGACGATGGAGAAGCAAAAGGACAACCCGAAATTCTCGTTTCTGTTCGGAGGCGAGTTCTACAGTTACTATAAGTGCAAGCTGGCGCTGGAGCAGCAGCAGCGTGAGTTCTCTCCAGCTCTCAGGCCGTCCCTTCGAGCGATTCCTTTCTCCGACTCCAGTTCGGGCTCTGCCACAAACCGCCTTCTTGTGGGCCGCATGCTCTGTCTCTGAAAATGGGGCAGCTGGGCCTTCTTGATGCCTTCCGCTGTTCCCAGGGCCCTGCACCTAGCGGCTGCTGGGCCCGAGTGTAATGGAGAATGAGGTTATCGATCCTTCTCCTGGGCTCCGGATCAGGGATTTCTTTATAGTTTTTGCAGATGTGATGACTTAGGTCAGCAGTAGAGTGGCTGTTTCGGTGTTTTCTAGGGTGGAAATGAGAGAAGCTGGACCGGGACCCTCCTGGCAGGCACTGTCCAGCACCCATTGTGAGCTCTCTGTGTAGATGGTCTAGCAAGATTTTTGTGCATTTCAGGTGTTTGCAGTCCAGACCCAAAAGACTTGTTCTTTGGGTTTTAGTTTTTGTCAGATGTTTATCGATGTTCACCGGGTTGGGTATCAGGATGCCAGCCCTGCCCTCAAAGAGTTTAAGGTGGGTTTAAGAATCACAGCTGGCATTTGAATAATAGATAGTCACCAGGTGGTGGGGTCCCTGAGGGCAGAGCCCACATCTGCCTTGTTCCATACCACATTTCTAGATACAGTGTTTGAATGAATGAGCAGGGGGCTGCCAAGTAGATGGGCATTGAAAGGTGAATCTTTCCTAGACTACAAGCTCCCTGAGGCCAACCAGACCTTGTTTGGGTCATTGTTGTGCCCTACTACATGGGACTTAGTAGGTGTTCAATAAAAAGTTTGTGAGAAACAGCAAAAGTGCTGTGGTTTGAATAAATACAATGTGTTTAGGGAGCGGTAAGAGAAATCATGAGAGGCCCAGCATGGCTGGAGCATAGAACGTGTGTAGAGGGGGGAAGGGTTTGATCTGGAGTGGTAAATGCCAGGGGGAAAGTTCGGGTTTTCTCCCACAGTCTAGGGTTTCGTCTGGTGCCCAGTTAGGTTTGAGGTGGGGGTGGGGGAGATTTGCCTAAAATTGTAGGCAAATTGTTGTATGCACTTAAGTGTTTTTGGAGCAACCATTCCTTAGCCCCAGCACATCACTTTGAAAACTGCTGCTATAGGCGGTGGAAAGCCACAAGAGAGTTTGAAAAAGGGAGAGGTGGGTCAGGTTTGTGTGGCCAGTGTAGAGGACAGGCTGGAGGGGGCGTGAGTGGAGGCTGCAGACCGGGGAGGTCTGCAGGTGAATGAACAGGGCCGTTGACGGTAAGGTCTGAATTAGGTCAGCAGGTTGAGTAGGAGGGAGTGGGCATGGGGGCAAGTGGGGTTAAGGGGTAGAATTCATTAACTGGGGCATCAGTCGGATATTGATGAGGGTGGCATAACCGGGCAGAGGAAGACTTTGGCTCGCATGACCGTGAGGTAAGACGCTGTTTTCCCTGCAAGGGGAGCCCACTCCCTCCTTGGAGGGTCAGAAATCAGACGCCACTTAGGACTTGGTACTGTAATGGGGGGAAGGATATGGTGCTTCTAGCAGGGGGAGATGGGGGTTCAGGAAATGCCTTCTGCAGGCAACAATGTTTCAGCTGAGATTAAAGAATGTGTCCGAATTAGCCAGATGGAAACAAAGAAGAGGGGCGCCTGGGTGGCTCAGTTGGTTAAGCGACTGCCTTCGGCTCAGGTCATGATCCTGGAGTCCCGGGATTGAGTCCCGCATCAGGCTCCCTGCTCCGCAGGGAGTCTGCTTCTCCCTCTGACCCTCCCCCCTCTCATGGAAACAAAGAAGAGAAAAGTGTTCAGGCCGGGGAAAGAGCCTTGGGCTGGGAGTGGGGGGCAATAGCTCCGAGTGGCTAAAGTCCAGAGAAAGGGGGATGCTTGGAGTGGACAGAGGCCAGGGTGCAGAGGAGGGAGGGCTGGCTGGCCAAGGACTTAGGAGTTCTCCCGGAAGCTTTGGGGAGGCCCTGGAGGATTTCAGGACTGGGTCGTGGAGCGGGCTTATCCACTGTAGCTGGCGCTACACCTGGGTAGTTTGAGAAGAGTGAGCCCCGAGGCTTTTCTAGAATGGCGCTTTGCAAAGTCCAGTGAAGGACTAGCTTTTATTTTTCGTTTTATAGAACTTCCAACCTGTTGTGGAAAGTACACTTTTGCAAAATACAATAAAACATGATCTGTGAAACATCGAGTTGCTATAAAGGTGCCAGAAGGATCCCTTGGCACGTCTATACTTGACTGGTCCGGGTTTTGCCCAGGGCCGGCCCTCAGACTGCACGTGAAACAGCAGCCTCCGGCCGTGCTGTTGAGAAGTACAGGGGCGGGACCCGATGCAGGGAGATCAGTTCCAAGGGTGATGCAGGTGACAGCAGAGTCACGGCAGGGACGGCAGGGACACAGGCTGGAGTGTCATCTAGGAGCCTGACTTCACTACACGGGGTGGCTTGTTAGTGCGAGGTGCAAGGGAGAAAGAAGTGCCCAGACCTTCTGGGCTCCGGGTGTGGGCATAGCCGTGCCAGCCACGGGGGCCGGGAGGGGCCGTGGGGAGGGGAGCACGTGGCGAGAGGACACGCGGGCCTGTGTGCGGTGCCTCTGGAAGGTGGGTGGGCTGTCTGGTCCATGATCAGATCCATCGCGCGAGGACTCCAGGAGACGGTAGAGGAAGGAGCATGGCTCGCACACAGTAATTGCCGCCTCGCAGCTCCTGTGTCCCACTGCCCTGTGGCTGGCCCAGGGGAGAGGGCAGCCCAGGCATCCCCGCATTCAGGGGTCCGGCAGAGGAAGACAAAGGGGCCTGGGGGTGGCCACACAGGCCACGTGAGACAAGGACCTGAGACGGGGCCACGGGGCTGAGGAAGGATGTCCACAGTGACCCGGGGTGGGGATGCACAGCCAGACGGCCATGGGCCGACCTAAACGGGAGCTGAAGGATTGAAGATGAGTCTCAGCTATAAGACCGTTGCCAGAGGGCCGGGGGGCAAAGGGAGAGTTTTTACAGACAGAAGCTGCTGAGGAGGTGGCGGGGACGGGACACGAGAGACACCCTTGGGGAGGGCCGTTTGTCCGCCAGTGGCCGTGGTCTGGGTTCAGCCGAGGCTCCGGCCTGGGTGAGGGGTGGAGGGGGATGGGCTTGGTCTCAGCTGGAAGGTCGCTGGGCCAGGCCAGATGGTGGGCGGGAGAGGGGCAAGGTGACATCCCACCGGAAAGGGTCCAGGGCTTGGGCCCTGTGAGTGGGGGGGCCGGGCGCAGAGCGAGGGGGCTGCAGTGCGGCACCGGGGTCCTCTTGTGGGTGGCGAGGATCGGCAGGGGCAGTTTCTGGCTTGGAGCTGCCTGAGCAGCAGCCGAGGGGCCACCTCCTCATGGGGGCCGCCTTTCCTCCTCTCCTGCCAGTCATCTGCAAGCAGCAGGCCCCGGAGCTGGAGCCGGCCGCGGCGCTGCCTCCCCTGCCGCAGCCCCCGCTGGCCCCGGCTGCGCCCATCCCACCGGCCCAGGGAGCCCCATCCATGGACGAGCTCATCCAGCAGAGCCAGTGGAACCTGCAGCAGCAGGAGCAGCACCTGTTAGCCCTCAGACAGGTACGGGCCCGCTCCTCTTCCCCGCTTCCCCTCCCGCTTCCCCTCCGGGTCCTGAGCTGGCTACCTGGAGCTCAGCCTGAGCCTGCCTCGTACATCAGAAGAGTTCCTCACCACTCATCAGCAGGAGGACGGGGCTGCCGCCACGTGTGGTGTGTTCAGCTCGACCCCTGATGCTGGGCACGGGTTGCTGCTTCTTGTGGGTGAAATCATGCCACAAGCTCTTTGATGCACGACACCCTTTGTGCGGGGATGGACACCCAAGGTTGGGGGGGTGGCGCACGTTGGAAACTGTGTAACAGTGAAGTCCAGGTGGCCTCTGGTGCCCTTGGCTCCGGCTCCTCGCTAGGTCGCCCCATGCTGTCGTGCGGAAGGACCCTTTTGTCCTGGTTTGTCATCGTCTGAGTTTTTGGCCGAGTGCAACAGGATGAATTGCCAGAAAAACAAAACAAGTAAAAAATAAGATCTCTGAAACACTAGCTGCGCTTTTATTACTGGATACAGATGTAAGATTACCGTGATTTTGCCGAAAACCTTCTAGAAAGCTCCCCGTCCGTTTCCCCCTCTGTTTCCACACACAGCTCATGGGGGACCGGGAGGCCCGACGGCCACTTCCCAGTGCGTGGATCTAGTGCGGGGCCCCGTGTCCCTGATGGCTAGTGCGGTGGCTCTCCTTTCCCTTGACTGGCGACAGTCTGGATGTCCTCTCAGTGATGTTGTCTGTCCACACCTATCCCTCGGTTTTTTTTGTTTTTGTTGAATTGATTTGCTGAGGTTCCTCGTTCTTCTGGGTGTTCGTTTTTCTATCCGTCACCTCGGGGCAGACGTCATTTCCTGCTGTGTCCTGTCTTGCTTTATCCTCTGCTTGCTGTGTCCATGGCCGTGACCATGACTGTCCCAGATACCTGTGTCAGGCTTTGAGTGTGACCTCCTGGTGCTGGGAGGCAGGGCACAGATGGACCAGGCTAGTCCTGGGCTGAGGTCCCTCCTCACGCAGTCTCCATCCTGCTCGGCCTCCCAGGAGCAGGTGACCGCGGCTGTGGCCCACGCCGTAGAGCAGCAGATGCAGAAGCTCCTGGAGGAGACCCAGTTGGACATGAATGAGTTTGACAACCTGTTGCAACCCATCATCGACACATGTACCAAAGATGCCATCTCGGTGAGGGGAGGTGGGGGCTGGGGGGGGGTGCTCCCAGAACTTGGTGCTCCTGTTGAGGGGGGAGCCCGCTGCAGGCTGGGACTGCTTTAGGGGAGCCCTGTCTGTCCCTCCCCTTCCCTCGTGAGCACCGTGGGCAGGACAGCACGTGGGCGAGGTGTGCTGCTCGCGGGGCCGAGACGGAGCCAGGAGGCAGGTGGCAGCCTCGGTGTGCCCCTGAGCCCTGGGACACCACGCCCTCGGGGTGTGCCCTCACCCTCCCGGGCGCCTGCACACGCTCTGGCTCACCGTCAGCCTGGCTGTTGCAGGCCGGGAAGAACTGGATGTTCAGCAATGCCAAGTCCCCCCCGCACTGTGAGCTGATGGCGGGCCACCTCCGGAACCGCATCACAGCCGACGGGGCGCACTTCGAGCTGCGGCTGCACCTCATCTACCTGATCAACGATGTCCTGCACCACTGGTGAGGGCCCCGCCAGACCCCGCCTTTCCTCTCGCTCTTTCTGGCCCACTACTGGGCTGCCGTGCTGTGCTCAGTAGCCTGGCCTGTCCTGGGACTGTGGGGGCCACTTGTCCAAAGACCCTAGAGGAGGGTTGGTCTGAGCCAGGAGCTCTCCGTCGGGAGGACAGCCCACCCCAGTACATCTTGGCCTCTTCCCTGGACCCTTCACTTCACCTGGGCCACTGTCCCCTCCTCACTCTCCTTGGGGCAGCCTCTGGGTGTCTTTCCGCATCCGTTTGTATCCAGTGCCAGCTTCTCTTCGCGTGATCTACGCACAGACGCCGCCCTGTCACCTGACTCTCCTGCAGGGTCCCCCCCCATGGGGTCCTCTCTGCTACCCTCTGTCCCACCCCGCTAAGACCAGCCCCCCGCCCACCTCCCCCCAGCCCTCCCAAGGCCAGGCTGGTGTTTGCTCCTGTGCCGCGTCTGGTCCCTTATGATAGAGGTTCACTTAACAAACCCAGACACCTGGGCCAGAGCAGGCCCGGGGAGGGGACCGGCGGAAGCGCACGTTGCTCGCGAGGCTGGCGCTCAGCCGTCCGGACTGGCTGTCAAGTTTGGCTTTGAGCTTGGCCTGGCCAAAGGGGACGGCTCCCGTGAGAGCAGCAGAAACGGACTCTGCCTCTCCCCCACCCTTCCCCCATCTTGCTCCATCTCCTGCTGTGCGTGTGCGCAGCCCGGGTCCCCGCCCCTCTGCTCCCCGTTTCCTGTGCCACACTGGCCACTCCCTGCCTCGTCCCTCTATTTCTCTGCTATTGGGAGGTCAGCAGCTGCTCAGAACCTTCTTGGCTCTCCTGCTTCCACCAGCCGCTCTGCTGACCAGGGCAGCTATGCAGGGCCATGGCCCGTTGCTGGCAGTTGTCCAGCCATGCCGCTCTTGAGCTGTGCTCTGCCCAGAAGCCACGTGCCGCTCACCCTGTCCCCCTCCCCTCCCTGTCCCGGCGTTCCAGCCCTGCACTCACTGCTGGCTCTGAGCACCCTTGGTGAGCTTGGTGCTGGGAGGGCTTCTGGGTTGCTCACCTCCGACCCCGCATCCTCCTCCAGGAGGCCACATGCGTGCCATCGGCCTCTGTCGCCTTACGGCACAGCCCCAGGGGCCTCTGCAGCGCCCCCAGGAGGATGGGAGGGCAGGCTGCCTGGCGTGCCCGCACGCTCCCTCTGCCTCCCGAAAGCGGGGCTGAAGCCGAGGTCTTGTGCACAGGGGGTGACAGGGCTGAGGGAGGCCACGTGGACAGCTGGGGCTCCTACAGGCCTCGGGTCCGTGGGTTCGTGCGTCCTTGCGCCACCCCGGGAGGGAAGGCTTATTTTTCTGATGAGACCAGGGTGATAGCCCTTGCTCTGAAGGTCCCCAGGCTGCTCTTTGCCTCCTCCCACTGCTGTCGGCCTGTCCCTTGGGCCCAGGCGCCAGCACAGGTCTTGTAGGGAGCCCAGCCCGCGTCCCGAGAAGGCAGAGGGTGCTGTGGCTGGAGCCGCAGTGGTAACGGGCGCGTGGCTGGGTCCCGCCCCAGGGCCCTGACGCGCGGAAGGTCTCTCCCTCACAGCCAGCGCAAGCAGGCCAGGGAGCTGCTGGCCGCCCTGCAGAAAGTCGTGGTGCCCATCTACTGCACCAGCTTCTTGGCCGTGGAGGAGGACAAGCAGCAAAAGATCGCCCGGGTACGTGGGGCAGCCGGGAGAGGGAAGGCGGGGGGGACGGGGCATGCTGGTTTTCCTGCTGACGCGGCCTCCCCCTCCTGCCCCACACCCAGCTCCTGCAGCTCTGGGAGAAGAACGGCTATTTTGACGACTCCATCATCCAGCAGCTACAGAGCCCGGCTCTGGGGCTCGGCCAGTACCAGGTGGGTGCCCTCCCCACCTGCACGGCGCCCTGGGACCGGGGTGGCTATCTGCAGAGGGAGTGGCGGCCACCACCACAGCACACTCCCGGAAGTCAGGTGGCCTGCAGCCCCCGCCTGAGGGGCTGGGAACGGCTGGTGGGCTGGTGAGCTCAGAGGCCAGGTAGCATTTTCCAGACAGGCTCCCACCTGTGTCTGGACTGGTGGTGAGCAGCAGCCTCTGGGGGCTCCTGTCCCATCCACCGTGACCAGTGAGCCCTTCCCAGGTGAGCCTGCCGGACTGCATTTCCTGGCGCCCCTGTGGCCAGCTTGCCCTGCCCAGGTACAGCTACTGGCGGTGTCTTTGGCCCGTCGGCTCTGGTCCTCCGGGCTGGCTTCTGCACGATGGAAGCGTAAGCAAGCCTCGGTGTCGTCTAGGCTGCCGCGGTCACGTTGTGCGTAGGCAGCGTTCCCCGTGTGCACGTCTGCCTTCTCTCCGGGGAGGCATCTGCTCAGAGGACGGGGGTGGGGGGCCGGCCAGGTCTCCTTGGTCACTTCTGCTGTGGTGCCGGCATCATGGCCCCATCCGCAGCTGCTAGAAGAAAAGGTAGAGCTCATGCTCCCTTTTCTCAGCCTGAGAGCGGTCGTTTTTTTCTGCAAGGATCTGGCTGAATGTTGGAAGCTGTGTTGACCGTTTTTCTGTGATGGTCTGGAACACCCCCCTCCCCACAGGGGAGAAGCTTTCATACTCAGGCCAGCGAGGAACATGCGTGTTATGCTTTTAAAATTTTCCCCCCTTTGTTGTTAAATAAAGCAGCAGACTTATTGCAGCCTATCACAGTGGTGTGAACTGCTTTGTCCCTCTTGAGTTGGTGACCGCCACTCATGTTTACTCAGCTGCCCTGGTCCCTTCTCGTTACCTCACTGAGTTCTCCTCCAAAATTCTTGGAGGGGGGTCCTGTTACTGTTCTATTTTACAGCTGAGGAAACCGAGGCTCAGCGAGGTTGGGACTTGCTCAAAGCCAGGTGGCGAGTGAGCGGCACGGCCCGTGACGGCAGCCTGGAACGCTTGTCCAGGTCATGTCTGTGACGGTCGTGTGATAGGACAGGGTGTGGCTGTCGTCGCGCCTTCCCATTAGCAGGGACTCCCAAACCTCGCTGAATCTAGCATTCTCGTGACCAGCTTTGGGCTGGAGTGAGATGCTCTGTGCTTGTCTAGACTGTACTGCTCCGAGCTCCCCGGGCTTTCCAGGGCTTGTTCCCTGAGTGGCTCCAGAAGGGGTGGGACTCGGCAGCAGGCCCCGAAGAGTCCATCCCGAGTGCCGGCCGCTCTCCGCTCTCCCTGCCAGGCAACACTCATCAATGAGTACTCCTCGGTGGTCCAGCCGGTGCAGCTCGCCTTCCAGCAGCAGATCCAGACCCTGAAGACGCAGCACGAGGAGTTTGTCAACAGCCTGGCCCAGCAGCAGCAGCAGCAAATTCAGATGCCACAAATGGAGGCTGAGGTCAAGGCCACCCCGCCGCCACCTGCCCCACCGCCGGCCCCCACACCCGCTCCTGCCATCCCGCCAACCACCCAGCCTGGTACGGGGCTCCCTGGGGGGCCGCTCCAAGAAAGCAGCCTTCTCCCCCCCAAACAAGGGCTCTGGTTCTGTGGGCCCGGTTCTAGGGCCGGATTCTAACCTGTTCCCAAACACCAGGCCCAAGGATTTCATAGGCAAATGCCACCAAACCTTACAGCTCAGGGGATTCCTTTCCTGTACAACCATCCCAGAGAACACAGAGAAAAAGCTGCCCAAATCAGCTTTCCAGACCAGGCTAATTTTATACCAGATGGACAAAGAAAAGGAAGTATGGATATCAGGCAGTATCCCTTTTGAACAAAGATGCAGAAATACTTCACACCTGAAATCTAGCAAAGCATTAAAAAAGATACACCATGATGAGAGAGAATTTGCCCCAGGAATGTGCAAGGATGGTTTAGCACTTAGAAGTCTCATAAGACAAATGAGGTGGGAAAGAATGATCTTTCAAGTAGACGCGGAAAGGGTTTTTAATAAAATTCAGTAATGAAAATTTTTGAGCAAGCTAGAATAGGTACAGAGTAAGTTAAGGTTTCAAAGAAGGGGGCGTGCCCCGTGTGAGGTCAGCCTCCCCGCCGCTCGCCGCCGTCCTGGAGGCCATCAATTTCGGGTGGGCTCACGCAGCAAGGATTTCCCGAGACGTAAAGGCCCAGCCTGGGTTGGTCCTGGATGGCTGTCGAACATGGTTTCAGGCGGTGCTCGCTGACCATTGCCTCCGTTAACCACCCTCTTGCCTGGCTCTAGATGACAGCAAGCCTCCCATCCAGATGCCCGGCTCCTCGGAGTATGACGGCTCGGGAGGAGTCCAGGATCCTGCGTCTGGCGGCCCCCGGGGCCCTGGGCCCCACGATCAGATCCCACCCAACAAGCCCCCGTGGTTTGACCAGCCTCATCCCGTTGCTCCTTGGGGCCAGCAGCAGGTATTTTCCCAGACTTGTGGGGGCGGGTGGACCCTCTCCTGTGTGGGTCAGCGGGCTGGTAGTGGCTTGCTGGGGAAACGGAGATTTCTGCAGCGGGGCCCAGGCTGGGCGGGTGGGGGCAGGCCAGGACAGTCAGGGCTTCACACCCGACCAGTGCTGACCACCCGGACCTCTTAGGAACATTGGTTCCTGTGTTCCTGTGAGGGATGGGCAATTTCAAAGGGTCAAATACAGCAAGGTGAGCGGTTTCCGTCCACTTTCTAACTGGTTCAGCCAGCATGGGGCCAACATTTGTCTCCCTGGAAAGAACATTGTGCTTGCATGAGGAAAGGGAAGGTCGGACATGTAGGGCTGGCGGTGCTTTCTGGGGCAGAGATGCTGGTCACTCCCTCTGGTTCTTTGGGGTCAGAAACTTCTAGGCCAGGGCAGGGGTCATCTCATCCAGCTTAGCATGACTGGGAAACGCTGGAAGCATCCACTTGCTCTCTGGCCACTGGATCTGATCCAGTGGAGCCTTTGGGCACAGCCCGGGCCTTTCCTGGACGTCCACCTTCCCCTTGACGGGGCCTAGTGGTTGCGGCCCTGCCAGGTGACTGGGGAGGGCGGGAGGGAGACTGCTCTGGACTGACAAATGGGGCTTATGGCTTTGAGTTGCCCATTGTACCCCTCCCCGCCCCAAACCTGAGCTTCAGGAGAAGAGATTACTTAATTTCACAAAAGATTGGGTATACCCATAAAATCAGCTTCCACCTATGAATGCCAGTTGTGAGCCATGTGGTATCAGGCATTTTATGGGCACCGTCTGATGAGGGAACAGTTCTCATACCCCTTGTGTAGGTGTCTCCAAGGTCAGCCTTCTTTCTGGGGGCTTGTGGGATGGGCTCATGATGACAAGGGTGCCCTCGCTGAGGGTCTGCCCTGGGGCAGAGGTACTCTTGGCCTGGCCTGCCCACATGGGATCTTACACATTTTGAAGTAACATTTTTAAAATATTGACTTACTGATTTGATTTGATTAGATTTTTGGTAGGCTCCACACCCAGCGTGGAGCCCAGTGCAGGGCTTGAACTCAGCGGCCCCAAGATCATGATCTGAGCTGAGATTAAGAGTTGGATGCCTAACCGACTGAGCCACCCAGGCACTCCGAAATAATTCCCATATTTAGAATCTGGCTTTCTGACTTCTTGAAAGACCTGAGGGTGTGGTGTGGCCCAGGCCCGCCTCTGTGGGCATTCCACAGGGCCAACCAGCTGTGACCCTGAAGATGGGTCCCCTAGTGATCCACTCCTAGGCATATCCCACCCTGGCCCTGAGTTTGGGGTTAAAATCCCAGTTTTAAGTCTCATAGCAGCAGCTGAGATCCAGAGCTTATGTTCTCTCCCACCCACAGAAAGACATTTCCTGCGACAGGATTTGAAAGCAAGTAGTCAATATGGGAGGTGACCCAGAAGACCACGCAGGGCACGGGGGAACGTGACAGGGAAGGGGCTGTCATGTGGGTCCCTGGGGCCCAGCTCCTCCCTGCACTCTGCAGGCCGTGGGGGATGCACCTCTGCACCGGCCACCCAGGGGCGCGGGAATCGGAGCGCGCCCGGCAGCTTCCGGATCAGGCAGCCGAGCTGGGAGTGTTGGGATCCCTGGCGCTGGGGGCCTGCCCAGCTCGGGTGTGGGCACGGGAAACCCTCGGTGTCTGAGCCCAGGCACCCCAGCCCCTGCTGCATGGCAGAGCGAAGGAGGCAGCACCGGGGCGGGGGCCAGGTCGCCTCCACGGTTGGAGAGCCACACCACGGATGTGTGGCCGGCGGTCGGCCAGGCCTCGGGAGGGGCTCACGTCCGCCCCTTGCCTTGCAGCCTCCTGAGCAGCCGCCCTACCCGCACCATCAGGGCGGGCCGCCCCACTGTCCGCCCTGGAACAACAGCCACGAGGGCATGTGGGGCGAACAGCGCGGGGACCCCGGCTGGAACGGCCAGCGCGACGCGCCCTGGAACAGCCAGCCTGACCCCAACTGGAACAGCCAGTTCGAGGGCCCCTGGAACAGCCAGCACGAGCAGCCGCCATGGGGCGGGGGCCAGCGTGAGCCGCCCTTCCGCATGCAGCGGCCACCGCACTTCCGGGGCCCCTTCCCGCCGCACCAGCAGCACCCACAGTTCAACCAGCCGCCGCACCCCCACAACTTCAACCGCTTCCCGCCCCGCTTCATGCAGGACGACTTCCCCCCGCGGCACCCCTTTGAGCGGCCGCCCTACCCTCACCGCTTCGACTACCCCCAGGGGGACTTCCCTGCTGGTGAGTGCCAGGGTGCCCTCCGCGGGGACCGGCCCCCGTCCTGCCCCTTGTTCCCCGGGTGGTGCTGCTTCACGTCATCGCTGCGGGACCTGGGAGGTCTCCTGAGTCAGGGTGACAAGCCAGGGGCGGGGTGGGGCGGGGGGTCCTGGGATGGTGTAGAAGCCCCGTCCGGGCCCTGGGGAAAGTGGGGAGACAGACGGGCAGTCTGGGTGCAGGCATGTGGCACACACTGGGCGGCCTTAGAGGTGAGGTCCCGTTCCCGCTGCCCACAGACCCGGGGAGGGGGAAGGATAAGGGCCCTCTGGAAGGAGAGTCGCTCGCAAGCCCCGCAGCGGACGGGCGGGCAGCGCAGGGGGTTCAGGACCCACGGCACCTGCGGGGCCCTTCCCCATTCCCTGTCTCGCTGTTTTCACCAGCTTTTTTCATTGCTTTTCTTTGAAGGATCTCTAGACTTTTTGATTTTTCTTTTTTCAAGAAAAATTCGTTTCTACTCTCTTGCTGCTTCTATTTTTACTTTAAACTCCGTTCTCGGCTACAAATTGAGCCGAGACCAGTGAGCACACATACAGCCGGTACGCGCTTCCCGGGGCTGTGGTAACAAAGCGCCCAGCGGGCGGCTTCCCCCCAGCTCTGGGGGCTGGGAATCTGAGACCATGGGGTCTTCTCCCCATCTTCATATCCTCTTCCCTCTGGGTGCATCGGTTTCCCGTGCCCCTTAGCAGGATGCCAGTTACGTCGGATCGGGGCCCACCTGCGGGATCTCACCTCAAGCGAATCACCTTTTTAAAATGCCCTTTCTCCAAATACGGCAATACCGATTCGGCCCGTAATGTTGCTACTTTAAGATTTTGTGATTTCCCTTGTTCCTCCTTCCACCTTGGGTCGTGTTGTGGGTGCAGGACAGATCCGCCCAGGCCCGGCCCCTCCCCACCTGGCTACATCACCCCGGGCGGCGAGCAGCAGCGGGAGAGGAGTGCTGGACAGCACTGCCCAGAGGCAGGTGTGGGCCCCCTCATCGAAGCCCCCTGCCCGGGCACTCGGCCCCTTGCACATCTCGACTGCGCCATGGGCACCACCCAGCGCACGACTGCCCGGTAGGCCTGAGAGGAGTTTCTGTTTTGCAGAGATGGGACCCCCTCACCACCACCCTGGCCACCGCATGCCTCATCCTGGGATCAACGAGCACCCACCCTGGGGTGGGCCCCAGCACCCCGACTTCGGCCCTCCTCCCCATGGCTTCAATGGGCAGCCCCCCCCACATGCGGCGACAGGGCCCTCCCCACATCAACCATGACGACCCTAGCCTGGTGCCCAACGTGCCCTACTTCGATCTGCCCGCGGGGCTCATGGCCCCCCTCGTGAAGGTAACGTCGCCACGGCGAGCACCCAGCTTCATAGCACACACTCGTGCCGGTTCCTCGGCCTCCCCGTGAGAAGTTCGTGCGTGGCGCCTGTTTCCCGGCAGGGGACAGACGCTGCTTCCCAGGTCCCCTTCCCGCTTGTTGCTACGCCCAGCGAACATGACTAGTCAGTGGGAATGCGTCTGAGCCGGTGCCTCTTCCTCATCTTGAATTCCTGAGGCAAAATGAGCAAGGCCTGTGTCTCCTCCGCTTGCTCCGCACGTCCCTCCCGGTGGGCTGCACGCCTTGTGGCCGTGAGTGGGCCGGGCCGGGTGCGAGGTGCGGGTCCCTCTTGGTCCTGGCCCTGGGAAGCTACCGTGTCCAGGGCCGACAGTGGAGGGCTTTCTCAGAGAAGGGGGCGGCCTCTGAGCTGGGCCTACGGGGGCCACGGGAGGGGCAGCGCCGGGGGGCGGCGAGGGCGGCGAGGCCGATCGGGAGCAGCTCCGGAGACCTGAGGGAGGAGCCGCCATCAGACCGGAGGTTGAGAAGGGCCACGCTGGGGCAGCAGGGCGAGCTGAGCTGGCTTCTGGCGAGCGGATTCCCTGCGTGGGGGTCCCGGGGTAGGACTCGGGAGCACGGGGCAGAGTGTGCGGGTGGCGGCATCTGGGACCCGTATTGTGTCTGAGGAAACCGAGGGGTCTTTCCGTCACCTCAGCTTGGAGGCTGTGTCTCACGTGTTTTCTGGAGAGGCCTTTATTGGCCCCAAGGAAGTCCTCTGCCGCCTCACTTAGGAGTCAGATCATGGGCGTGGGGTAACCCTGTGTGCCCCCGGCCCTGCTCCTCGGTCGCTGCAGCACCCCGGGTGGGCCTGAGGGCGGCTCTGGCAGGGGGGCGCTGATAGCTGTGTTCCCCCACTGCAGCTGGAAGACCACGAGTACAAGCCTTTGGACCCAAAAGACATCCGCCTCCCGCCCCCCATGCCGCCCAGCGAGAGGCTGCTGGCGGCCGTGGAGGCCTTTTACAGCCCCCCCTCCCACGACAGGCCCAGGAACAGGTACGGCACTTGGAGGGGGGGGCGGCCTCTGTCCCCTCTCCTGGCCTGACCTCCCCCCGAGTTTGCTTCATGCCCACGGGTGCCTTCTGCCCGGGGACCCGGGGTGGTGGGAGGCCCAGGTGAGGAAGGGGGCGGCCTGTAAAGCCAGGCCGAGTTCGGGCCTGTCGCTCCCCTGGCCGTGGGTAACGTGTGTCCCACGTACGGCGGCTCTCAGTGGAGGGCCTCTCTGGTGGGGACACGTTGGGGCAAGTTGCCGTCTCTGGCGTGGCGTGTTTCAGAAGCTGGCAGCCGCATGCTCCAGGCTTTGTCACGAGCCCCCCTCAGGACACCCTCCAGCGGACTCGTCACCAGTCCGGCTAGAACCGCCTCCTGCCTGGTGCTGGCTCACAGGCCTGTCCATCTAGGAGTTAGAGCTCCTTGCCCCAGTTAGTTAGATCACAGGCCGTAGGAGCCATCTGAGCTATTCTGGGAAACATCGATGTGGAAAAGGCACAGGAGCCAGGCGTGCACCCTGCCGCTCTCCTTCCCCGCACGGTGCCGGACCCCGCTGGGCATCCGAGCGAGGGCGGGAGGGAAGGGGGGCTGCACGCCCGGACACGTGTCCGCTGGGGTTTACTCCTGCTGACCTGCACCTGAGTTCCCGGCGGGAGGGAGGCGGGCAGGGTCACACAGGAAACGCCCCTGTCTTACAGCGAAGGCTGGGAGCAGAACGGCCTCTATGAGTTCTTCCGAGCAAAAATGCGGGCGCGGCGGAGGAAGGGCCAGGAAAAGCGCAACAGGTGAGCACGTGGGTTCCTGCGCGCGGTGGGCCCGCGTCCCCAGCCAGAGCGGGCCCCTGCCCGGGCCACCGTCAGACGCCCTGACGGACCCGCCATCCAGCCATGCCCGGGCTGTCCTGTCTCCCCCACCGGGCCAGAGGGAGGACGGTCCTGTCTCTGCTCGGGTCTGCGGTGGGTTTTCCTGCAGGGCCCCCTTAACGCCTAAGACGCCAGCCCAGGAGAGCTTTGCTGTCGTGCGTGATCAACCGCGCGCTGGGAGCCTGGTCCTCTGAGGGGACCAGGCAGGTCTGCACCCAGCCCTGCCCACCTGGGGTCTTCCGGAAAGTTCGGGGCTTGCCGCTCACCAGGCCTCTCTCTGCAGCGGCCCCTCACGGTCCCGGAGCAGATCCAAAAGCCGGGGGCGCTCTTCCTCCCGCTCCAACTCGAGGTCGTCCAAGTCATCGGGCTCGTACTCCAGGTCCAGATCGCGCTCGTGCTCGCGCTCCTATTCCCGCTCCCGCTCCAGGTAGGCGGGGGGCCGCGCGCGCCCGCCGAGGCCCCTGTGGGGCGCCCGTGGCCGCCGCCCACCGCCCGCTCTGTCCTCCCCGCAGGAGCCGCAGCCGCTCCCGCTCGTCCCGCAGCCGCTCCCGCTCCCGCTCCCGCTCGCGCTCCAAGTCCTACTCCCCAGGAAGGAGACGTCGGTCGCGGTCCAGGAGCCCCACCCCGCCGTAAGATTTCTGTCTTAACTGTCCAGTGACCGCTGGTCGCGCCGGAGCCCTCTGACGCTTTGTTGTCAGTGTGGAGACCTGTCGCTGGAAGATGCGCTCCCGGGGGCCTGTGCTGAGGTGGCCCCTCAGGGACCCCGAGTCCTAGCCCAGTGACAGCGGCGCCTCCTCGTCTCACACCTCGCTCTTACCTGTTGATGGTAATGTCGTAAAGCGTGAGGTAGCAGCCGGGCTGTCTCTGAGCCGGTCGGGGGTTCCGTGCGACCTGCCCTTGCTGCTCGGTGTGGGGCAGGGCCCAGGGGAGGGAGCTCCCCTACCTGGCACCCGAAGATGACGGAGAAGGCGGCTAGAGAGCTGGGATGTGTGTGTGTCCCCGCGTGCCCCTCTAACGCTGGTGAATGTTCACGTCCGCCACACGCTGTAATGTTCTCAGAGTTTTCATTCCAATAAATGTATCGACTCTTTTTTAAAAAACGTAACCTGTCTTAATTTTAGTTCCTCGGCTGGTCTGGGTTCTAATTCAGCACCTCCTATACCTGATTCAAGGCTCGGGGAAGAGAACAAAGGACATCAGATGCTGGTGAAAATGGGTAAGGTTCCTGGGAAGAACCACCACCCGCTTTGGGCTTTCGGGGCTGGGGAGCCAGAGAAGGTTCCGGCTCGCTGCCAGAACTAGCAAGGGCGAACCCGCCGAGTTCTCGCTGCACGTTCTTTCTCACTGCAGCCGCCTCACGTGTGTAAAACCACACGGGCGCGTGTCATTCAGCTCTGCATGTGAAGTCTTGCTTAAGTTCATGGATAAATGGGCCAAATTTCGACTTCCGTGGGTTGTAACTGCCCTCCCCCCTTTCTTCTTAAGGCTGGAGTGGATCTGGTGGCCTCGGCGTGAAAGAGCAAGGGATCCAGGACCCCATCAAGGGGGGGGACGTCCGGGACAAGTGGGACCAGTACAAGGGTGTGGGCGTGGCCCTGGACGACCCCTACGAGAACTACCGCCGGAACAAGAGCTACTCCTTCATTGCCCGCATGAAGGCCAGGGACGAGTGCAAGTAGGCGCTCCGCGGGCAGGAGCCGTTGGGACCTTCCTGGCTTACTGGCAGTGACAGATGGTAGGGACGGCTCGGTGGCCAGTCTCCATCCTTGGGGAGCGACAGAAGAGAAGGAAGACGACAGCATGCCTAGGGAGAGGGCCGTGCTCCAGAGCGTGGGGGGCCCCAGGCCCCGCCTGCAAACCAGCTCTCCCGTAGAAGCCGGAACCCACCCGGAGATGCCCCGGCCGCCCAGCCACAAGCCTCCTTCCCTTGACGGAGAAGTGAGAAACCCGAGACCCTCCACCCCTGGATACGAATTCCCGACACCTGAAGACACGGCTGTTCGCACCTCCCCGCAGTCCGCTCGGAGCTGCCACCTAGGCCAGGAGGAGCGTGTGGAGGACGGGCCCCGGGCCAGGCGCCGGTTACAAACAGAAAATCAGACCCTTTCTGATTGGCAGAGTTACACAGGGCTTTCATTTTTACTTTAGATGTTTAGTTTTAGAGAAGGGAATGTTGTCTCAGAGGATCCAGGTGAGAATTTGAAACCTGATTCCTCTAAGACGTGCTCACGGCCCCGTAGTTCAGTTACTTTAGTTGAGTTGAAATTTTGTCCCCAAACGTTAGCTACTCGCGGTCCCTGCAGAAACAAAGGTTCTAAGGAAGCTGATCTGAGGCATCTTCAGGTCACGGAGTGACGCCCTCGGAGAGCCTGCACTCTTAGTGTCTCTGCGTGTGTTTCTCACTTAGAGGAACCCAACACCAGCGCTCACGCGGACGGCCCGCTCCGCTCTGGGGTGGGGAGAGCGAGCCCGCCCCACCCTGCCGGTGAGGGGGGCCCGGCCGGGCGGGGGGGGGGCGGGCGGCAGACACCGCCCTGGGGACGGTGCGGGGACTGCCACGCCTGGCGTCTGTGGGCAGCTCGTGCGGTGCCGTCTCTTTGTACAGAAACATTTTTGAAAAATTCTTTTCAATAAAATGCAGAATCCTCTCCCAATTTTTCAACCTGATGTGATAAAATAATTTGATTTTGTTCTAGATTTCCTGTAGCTGTGAATTGTTCAAACGTGTCTGATTCAGGATAAAACGTAAACACGTGCTGTTAACGATTTCTTGTGGATTTTACTGTTTTGCCTTCAAATAAAAACTTTTTTTAAAGACCTTTTTCTCTGTGTGTTTGAGTTAGAAGCGCGCTCGGGCCGAGTCAGGAGGGGCTGTGCCCGGTGTGCGAGTCTGAGTTGTGCAGTCTGGTCGGAAGCCGTGTCCTGGCATCTCCCGTCGGCGTCCCCGGCCTGGGCATCTGGTGCTGGCTCCTGTGGAGCAGACGGGGCTTCTCGGCCCTTCCATCTACCTCCGCTCACCAGGAAGGCAGCCCCTGGCCAGTCCGGCCGCCCCGCAGGGCTCCAGGCAGGCGGGCACCCTCCATCCCACCGGGAGCGGGGACCGAGCTGCCCGTGGGTCCGGCTCCCCCGGCCTGCGCATCCTCTAGGGTCGGGCGCTGGGCAGCCCGGGGTGGGGGCGGGGGAGGAGGCTGGGAGCGGTCGGCCCCTCATCTGGGAAAGGCTGGAGCCAGGACTCCACTCAGGTGAGTCCTGGGTGCCACCTCCCACCACTGTCCCCTGGAAAACAACGTGTGGGCGTCACAGCCGGCGTGCTGGCCCAGCGTGTTAGCTCGAGCCCACGGACCCCGCCTCACCTCCTGGTACTCACAGCTCCTTCTTCACCTCCTCCAGGGCATCCTCCATGGACAGCGGCGCGGGCCTGTGGTGCCTGATGTACTGTGGGGCAGAGGACAGAGACGTCACCACTGCTGCCTCGGTCTACTGAGTCTACTGAGGCCTGGGGTGTTGGAGGTGGCGCCTGTCCCCATTGGCTCCTGGACAGGCGGACAGAAAAAGAGGCGGGATGCCACGTGACAGTGCTGTAGAAACGAGAGATGAGCCCAGAAGGCTCCCGGCAGGGCACCCTGCAAGGGGCAAGCCCTGACTGGGTCTGAGAGGGAAGAGCAGCCGTGGCTGGGGGTGGGACCGGCAAGGGGCACTGCCCGGGGGGCCCTCAGAGCACACGGGGCCCGGGCGCCACTCCCAGGATGTGGGCCCAGTGCGGGCACGAGGAGCCACGGTGGGCTGCAGGCAGGCGACGTGGGCAGACCGCTTCAGCTGCATCCCATCAACCAACGTGCAGGACCAAGCAAAGTGAAAGGACTGCAGAGGTACAATCAACAGTCCAGAATGGGGGCAACCGTCGAACAAACAACCTGTTTCCTTGAACAAATAAACTACAAGGAGACATCAGAGAGATGGGGGGGGCAGTGCAGGGGAAACCTGAGGAGCACGGTTCTCAAAGTGGGCACCCCCGTGGTATGTGCGAGAACCGCCGCTCTGACCAGGAGGCCAAAAAGACCCCGGACAGTCTTGATGTATGGACTTTGTCTGGGTTCTGATAAAAAAAACAACAAAATGTACACCTTCACGAGACAAGTGGAAATCTAACGCTGGATATCCAGCGATATTAGGAAAAGCTCGTTTGGTTTCGGGATTATCATGGTATCGTGACCATATTGTTCAAAAGTCCTTTGTTTTGAGAACTACGGACTGACGTAGATAAAAGGACAGAAATCCCCATGCAGAACAGCTCATATAGTATGATGCCATTTCTATAAAGAAATACACACTAGATAGAATGTTACATCTATTACATTGTAACATGTATTTGATAATATACAATAACACACAACACTGTAATTCTCTACATAATACAGTTCATGTTTTGCACGGGGAAAATCCAAAGAACATCGAGTTGGTAATAATCATCTCTGAAGTTATGGAAGGCTTTATAAACTACCTCTCTCTGTAACAAAATTTTTATAAAACGAGCACAAATTTTTTATAATCAGACAAAAATTAAATTTGGGGAGAGAAAAGTGAGTGTAACATTCTTGGTGCCTCAGCTCCCAGGACTGAGGAGAGAAGCCCCGCGGGGACAGAGCTTGGGAAGGGTCTGTGGAGGGACAGGACCCCCCCCCGCCGCCTTTGCCCTGAGGTCAGAAGCAGGCTCCCTCTGCTGCGACCACAGTGTCCCCGCTGCCCGGCCTGAGCCCCGTCCCCCTCCACGAGCGAGGCCCCTGCCCCCTCCCGGGAAGGGCGGTGTGCTGCGGTCACCTGTTTGGTTTCCTCCAGGGTGTGGTAGTGGAACGCGTCCCGGTCCAGGGACTGCAGCAGGGACCCGTGCAGGTGCCGACTGGCCTCCATGAACTGCTGCGTCAGGCTCAGCTGCTGCTTCAGCATGTCGTTGAGCACCAACACGGCCGGGCTGTAAGCTGTCAGGGCTACACCGGCTCCGTGTCACCCGGCCGGCCCACCCACCTGCCCGCCTCCCCACGGGTGCCCCCCGGAGCAGGGGGGGGCACCTGTCCGCTGCTTGGGCCCCTGTGCTCGGCAGCACCCGCATGCGGCCACTGCGGATGCTTTCTGGAAGGTCCTGCCCTCTCCCAGAAGTACCAAAGGCCTCCACCCTGGAGTGAGCAAGCTGCTTTCTGAGGGCTGGCGTGGGACTCTCGGGAGCTGCTCATGTGGGATGCTCAGCGCCCAGGCAGAAACCTGAGTCTTAACGTCCGACCGCAGGACGAAGTCTAGCCAATCGGCATCCCCAGCGGTACACCTGCCCCACGGGAACCTTCTTCACGCCACTGAACTGGACACTAAGGAATAGCTAAGGGGGTAAATCTTATGTGGGTTTTTTTTAAAGACTTTATTTATTTGATAGAGACAGAGAAAGCATGAGCAGAAAGAGGGAGAAGCAGGCTCCCCGCTGAGCAGGGACTTGATCCCAGGACCCTGGGATTTTGACCTGAGCCGAAGGCAGATGCTCAACCGTCTAAAAGCCACCCAGGCGCCCCATGTTGTGTTTTTAAACACAAAACTAAAATAATTAAAAATAAAACTAAAAATAAAAAAGTTTTCATTAAATTCAAAATATATTGAAAAATGGAAGTTGTGTAAGTGTTCGAAAGGATCACTGGAAGGCTGCGTAACAACACAGAACAAGCTCGGGGGTGATAGCTAAACGGGAGAGTTTTTTGAAAGGATATAAACAATCCCGTGGTTACAACCAGTGTGTTTTAGTATCTTCATCTTTAAAAAAACTGAAAAGGGCAAAAACATAAGAGGTACTAGCTGGACCCTTGTTTGTGTCCCTCAAGTGGTCAGTGGCCCACTGTGAGGACCTGACGCAGCCTGGGCTCCCGATGGCAGCTGCCGGGGCCTCCCCCACCGCGGGCCAGGCCGCCCGGGACCCTGGCACTCCCCGGACTCGGCAAGGCACCAAGGCCCGTGGCTGCTGGGCTGGCTGCCTCTCAGTACCGGCTCAGTGTCTTCGGGGGAAAAACTACTATGGATTCTGGACACAAAGGCACAGGGCAGGGGGGGCGGGGGAACACACAGGAATAGCCCGGCTGGGGTGGAGGGCTCAGAGTTGTGTTACTCACAACTTCCCTGTTTTATCTGACACGGGTGTCCTTTGGCAAGACAGACCGAAGGTTCTCGGACACTCAGTCTGTCGTCCGGGATCCTAGGAACCGTGGCAGTTGCCTGTGGCGACAATCTCACCAACAGACCCCCCCATACCCAGCACTAATGCGGGGCACCGCCCCTCCCAGGGTGGCTGTGAATCTGCGCCTTCACTGCCAGGACCCACTGAGCTGGGCTGTTACCTTCTATCGAGTCCGCGCTGACGACGTGACTGGCAATGGGCACGGGGTCCACGTAGGCACCTCCCAGGGCAGGCCCGATGGCCGCCACGCCGGCCCCTGTCCCAGCGACAGAGGGGGAGGGGATGAGTGGGCAGGATGCCTTTCATCAGCGGACAGGACATGAAACAGGCTACACGAATCTCATCTTTTCTCTTCTGAAGGACAGCCACCCTTCTGGCTTTGTCAACCTCTTCCCTTTTAAAATTTCCCCAAGGCTGCCTCCATCTTTCTGCTGGCTTCTCCTGGTACAAGTCAGTTGAGCTGGCCCAAGCGGTTGCCGCGGTCACACCGGCTGGTCACGGTGGCATCGGGCCCTCCCCACCCCGGCCTTCCATCTACGGGCCATGAGCAGGCTTAGGGATGTGCCCTGGACTCTAAGAAGCCAGTTTATTTAGGCTGTGTTTTCCTCTCCTTTCAGTGTCAGGCCTAGTCTAGGAAAACGGCATCAGCTATGTTTTATGAAAGTTCCCTTGAAATTTCAAAAAAATACAGAAATGCACACATTTGCCCACATGGGACAACCGGCTACGTGGTCAGGCAGCACGAGGCTGTGGAGAGGAACGCGGAGGTTTCCGAGTCACAGAACCGGGCTCCCAGTGCCTTGAACGCCTTCTAGCACTTGGCACATCTGCCTGACTTTCCTCCCCGAGAAGCAAGAGAATGGTCATGCCCTGCCCCGGTGTGCAGCCCAGGCTGATTTACGGCTAGGCGCCCCCAAATCAAAATGCACACCGCAGGTGAGAGGTACAGCCCCTTGCGCAGCCCAGGAACAAGCCCTGGTGACACTGTGGGTGTCCACCTAGACGAGAAAAGAGAGCGGGGGAAGGTTTAAAAGAAAGGGACCTTTCCGTTCAGATGGGCCAAGACTGAAGCTGGGGCCAAGAGAAACGTCTGGAAGGTCACACCGGGCATGAAGAGAAATGTCGGCCTGGGGCTGCTGCCCCTCATCCTCGGAAGAGGAAACGTGCCCCACGGCCCCCTGAGCTGCCTAACGATGATGACCCGAACCTCCAGACCCTGCAGCTCTTGGTCGTGCTTCCAAGGATGCCCGCGGCACACTGCGAGAGCCTGCGCCTCCCTTGGGGGGCCCCCCCTGCTTACCCTCTGCCCACTGGTAGGTGAAGGTGGGCTCGAGGGTCTGCACGGCCGTCTCCTTCATGAGGACTCTCGTAACATCCCTGACCCGCTTCTTCCAAGGCTTGAGTGTTGGCAGGGGAAGGTCTGGCTGCAGGCTTGCAGAGAATTCTGACAAAGTGTCCGGCGTCCTGTCAGGAGACTCCTCAGAATGGGCCCTCGACTCGGATGCTGTTTCAAAATCTTCCGAGTAAGCTGAGCTCACCGCGCTCGCCATGGGCTCTCGAGACTTTGGCCTCGGGCTGGAAGCACCCTCAGGCCCAGCGGAGGAGACCGACGGCTCACTCAGGCACTCTGAGACCTCGCTTCCAGTGGGGGGACCTCCAGCCTGGGAGCTTTGGCTAGATGCCTTTTCCCGCTGGCCTTCTTTCTAAAACAAAGAATGACAGAGGTAACTGGCAAGTGGTTTTGCCTGATCAGCATGCTCAAAATACCACTGTGTTGGAATGGGTCCCCAGGGAGCCCAGCAGGTGAGGGTCCGCACTGGTCCTTCGGCGGCTTGGGGCGGGCCCCGGACTGTGAGCGGAACGCGGGAGACGCTTCAGCCTCACGGGGCTGCCCCGTTTGAACACTGATGGCATCAGCCTGTGTCGGTGGCACATGGACGAACTCTGCTGAAGTGTCATCATTCTGTATCACGACAACGTGCGTTCGGGAGTGAGGTTACTAATGTGGCAAGAATCACAACGGGGCACTGGGCTGAGCACAGGTCAGCGCGGTGTTGTTTCGGGGCGGTTTAAGTGGGACCTGCTTCAATCATCTGCTACATCAAGTAGCTTTCTCCTGTTATCACCCAAATCAGGATCTCTCACCCGGGGCGCTCCTGACATTTGAAACTCAAACATTTCTTCGCAGTGGGGCCATCCTGTGCTGCGTGGGACCCTGAGCAGTGTCCCTGGCCGCCACCGCACCCCCAGCCCCGGCCCCAGCACCCAATGCCAGCAGTGCCCTCCACCCGAGTCATGACCAAAAACGTCTCCAGACATGCCAAGTGGCCCCTGGGGGTTAAGAACCACGGGCCTCATTGAAGCACCACCATGGCAAGCCTCTCCACATGACCGACAATGAAAAGTGAAGTTGGCTATACTTACTTTCTGTTCTAAGTCTGAGTTCTCGCTGACAGCTGGAGCCAGATCATCAAGGGACAAAAGATTGATTCGAAAATCTGTAATCAAAAATGCAACATGGCAACATTGACTCATTTATTTCCTCCACAGTGTTTACCAGAAACGTGCAGTCTCTGTCCTTCATAAGCCAGCACAAGGATTGACACACTTTTTCTCTACATAGTAAATATTTTCCACTTTGTATCCTAGCCTGTATCACAATTACCCAGCTTTGTCCTTACGGTGCAAAGAGCCACCACAGACCGTGTGTAAAACAAACGGACGTGGCTGTGTTCCACTAAAACTTTATTTATAAAAACAGACCCTGGGCCAGATGAGTTGATGATGGCAACGCAGTGAAGGATGCGTGGTGTCAAGTGTGCTCAAGGTACGGGGGGTGGGGATGGGGGACAACTCAGGCAGACATAAGACTAGACCCGAAGTGTCCTAAGTTCCCATTTAAAGCAAGTTAAGGGCACAGGAACCTGAAGTGAACCAGCATTGGGCATGCCAAATGGCCCGTCGCCAGTGCCTGCTCACGTGAGTGCTGGAGACTTGGGAGCACAGAGTCCTCTGCGGAGTTCTGGTATTCCAGATTTCTCTGGACCTGAAAAACGAGCCCGCGCCTCTAGGCGGACGGCCAGTGAACATCAGCCAACGTTGGCAGGAACTCAATTATGTAGTTCAGTTCAGGCCCTGAAGCATGGGAGCGGGGCGGGGTGTGGTGAGAGAGAGGGGGAGAGAGGGAGAGGGAGAGAGTGCCCGGCAGCGGGCACGGGAGGGAGCAGGGCCCTCTGGGCAGCAGGGACAGAGCTGGAGGTGAGAGGGGTCTGCCCCTCAACACCTGATGGTCCTAAGCCCCAGAGTGATTCCCCCTCATCACTGCAGTCCTGGGGGCTCGCCCCTCCTCCGAGCCCTCTTACTCTGACGGTCACCACAGTTCACATGGCGGGGAGGTCCAAAGACACAACCCTGGAAAAGCCTCTGAACTAAAAGGCTTCCCAGCCGGCCCAGAGCAAAGGCACTAGGGTGATTCTGGACTTGAGGGCTTTGGAACAGTGTTGGCAGTGGCTGAGGAACAATGTCATTGTCACGTCGGTCAACCTTCCTGCGGAGGACCAGCCGAGGCGCTTCACAGGCATGATCTCACAGGCATGGCTCTGCCCCCACTTCAGAGATGAGGAAACCAAGGCACAGAGAGCCCCAGACTGCACAGCCAGTAAGAGGTGAGGCCAGGACGTCCACCCCAGCTACGTCAGACCCTAAACTCAGAACGTATTCACCACTCCCAGCTTGCCTCCCTCTCTGAGGCTACATCTGGACGAGGGCAGGGGCTGGCCACCAGCAGAGGCCCCTCCAGGCCGGCAGTGAGGACAGAGGGCAGAAGGGCAGGGACCTGGGTCTGTCGCTGCCCCGCCAGCCTACGCCCACCTTCCCATCCACATGAGGGAGGTGACATGGAGCCAGGGAGGGCAAGGACACCCACTTACCAGCCTCTCGGGCCCAAGGATCAGAACCACGATTAGCGAGGTGCCACGTGGCATCCAGCAGATGGCAGCCACTGAGGGGGCCCAAAGGGGCTTCTCACACTGGCAGCCTGGGGCCGGGCCCCCTGCATTCTCCAGCCCTAACGAGGGCACCTTTGTTGACAACACTCCCCCCTTCCTCAGCAGATCTGCTGCTGCCCCTACTGGGGCGTTCACACCCAGGTTAGTCTGTGATGGGGTTCGAGACACACTACCCCGACACTCGGCACCTTGGCATACTGAATATTTCAGGCTGAAGGAACTTGAGCAAGGGCAGGTGCTGCAAGAGGTAGCCGCCCTTCTCCCCTGAAGCAGCTCATAAGACCCTCGAGTGAGAAGTGCCCTCCCTCTACCTGCAGGAAAGGAGCCTCCTCTTTCCAAGATGGAGGGACACCAAGAGGAATCCCAGCAGGCCTCACTAAGTGTGCCCCTTTACTACCCTTAGCTCATTGCCTTTTGTCCTATCACGTTTTCCCACAACTTTCCACTCCTCATCAGGCCTAACATAAAAATGCTCACACACAACTGTTTCTTCGGGTCTTCATTTCCTTATGAAGGCTCCTGTGTCACATAAAACTAATATTGGATATTTATTTAACATTTATTTAACATGCTTTTCTTCTGTGAATCTGTCTTTTGATGCAGGGCCCCCGCCGGGACCGTGGAAAAGCGATTTTCCCTCCCCTCCTGCTGAGTCACAAGTTCCAGGTCCCCCAGCACGCAGGGGCCAGGGCGCTCGTGGGCCTGGTTTGCCATCATCCTCCTGCAAACACAACACTTGGTGCCTCCCGGTGCCCGCTGGGCCTTCGGGACACAGTTCTACTTGGATCTCATGATGTAGTACCCCAGACAGAAGATGGAAGAGTTGGCTGCACATTTTTTTCCTTTCTTTTTTAAATACGTGTAATATTAAGATAAAAATAATGTTGGAGTGCCTGGGTGGCGCAGGTGGTTAAGCGTCCGGCTCTTGGTTTCAGCTCAGATCATGATCCCAGGGTTGTGGGATGGAGCCCCGTCTCGGGCTCTGTGCTCAACAGGGAGTTGGCTTGGGGTTCTCTCTCTCTCTCTCTGACCCACCCCCTGCTCATGCTCTCTCTCTTTCTCCCTCTCAAATAAATAAAATCTTTTTTAAAAAAGATAAAAACAATGTCGAATAATGTTGAAATAATAGAAATGTCTAAGCGTGACTGGTTAGAGATTTACTTCCTTTTCCGAATTTAAAAAAGAAAGGAGGCAAATTTCTCTTTCACCAAAACGAACACTGAATCGCCCTTCTGCTGTACGTGGCTCTAGGATTTTGTTTTTGGGTTATTGCTCTGTCACTGGTCAGGGTTACTGGATGAAGACATTAGAGATAGAACAAAAATCTGACTTGGCCCCTCCACCAAGAAAGAAGGTCAGGAAGCAGAGGGCGTAGCGTGAGCCACGCACTTCCCATGGCAATACCCAGTGACTGCCCCCCCGCCCCACCCCACCAGGGACCCTCCAGGTGGTCTCGCCCTTCCTGCCCAGGGTGATAGCTGGGCATAGGGCCATAGGTTACCGTTCAGGCTGTCATCAGCAGCTTCTGAGAGCGACTCATCACGAGGCCCAGCCTCACTCCTTCCAGGGGAGGAGAACTTGTCATGCCGTACCATCGAGGCTGACTTTGGAGAGGGGCCAGGGATGGAAAGCGATGCCGTGTGGACAGCTGTGTCCCCTGAAGTGTGAGTCTGTGAGGAGTGAGCTCTCGAGCACACGCTGCGAAGGGTCCCGTCTGCGGACTGTGAGGCTGGCAGAGGTGATGTCCGAAATGACTTTGGGCTGGAAAGTTCCTCACTGGGTAGCGAAAGGATTCTTGGCTGCGTTGGGATCTGATCCTACTTTGGCGGAAATAAATGAAATTAATTACCAAACAGGTGACAATGAAGTCCTTACCACTGAACAATGTGGCCGGAGTGGGGCATGAGGCCAAGGATCAGCAACCAAATAGTTCTCTTTCTGTGCCTCTTTCTCTCCCTCTCCCCTCATTTCTAGGAGTCAAGCTACCACATTTAAACAAGATAATACTGGGACCAGAAATATTCCACAAGTAATCAGAAATATCACTTGGCTTTCAAATAAATTTTGTTAATTACACCTTTTCTAAATTAAGGCCCCTGAGGGGCACCTGGGTAGCTTAGTCTGTTAAGCATCTGCCTTGGGATCATGATCTCAGGGTCATGGGATCGAGTCCCACATTGGGCTCTGTGCACAGTTCAGAGTCTGCTTAAGGATTCTCTCCCTTGCCCTCTGCCCCTCCCCCAACTCATGCTCTGTTTCTCCCTCTCTCTCAAATAAATAAATAAAATCGTTTAAAAAATAAATAAAATTGGGCGCCTGGGTGGCTCAGTTGGTTAAGCGACTGCCTTCAGCTCAGGTCATGGTCCTGGAGTCCCGGGATCGAGTCCCGCATCGGGCTCCCTGCTCGGCAGGGAGCCTGCTTCTCCCTCTGACCGTCCCCCCTCTCATGTGCTCTCTGTCTCTGTCATTCTCTCTGTCTCAAATAAACAAACAAAATCTTAAAAAAAAAAAAAAAAATAAATAAATAAATAAATAAATAAATAAAATTAATTAAGTCCCCTGAGTATATGGTCTATGATAGCCTGGACCTTCAACAGAACCAAAATGTATATACAGATATTTTTTCCCCTTAAAATGCAGCCTTTCCATCACTTTACACCCATGAAGATGGCTCTAGTCACCAGTGTTAGCTCTGATCACAAGTGCTGGTGACAATGTGGAGAAATTGGAACCCTCATGCACTGCCGCCAGGAATGCAAATGGCCCAGCTGCTGTGGAACATAGCTTGGCATTGCTTCAGTACGTTACACATGGAATTACTAGAGGGCCCAGTCATTCCGCTCGTAGGGACAGACCCAAAAGAACTGAAAACAGGGACTCAAACAGGTATGTGTACACAAATGTTCATAATAGCACTATTCACAAATAGCCAAAAGGTGGAAAAGACCCAATATGCCCGACAATGGATGGTGGAGAGATAAGATGTAGTATATTCACACAATTGAGTCTCACTCAGTCGTAAAAAAGAATTAAGCTCTGACACATGCTACAATGTGGATGAACCTCAAAAACATTACGCTGAGTAAAAGCAGCCAGTCCCACAGAAGGTCACATACTGGATGATTCCATGTATATGAAACATCCCCACCAGGCAAATCCACAAAGACAGAAAGCCGATTAGAAGTTGCCAGGGGCTGGGGGAGGGGAAAACGAGGAGTGATTATTTAACAGGTACAGGGTCACCTTTGGGGCTGACGAAAATGTTCTGGAACCAGACAGAGGTGGTGGTTGCACATCACGAATGGACTAAATGGTGCTGAATTGTTCATCTTACAAATGTTACTTTTTGGTTATGTGAATTTCATCTCAATTGAAAAAAAATGCAAGTGCAGCTCCACCACTTTTCCCGTGTGGGGCCCCTGACGAGCACGTATGGATCGGCACTGGCGAGCAGTCACACCAAGTGCTGACCCGAGGTGCACACACTTCCTCCAGGTGTTATAAACTGCCTAATGCGTCCCAAATCCTGTCACCCACAGAGCAGGCCCCAAAACAGGCAGCCGAGACTGGCTGGAGCCCAACCGTTCCTTGTCAAACCCCTTCCTTAGTAGCCCATGGGAGACGGCTGCTGTCAAGTCTCTAGCGCCATGACCTGAAGAGCAGACGCAAGGCTTCGGTAAGAATAAGTATATGCAGGGCACCTGGGTGGCTCAGTCGCTAAGCGTCCAACTCTTGATTTCGGCTCAGGTCATGATCTCAGCTTCCTGAGATCGAACCCCACATCGGGCTCCACGTTGGGCATGGAGCCTGCTTAAGATTCTCTCTCTCTCCCTCTCCCTTTGCCCCTCCACCTGCTTGTGATCTCTCTCTCTCTCTAAAATAAATAAAATCATGGGGCGCCTGGGTGGCTCAGTCATTAAGCAGCTGCCTTCGGCTCAGGTCATGATTCCAGGTCCTGGGATCGAGCCCCGCATCGGGCTCCCTGCTCGGCAGGAGGCCTGCTTCTCCCTCTCCCACTCCCACTGCTTATGTTCCCTCTCTCGCTGTCTCTCTCTGTCAAATAAATAAAATCTTTAAAAAAAAAGAAATAAAAATAAAATAAAATAAATAAAATCTTAAAAAAAAAAAGAATAAGTGGCTCAGTCGGTTGAGCATCCAACTCTTGATTTCAGCTCAAGTCATGATCTCAGGGTCGTGGGATCCAGCCCTGCGTCGGGCTCCGCACTCAGAAGGGAGTCTGCTTGAAGATTTTCCCTCCCTCTCCCTCTGCCCCTCCCCCCTCAAATAAATAAATAAATCTAAATAAATAAATAAATAAATAAGAAGTACACGCAAACCTTACCGAGAACAGTTTTGTCTGTTCTTTCTCACTGACTTTGGGGCTGCCGAAACACTGATTCGTGTGTGTTTCTTTTTCTCTAGAAGATTCTAGGAAGCTTCCCAGCAACTCTTTCATTTCCTCCTCATCGCTGTCTGGACAATCTAGTTTTCTAGTAGGTTTTTTCTCTTTGGGTGTTTGAAAATTCCTCTCTTTTCCAAAATGTGCTTCTGGGAAGGTATTTTCAACGGGTGGTTCTCTCCTCTTTAGAAACCTACTGACCTTCCCATTCCGTGTGTTGCTCTTGGCCATGGAGACTTCATGGGCTTGTTTCTGGGAGGTTTTATCCAGGTTGTGTGAAGGAAGTTTGACTGTACTCCTGGGGAGGACTGTGTCTGTGCTCTTTGGAAGACTGTCCTCAGAGGTCTTCAGGTCAGATTCCATGTCAGACAAATCCATCTTCACCTTCCGATTCATGATCTTGGTTTCTATCTGAGCCAGCTTTGTGAGCGCGGCGCTGGCCCTGAGCTTCGAGGCAATGGTCGGGGGTCTCCCTGAGGAGAGCTTGTGCCCACCCCCCACAACAGCCTTCTCTTTCAGAAGTGAGTGTTCTACACCCATGGTTTGGTTTCCTTTTAGAAATCTGCTATGAGCGGGTGCTATTTTGGTAAGACTTCTACTGATTTTCAAGTTTCTGATTTCTTCTATTTTTGAATCTTCTAAGGAAATATCACTAAAATCACCAAAAATATTGCGCACGGGATGGCTGGTTCTTCTTATGGAAGCCATTCTAGGGAGTAAAGAAAGGAAAATGTAGAGTAAGAATACCTGACGTTAAGGGCGCCTAGGTGGCTCAGTCGTTAAGCAGCTGCCTTCGGCTCAGGTCATGATCCCAGAATCCTGGGATCGAGTCCCGCATTGGGCAGAGACCCCGTGACCTGGCAATTCCACGTCTGGGAATTTACCTACAGTTACACCCAGAAACGCACACAGAGATGTGTGTTCAAGGAATGTCACAGCAGTATTGTTTGTACTCGTCAAAAACCTCAACCCATCCATAGAGACCTGGTGCGATCCAGAAGAGCGCATGCAGATGAGGGAATACGATGCAGCCGTTAAAAGGAATGAGGGAGATCTGTGCATAATAACGTGGCCAGCATAATACTATGTGAGGCAGAAAAGACAAGATGCTCAACCATTGCTTGTTCCCATATTGTTTGAATGTTTTAGCAAGGCCATGCGTTATTATTATTTTTTTTTAACTCACTGTGAGACCTAAAAAAGCCTTTTTTCCCATCCCTGTCCACTTGGAAAACGAGCTCACTGGGATTGCCAAATTAAATACAGGACACCCAGTGATTTGAATTTATGATAAATAGTAAATAATTTTTAAAATATGAGTATAACCCTAATTTTTTTTTAAGTAGGCTCCACACCCAGCACGGAGCCCAACACAGGCCTGCACTCACAACTCTGAGACCAAGACATGAGCCGAGATCAAGAGTCAGATGCTTAACTGACCGAGCCACCCAGGCACCCCGACCCAGATTATTTTTATACTAGAAAGTAGTATGTTCCAAGCACCTTCAGACTAAAAATTTATTTATTGGTTATCTGGAGTTCAAATTCAACTGGGTGTCCCGTATTTTTATTTGTTAAATCTGGCAAGCCTATGTCTTCTGCGCCTTCCAAACCTGAACTCAAATGTTTTGTGCAAGGAAAAGTATTTAACCCAGCCCTAAGATTCTGTATAAGAGTGAATTATTTTTCTTTTACTCTCTGTTTCTCTGCCTAGTGTGCTGGCCTGCTTGTCCCCATCTTAACCACCGGGGCACTAAGGCCTGAGCTGGGTACTAACAGTACTAACTAACCTACCTAGCACAGGCCTGACCATAGGGGTCAGTGAATACAAAACCACCCCCAGCAGAAACAGTGCAGAATTCCTAGCCTGTGTGACACTGGGCAAGTTACTTAACCACTCTGTGCTTCAGCTTGCTCATCCTAAAAAGGTGGTAATAACTATGACCCTCACAGGATTCCTATGGTCATTGTAGGGCAGGAATAAATAGTAAGATTTAGATAGTAATGTTTGGAATACATACTTTTAACTGGCTTTTAGCTGGAAGGACGTGGTAAAGAGGAAGTGGAGCACACTGGCACATCGACAGCTTTATTTTTTTGTAACTGAAGCTCAGGAGAGGACTCGGCCCTGGCCATTCTGTGGGTCAGAGGGAAAGCCCGACCACCAGGCCAGGTTTTCGGGCATCTAGTTCTTCTGCAAGTTTCCCTAGGTTTAAAAATAAATCAATAATGGTTAAAGAGGCAAATTTTGTGTCAAGTCCATTTTACTACAAGCTGATCTATTTTTAAAACACACAATTAAAAATAAACCAATAGACAAAAGATATGAACAGACATTGCACTGAAAAAAAAAAGATATGAATGGCCAGCAAACACATGAAAAGACGTTCAATGTCACTAGCCACTAGGCAAATGCAAATCGAAACCACCAGATCCCACTTCACATCCACTAGAATGCCTACAATCAAAACTACAGATAACAAGTGTGGGTGAGGATGTGAGAAAACTGGAACCCTCATACACTGTCATTGGGGACTGTGAAATGGTACAGGGGCCAATTTGGAAAACAGTCTGGCAGTTCCCACGTAGCCCAAGAAGATTGAAATGTATGCAAACGTTCATAATAGTATTCGTAGTAGACAAGAAGTGGAAACAACCCAAAAGTCCATTAACTAATGAATGGATGAGAACTGACGTCCATCCATAAACGAAACGATCTGTAAAGAACAAATACAGATACACACAACACGCATGCATCTCGGACACATCATGCTAAGGGAAAGTAACCGGATGCAAAAAAAACCCACACTGTATGATCCCATTCATAAGGATCATTCAGAAAAGGCAAATCTGCACAGTCGCAAAGCACCTCAGTGGTTGCCTGGGGCTGGGAGTGCGAGCGAGGAGGGACTGCAAAGGGCCAGGAGGGATATCCTTGGGGCGACGGAGAAGTCCTAAAGCCGGATCGTGGTGATGGCCGCACCACTCGGTAAACTTATAAATAAAAGTAACTGAATTGTACACTTAACAGGGGTGAATTGTATGGTACGTAAACGAATCTTCAATCCAGTTGTTAAAAATAAGTAAAGCTAACTTTGAAAACACTGACTCCCTTCAGACCATCGGGCTCTTCCCCACCGCCGGGAGCGACCCACTCCCGACCACGCTCCCAAGTGGGCCCCGACGGGGAAACAGGCGTGAGGCGCCGGGCCGCCCTCCCGCCGCCCTCCCAGCCCAGCTTCACAGAACGCTCCCCTTTCCCCGCAACTCCTCTCCCGAGTCCGGACGCCAAGCCCTCGGCAGCCCAGCCAAGCCCTCGGCAGCCCAGCCAACCCTGCCAACCTCCTCCCACGATGTCCATCCGCAGAGGCCGCCACCGCGATACGGCCAGCCACTCAGGCCAGATGGGACCGTTGCCCCCGGCAACAGCGCCAGGGCGGAAGAGACTACATATCCCGGCGCGCGCCGCGCTCAGGGGACCAATGGGACACCAGGTCACTATCGCGGTGCGTCATGGGAGTGGTAGTGCCAGGACGGGCCCGGCGTGCACTGCGCGCTGGGGGCCAATGGTGCCTCAGGTCACAATCGCGAGGCGTGACGGGAGTTGTAGTTCTGGGCCGGCCCGGCACGCCGCGGAGACCTCTGGGAGCAAAGGGGCGGTTACGAGAAGTGCAGCGCGCCTTCCATGGCTGTGGCTCACGTTCCGCTTTGGGCGGTCTGCATGCTGAGGGTGGCGCTAGCCACGGTCTACTTCCAAGAGGAATTTCTAGACGGAGGTGAAGAGGCGACGCCCGTGGTGGTGGAGTGGGGGCGTAAGCTGCCCAGCCAATAGCCCGAGTCACCATTGCCCCGGTTCATCGCCGCGGGATCGGTGGTGGCGAAGCCTCGACGCTTCGAAGCCTCGAGCCTCCGCCTCCTACCCGCCCCCCCACACACCTTCCATGACTCCAATGAACAGTTTCAGCCCTAACCCGTGTTGTTTCCCCCCACAGAGCGCTGGAGGAACCGATGGGTGCAGTCCACCAATGACTCTCAATTTGGGCATTTTAGACTCTCGTCGGGGAAGTTTTATGGTCATAAAGAGAAAGACAAAGGTTAGTGTAGGAATGGTGAGGAAATCGAGCTAAGTGTCCCACAGCCCCCCCCCCCCACCACCATAGCAACCTTGCAAGGTAGGTGTGGCACACCCCAACATCTCTTAAAGCTGTTTCACCGATGGGGAGACTAAGGAAGGCTTGGATAAGGTCTGGCACTACTTTTTCTTTCCTTTCTTTACTTGCCCAAGATTGCCCCATTGTATACCAACTAGTCGCATGAGTTTGGAGACCCCAGATCTTTGACCTGCAAAGGAAAGAAAGTTAAGGGATATTTCTCATTTTTGTTTTCACTTTAAGAAGGAAAAAATGAGGATAAAAGGTACGTGTTGTCAGGTGCATAGATCTTAGGGGTACAGAAAGATGAGTGTTTACATCTGTACACCCTGGTCAAGATAGGGAACATTTTCAGAGGTCCCCCTTGC